>NW_026712441.1:828959-1011875 GCF_030504385.1 Musca domestica
CTTAAAAAACCGTTATCGGAAGAATGTTATCGACCATTGTTTATACAGAAAATATGTTATCGGTAACTTTTCAATGCAGAAAATATGTAATTCACAAATTTTCTATACATAAAACATCTTATCGAAACTTTTCTATAAAGAGAAAATATAATAGGCAACTTTTACATAGAGATTTTATGTTATCGATTTCTTTTCTATAAGGAAAAAAATATCGACAATTCTTTCTCCTTAATAAGTTGTTATCGTCTCTTAAATTGAACCGTTTTTTTAGTTAATTTTTTTATCGAGAATTTTCTCCATAAAGAAGCTGTCATCAACTATTTTCCTTCACATCTTTTCTCTACAATATGTTGTTATCGATAGTTGTCATCGACTTTTTCTCATAGGTTATTCTTTCTACAAAAGTCGTCAAATTTTCTCTATTCCTGATCACAGCTTAAATTTTTCCCTGGCTGTATTTGTTGTATTACAGACTCTGCAATATTTTAAAATATGTGCAAACTTTTAACAAAATGTAATCAAATTGTATGTCTGTGCTGTAAGTACTTTAGTCAAGTATGCCAATATAACAAAAAAAGACCATCTTCCAAGTAGCAAAATCCCAAATAAATGGGGGAAACTTAATGTCATTATTAAGGGTTCTCTATAATAGACGACATCGAAGGGATGTGGATTTTTTTAGCCAATCTTATTTTCCATTCACTAACATATGTGCAAATTCAAACGATTAAAATGGTTGTTGTGTGGGATTTTAAAAAAAAGTTTTTTTTATGGGATTTTCCCTCTCAAGGATAGTCTGGCAAACAGAAAGGGTCCATGACAATCAAAGGCGAGGGTGGTGGTTGTGTAGAGCATGCAATATTATAAAACTTAAGTATCTACCATTAAAAGCCTAATTAATATTGTCTTTATTGGAAGTTGCAGAGAAGAAGGAGAAGTAGAGATATAAAAAACGCCACACATATCATAAACTATAAATTCTGGGAAATTTGAAAATAACAACAAACGACACCATTGTCTTGTTTTGATTTTTTTTTGTTGCTGGTGGCAGTGGCGGCCAGTTATTAAGCTCAAACACTCTCTCGCACACGCACACACATGTTGAGAGTGACCATGTTTTTAGAATGCTGGCAGGGTTGATTTTAAAATATTTATAGGAAAAAGAGGCAAAATCAACGGCAAAAAAATTGCACAGAGCTTTTTGTTGTCATCCATTAAGGGGAATTCATTATTAAAAATCATTTCATCGAATCCGAGTCGGTCAATTCTAAGAATTTTGAGAAAAATGGCTTTGATAAAAACGGCCAACATCAGTAAATATGTACTCTCCACTGTGAAGGGAAAAAATGCTTGAGAAATTACCACTAAGCTATGCTAATTTTATTGTGATGGTGATAGTAGATGACGGATAAATTTCAAATGGAAATTAGTTGAATAGACAAAACATGATTTCCAAGAAAATTTTGGAATTGTGGGAATTTGAATGGGACTTCGCGTAGCTTCCTACATTAACTAGGAACTAAGGGAGTAGGGAGGCCTTTTTGTTAAAAAATTCGAGGAGATAATTGGAATCACATAAATTAAAATTTCCTATAGTGAAGGGTATAGAAAGTTCCTGTCGAACTTTAGGCCTTTGGAATAGTATGGAGGGTATATTAAGTTTGTCATTCCGTTTTAACACCTCGAAATATACATTTTAGACCCCACAATGTGCATATATCCTTGATCAGCATAAAATTTTATGTCGATTTGGCGATGTCCGTCCCTCTGTGGAAATCACTCCAGCCTCCGAACAAATTGAAGTAGATTATTAAAATTTTACTCAAATATATTTTATGTCTGTAGGACTTTTGGTATTGAAAATGGGTCATGTAGATCATCGTTTTGGCATAGCCCCCATATCCACGGTACCTCCCTTTTTCGGTATTTTGATGATTTAAGCGACATTATTCACCAGAATTATTTCCAATTTGGTGTTTGAAGTTCGTAGTGGATACAGAATGACAAACAGAAAATTGTCTGTGCATCTTCGTATATCCCCCATATAACGATACCTCCCGATATTCGGTATTTTGATGAATTTAGCGACATTCTTCGACGGATTTTTTTCAAATTTGGTATTTGAAGCTCGTGTAGGTCCAGGTGTAGTACCTGCCAATACTTGGTATTTGGTGATTTTAGCTACATTATTCACCGATTTTTTTTTATTCAAGTTTCGCATTTTAATATTGTAATGGCTTATGACAAAAGTTGTCTATGCAGGTCCATGTCGCCGTATTTACCCTAATATAACGGCTACATTCGGTATTTTTTAGATTTTAACAGAATTTTTATCGGATTTTATTTTTTGAAAATTTCCAAAATCGTTCCAAATGGTGGAGGGTATACAAAGATCGGCCCGACCGAACTTACAGCTATTTGACTTGTTTCTTAACAGGAAAATATTTTGAGACGCCAAACATCCTCCACCATTGTGGCAAACCTTTCCTCCGTTTCTTCTTTGAGATCGCAACTATGCAAAATTTTCTGCCAAATCTGTTGATGGCGATTTAATGGTCACTTGGACATAAAAGTATTTTGAAACATTTCGAAATTTGAATGCTTTTCATGTTTTGACAGCCAAACCAATTTGACAATTATGTGTGTGTATGTATGAATAGCTTTGATCCGAAAGCTGTCAAGCTAATTAGCAAATTAGTCACAAACTATTGACAATCATTATGAGATAACACAAAAAAAAACAAAATTCAAAACAACAAAACACACACACCCAACAAAATGCTTCTGTCAAAAAATACCCACACATCTTGACATTTTTCAATTCCTTGACAAATCCCTTTAAGAAACACATCAGTCATAATTAAATAAAAACCCCAAACAACAATACTACCTATATAATTTATAATAAAAACAAAATATATTAAACAATTTTTTATAAACAAAAAAAAATGAAACAACAAATAAGTTCACAATTTCAGTGATGCGTTCTAAAGCAATTACAAAGGCAATTAGCAATTGTTAACTAAGTAGAACCAATTTTGAGATAGGCATACTTAGGTTTGACCATCCATCAAACCAATACGTATACTTGTTTTGAAATACATTTTTAGAAAATTAGATTAGCAAATCTTTGGGCAGAACAAAAAAAAAAAACAAGACAAAACTTAATTGAGTTATTCGAAAGAATCTTGCTAATAAAAATAAAACATGCTTGCAAATTTTTATATATATATTTTTTTCAATATTAAATCAAATACAGCAACAACAACAAAAAATGATAACATTAAATTATTCGCCTATCTATCTGTCTGTCTGACTTTGTTGTGCGATTTGACTTTTTAACATTGAAAAAAAAAAACGAATATTGTTTCGTATAATTTGAATTCACAACGAAATCTTTTTTCGAATACTGCTGATTAGATGGAGGAGATGTTTTAAAACAGTAGCCAACAACAATAAATAAGTCAAGTGTACAATGCTCTCATTTTATGCGTAATTGAATTTAACAAATTATAGAATATTAGAAAAAAACCCACAAGAAGAAACTTTGAAATGTGATGGCGGAGGGAGAGGGGGGTCTTTGATAATAACCTCGCCTTGTAGAAACTTGTGAAATAAAATTAAATGAAGTGCATCACCAATAAATATATTTTTGAAATATTTTCATTAAAACATTAGATTAAAAATCGCTTGACTCAGGTTGATCTTTGATTAGAAGAATATGGCAAGGAAAAATAATTTTTTAATGTTTTTTATTATTTTGGTCCAATTTCAATATTTGAAATTCATTTTTGTACCCTCCACAATAATATGGAGGGTATATTAAGTTTGACATTCCTTCTGTAACATCTCGAAATATAAATTTTAAGCCCCACAAAGCGTACATACATATTCTTGATCAGCATAAAATTCTATGTCGCTTAAGCGATTTCCGTCCGTCTGTGAAAATCACTCTAGCTTCCGAATGAAATGAAGTAGATTGATAAAATTTTACTCAAATGTATATTATGTCTACAGGACAGGTATTGAAAATGGGTCATGTAGGTCCATGATTTGGTATAGCCCCCATATAACGATACCTCCCGACATTCGGTATTTTGATGATTTTAGCAACATTATTCACCGGAATTGTTTAAAATTTGGTATTTAAAGTTCGTAATTCGTACTACAGCCTATGACAGAAAATTGCCTGTGCAGGTCCACGTCTTCGCATAGCCCCCATATAACGGTAACTTCCGATGTTCGGTACTTTGATGATTTTAGCGCCATATTATATCTCGGAATTCTTTCAAATTTAGTATTTGAAGTTCGTAATGGGTACCACAGTCTATGACAGAAAATTGTCTGTGCAGGTCCACGTTTTCGTATAGCCCTTATTATAGCCCGATATTCGCTATTTTGATGATTTTAGCGACATTATTCACCGGAATTGTTTCAAATTTTGTATTTGAAGTTCGTAAAGGATACCTCAGCCTAAGGCAGTAAATTGTATGTGAGGGTCCTCTTCTTCGTATAGCCCCCATATAACGGTACCACTCGATATTCGGCATTTTGATGATTTAAGCGACATTGTTCACCTAAATTGTTTCAAATTTGGTATTTGAAGTTTCTAATGAGTATCACAGCCTATGACATAAAATTGTCTTCGCAGGTCCACGTCTTCGTATAGCCCCCCTATAACGGTACCTCACGATATTCGGTATTTTGATGATTTTAGCCACATTATTCACCGGAATTGTTTCAAATTTGAAGTTCGTAAAGGATACTGCATCCTAAGGCAGAAAATTGTCTGTGCAGGTCCGATATTCGGTTTTTTGATGATTTTAGCAACATTATTTACGATTTTTTTTTCAAGTTTCGCATTTGAATATTGTAATGGCTTATGACAAAAATTGCCTGTGCAGGTCCAGGTCGTTGTTTAGACCCTAATATGACGGCTACATTTGGTGTTTTTAAGATTTTAACAGAATTTTTAACGGATTTAATTTTTTTAAAATTGCCAAATTCGTTCCAAATGGTGGAGGGTGTTCAAAGTTCGGCCCGGCCGATCTTTCAGCTTGTTTACTTGTTTACCTATTTCTATCGTTGATATTATCTTTATTTTAATACAATTCAATTTATTGAAATCTCGAAACCAACCCCACCTAATATAGCAACAGCACCTTTCACGCCGATCTTTTGTGAAACTGTGACTGTGGATATATTTCACAATTTATTATATGCCACATTAAGAACTGAACGTGCAAATTAAACGAATTCTAACCAACCAACAAACAGATGACGAGCAAATAGCGATTGGCGAATAGGCTAAATAAAAATACAACAATTACTACAACAACTGCCATAAATTTGAAAAAGTTCTTTGTGTTAAAAGAGAACTCTGAAACATAAAACAAATTTTATATTTATTTGATTCAATAAAGACAAGTGAATGAATCATGTAAGAGAAGAAAAAAAAAACAAAACAACAATGACAACAAAAAAATATTTCCCAGATAAGACCAAATTTTTAGCTACCCAGACGGCGCAAAGGTGAAATTATAAGACGATGACGACGACGTAAAACGACAACAGCGAAAAAAAAACATAGAATTAATCGCAGACTTTGGGAAAATTTTATGCAAGATCTTTGTGTTTTCTTGCCTCTAGTATAAAGCCCGCGCGATCAATGTGAACTAAAGATAGCAGAGATAGGTTGTATATTGCGGGAAGGCGCTAAGAGCAAGGAGGGGAAAAATTCAATGTTAGACATAATAATGATTATTGTGTTTAAAATGTTTGAATAGGCTTTTGTATTGTTATTTTGGCGCGTTTAATTTTTTTTCAGTTTTTGGCCTTCTGTCTGTTTGCTTGTGACCTTTACATGGCAGAATTCAAGGGTAGGCCCAAAACAAATTATTCTACATAACAGAGAACTGAACAAGTGCCAGACACTAAGGCAGAATGGCAGGCCGACAGACAGACACAGAGTTGGATATGCCACTAGTTGTTGCTATTAATTCAGCAGCGACGATGAAATGTAATTACATTTCGCATTAAAAACATTAAAAAAATAACAGATGTTTTTATCAACCACCACCACCAACGACTGCAACATCAGCCAACAAACGCCACCACTTAAGGGTCGCTGAAGAGTGCTATTAATTTATGTATGACCGTCCGTTCGTCCTTTCTATCGATCTACACGCTTATCGCTTTGTAAAACACAATTTTCCCTTTTGGCTGCATTCGACCGGTCGCCCGCCCGGCCGACCGACCACTGCAGTCAACAGTTGACAGACAGCAAAGCAATCAATTTGGCCGAAAATAACCTTCATTTGGCAACCAAATAATACAACAACACCCTGGGTACTTTAGCCGGCTTGTTTGGCATGTGAAAATATTGTTTGACAACATTTACAATGTCATTCATTCTTTGCAGCAGCATTACAGCTCGTCATTCTGGGTTCTCACATCCCTTACTGGCGTCGCTTATTTATCCCAAATAATGACCCCAATGCAAGCGAAAAAAAAACGCAAAAAATCAAACTCACAACTCATTTGTCCACACACACACATGAAAAGTTCCTATCCATTTGCTGGAAAAAGACATTGTTGGGCCTTTTTTCGTTTTCAGTTCACAAATGACATTTATGTGTCAATGGTTCATTGTCAACTGAGGCGATAAATTTGTAACGGTAATTTAAAAACTCCTCTGAGGGGTGGTTACTAAAATTAGTTCCTTTAATTTGTTGCATGAATTTAATAGTTAAAGGACTTGATCAATTGAGATATCAGATTTTTGTATTTTGATTGGACGGCCTTTTTTGGAAGGGGGATAGGGACCGAAAATTTCAATCTTGCTGCCAAACAAATTTGGTATAAAAATATCCAAATTATTTTGAAAAATCTATGCGGAATTTAAGGCATATATACAAAAAACGAATTGAAATAATCATTTTTCGGGAATTGGTTTTCTTGGGTCTCAAAACAGGATATTTGGACTTTTAAGTCTAGCATTCCTATTATTTTGTATGTTTGCTTTTTACTTTTTTTCAATTTTATATACGAGTATTCGGTTTTCAAACCCATAAATCTTTGAAATATTTATTTTTCGGTGTCGGTTTAATTGAGTTTTAAAACAGGATATTCGGACCATAAATCTGGCAGTCTGTCTTAAAGATTTTTTTATTATTTTTATCTCTTTGCTCGGGTTTCAAATCCGTTGATTCGAAATCTTCAATCTTCCTTTACAGCAAATTCCTATAAAAATATTAAAAGAAAAAAGATTTAAACATTTAAAATTAAAAAAAAAAGGGTATTAATTTTATTAATTTTCAAAACAGAGTATTGGAATTCTGACACCTGTTATTAAGTTGAGTTTTCGGATTTCAAATCGGTAAATGCAGTTAAAATAACTTAAATCTAAAATATTTTTAAGAAATAGGCTATTACTTTTTTCATATTTGCGTGTTGGGTTTATGAAATTCGATTTTTACTATAAAACCAAAAAAATATATATTTATATAATTTAGTCTATTAATAAAAAATAATGGATTTTAATCAGAGTACTCTGTTTTGAAACGGAATATTAAGGCTTCAAAACCGGTTAATCATTGAAATGACCGATTTTAACTAGATTATTTAGTTTCAATTCCATGAACTCGCTAAAAAACCTAAATCTTGAATATTATTTAGAAACAATTTTCTTTCCTAATTTAATTTTTAAAACCGAATATTGGTATTTGCTTTATTTAAATAATCGATTTTGGCGAAGCATTCGGGTTTTAAACCGCATAAATTTGTTAATAATTTTTTTTTAATTTTATAACCGGATATTGGTATTCGATTATAAAAATCAAGCACCTCAGGTTTCGAAGCCGATTATTTAGTTTTCAAAACAGATTAATAATGCAAATAACCGGTTGTTTTTAATTTCGCAACCTGTTTTCACAGGTTGAATATAACAGATTTAAGAGTCAACAAATTTTGAGGGATATTAATTTATTTGTATATCCTAAAAAGGAAAGAGTTTCGGGACATCTAGGTAGAACCATCTTAGCTGAATAAAATAAATTGGAATAAAATTCATTTTTAACATTTAATTTGAAATAAATTTAATAATTGCTTCCCACATTAAATTTTTTATTTATTTATAATTTAATAAGTTATTTAAATACTTTATTTATTTTTGAAACTGAATTTTTGAAAATTGACATACAATTATCCCATGGAATACTAGCATTTTGGGTCCCAAAACCGGACATTTCGAAATTAAACCCGAATACCCGATTTAGAAAACCTATTATTTGTCTTTCAAGGTACAGAATATTAACCAAAACCAAAGGAGATTAACTTTGTTAAGATATTCGTTCAAACATCTTTGGATCTGTTCCCTAAAACTACCGCTAAAACACTACCTCATCGAAAATTTACATACAGCATTTGAGCCACGTGCACATACCTGTTGTAGGAGAATAACACTCACATGGAAGCCTCTGCATCCATCCTTCCATCTGTCGGCTTTTGCAGACACAAAAATGCATTACATGTCTTCCACTCATTCTCCGCTTTTGTATTCATTCCATTATTAGGCAAATGGTTAAATAAATAGCACACAAAACATTCAGCCAAACAACAAACACAATGCACACGCACATAGATGAGAGAACATCATCAGCGGCAGCTGCCTCTGGCTGAGCTCGGTGTAAACATTGTCATTATTATCCTCATTGTCGTGACAGTGATGATGTTGAGGAGGATCATCATTATTATAACAGTGTGTGAACAACAACTACTGCTGTTGAGTCGAGTGCTCAGCACAGAAGAAGATCGATGATAGCTCACACACTCGCTCACTCACCTTTTTCAAGTAGGCAGCGGCATAGATACATGAGCAAGGAAAGGCTGTCTGCCGCTGCTGCTTCTGTCATAAAACATCAGCAAGAGGCAAAAAGTTAGAACAATAAGGTAAAGAGGGTATGGAGTTTGCTTTTTGTGGCATGTAAACAGAAATAATAGCTGCAGTACCACCACTCATAGCAATAACGATTATAATAATAATGCTCCTGCTTCGTCTGATGATAATAAAACTGACACAGAGCTGAGAATACCAGACTCTCATCTTGTGAGCCGTTTGTTTTTACCTTTTTGATTTTAAGTGTATTTACACATTGTCTGTCGGTTTGGCCTGGCTGGATGGGCTGAGTTGTAATGAAGTTTCAAACAGGATGGTTGGAAGGTTGGTGGTGGTGTCTAAAAACAGTGGCACTACATAAGTGCCAATATCAATAGACCTACAAAACGTTTTTGATCCAAGTGTGTTTGTTGTTGCATTAACACACATGTTAACTCTTAAATATTTGAAACGTCTGTCCTTTGTCTGCTTTCGACGTAGAAAAGGGGAATAGCAGACTCACATATTTTTGTTTTGTGCGTTGAGAAAAGGGAATTGAGTGATCGCAATGCGGTTGTATTTTAGGCTAATAAAGTTTATGTTGTTTTGTTCATAAGTGGCGGGTTAAATATTGTTAAGAATCCTTTTAGTTCTATGATGATAAATGATTTTGAAAACATTCAATAGAGGTAGTCGATATTGACTTTTGTCATTATAGCTTTTAAGAGCTCTTGAAAGAGAGGATGAAAAATAAGGAGAGGGGATTTTGAGCAAAAATCGAACATTGAAAACGCTCTATTTGTTCAGAAGGTAAAAAGTCGAATTATACATTGTATTTTGAGTATTGATATTATTTTAAATAATTTTTTTATATATTTTGACATTAATTCTATATTCCAAATGATAACTTTCTCTCATTAATAATGCTTTAAAAATGTAATAAAAGTTTTCAAGTTTCTAAGCGACGGTTGTTTTTTATATCTCTTCAAACTTCTTGTAATAGATTATTTACAGAAACTCTTTGGATTATTGGGAAAAACCTCATTGACATTCTTTTTAAATTATTTAAAAAAAGGTACATATTTTTATAAATTTCCTTTATGAAGTCTCCAAATCTGATGTTTTCTAACAAACTAATAGAGTACAGCACACAAAATAATTTTTTTACTCAATTTTACTCTTAGAGTAAAATGTTACTCTATTTCGAGCTGAAGTAACTCGTGAGCGCAGACCTTCAGATGTCTTATGATTGAAGCTCCCCGTTCGCTGGCCTTTCTCTTTGAAATTCATCCAAAATATCAAGGTATTAAAGAGATTCAAACACATACCACAACATCGATAAAAATTTCTGATTATTTTCCACAATCTCCAGGGATAACATAAATATTATCTTCTCCTCCCTCCTTCGAGTTGTCACATCTTTCCACATTTTTATTGCATTAAATTGAGAAACCACTCAATTTGCCAAAAGCACTTAAAATAAAAGCGTAACACTTTCTTTTCAATTAGCCACTGATGGAATGATAAAAATTTCAAAAGAGAAACCAAAACAAAAACATGAAAAACTTTTTTCGGTCTTAATAAAATTATGGCGTTAATGCATTTCTCCAACAACAACGATAAAAAGTCCTGGAAAATGGTTTCTTACTTGTCAACAACAATAATCATAACAATAATCAGCTCTTAACAATCTGATGTTGAAAACCACATAATGGTGATTATTTAAACCCCAAGATACCAACCAGAAAAAACGACAACAAACAGAGATTATAACGCTCTTGATAACACTACTCACACAAATGCCATAAGGACGAAATACAGAGGAAGAAGGAATAAAACCTGTTACCCTCAAAAACATTACATCCTTACACAAATGAATAAATAAATAATAATCCTCAGTCATTACTCTTCAAAGTGATTTTCAGGGAATTTTCATTTATTTTCGAGTGCGACAATGTCACTTAATTCCCGCCACCACTCCCATCGCCGTCAACGTTTCAGATTTCTCCACAGCAGGAGTACGTTTGTTGTTGTTGGTTGCACAAGTGAAATTGGATAAGTGACTGGTATCATCTATGGCTGGTGAATGTGAACGAACAGCAAGCAAGCAGCTATTATTGTGATAAATAAAAATGCGTTTAATTCAATTATGTGCATACAGACAGACGAACAGTCGGGCACACAAACACATCTACTCTATACCAACATTAACCATACGCCAGCAACCATTCAACTGAGTTGTTCATTGTCGTGCATATGTTTGATATTTTAGGTGAGATAAAACATTTGCCAAAAAACCACCAAAGCCAAGCAAAACAACACACAAAAGCAACAACAACATTACAACCACCAACGACAACAACAACAGTAAGAGACCCCCAAAAGGAAAATAAACACCACCCTCTCTGTGTGAGATTGAGGCACTCACATTTACTCCACATTTGAGAGTAATACAGTAATTGAAGCACACACACATACCAGAGAATGAGAGTCCTTTTGTGTGTGTGTGCCAAAGCAAACAAAAGCACTGCAGTATGGCAATGATGCTTTTGTTGCTATTTTAATGCACACCTTGGTATTTTGTGTGTTCATATTACATGTGACTCTGTGAGAGTGAGAAAGGGGGAGTTTGTCGCTCACTTAGCCATTGTGGTAAATGTAATCTTTGTCAAAAAACCTTGCTCCTTTCTCCCCATTGATTTTGTCTGGTAATGCAGAGAATTTTTGGGGAGCTTAACAACAACGACACAACATGTCGATAGATGTATTACAACGATAGGTTTTAATGTGTTCGTTGGTTTCTATTATCGTTTAAGTAATCTTTGCCACCATTTGGTGTAGTTGTTGTTATTGCTTTTGGTATTTTTGTTGGTATTTGTGTTTACTCGTTACTTATTAGAGTTGCAAATAAGCCACTGTTTTATGTTATTTGCGTGTGAATGTCAGTTATTGTTGTTGTAGCCATCATCTTTGGTAGCTAGATAGGTAGATACCTACAAAGGTAAATATAATTTACAATTGGCGTTGTTGTTGTTGTGTTTTTCTTACCTCTGGCCTAGAGAGTTTGCTGGTGTTTGACATCAAACTCAAATTTGTTTGCCGTAAACATTGAAAACATTTCGTATTGTATTGTTAGTTTACCCGTTTTGAATGTTTGATAACGTCGTTGCCTTGCTGTTAACGTAGGCATTAGCATCATTGATGTTGTTGTTGTTGTTACTGGAGACAGCAGCAGCAGTAGCGGCAGCGGCAGTCGCGTCGGTAAAATCAGAATATCTGTGTGATTTCAATCGTCAGATTTGTTATTTGCTATTTGAAAATTGCCGTCGGTATTTTGTAAATGTCGTGCATTGTCTGTAAATGATGAGGGGCAAAATGATGTTGCAGGTTTGCTGTGTTGTTTTTGTTGTGTTCGAATATCGATATTTGCTGAGAGCAAACACACTACTGTTAACAAATATTTGAGGATGTAGGTATGTATCTACACAAATCTGACAACTTATAGAGGGAAGATGTAAAGGAATATTCCTTTAATTTTTTCCTGTCTAAAGGCATCGGTAACACAGATCACCTTTGGTAAAAAATACATTAAAAAATCTTTTTTATCTATAAATTTAAAAATATTTATAGAATAGAAATTTAATATAATCCATTGTTCGTTGATGTATAGTCATCGATGTTAATATTGTACCTATTTTATTTAATTATTATTGAGACCTGATAAGTTTATTCTAGTTTTAGTTAGAAGTATACCCAGACCGATCCGAATCCAATTTTGAAAAAGTTCAGTTTTCGAGTTTTTGGTTAAATTTTCGTTATCTACTTAAATTTTTGGGATGTCAGGTAAAGACTCTTAATATGTAGGATTCTACAGTTACTAAGTGAATATTATGAATATTTATTGATACATTTCTGAAGTAAAAATTCTGATTTAAATGATTGTTCGAAGTTAAAGTCGGATTGTTATAAATATCTTCATTATTTTAAGTGATTTTAGGAATTTTTGCCTTCAGGTTTCGTCTATCGATTTTATCCATTCATTTGTATTTCCTAACCCAAAACTGCTTAAATCGATTTCGATTTAAGAATTTTTGATCTGTGGTTCTACCAATAAATGATGAAATCGGTTCAATGACCTATTGGTGAGCATTTTTAAAAAAGGTGCAGGAACCGATTTTGAATTTTTGATTGTAAATCAATTGCAAAACGAATTACATGGTATATTATTTGCGGTTGAAGTCCTCAGCTTTTTTCCTATGGGTTTTAGAGAAACACAGTTAAGAATACACTGCCATAGTAGAGCAGGGGATCCTGTTGTATACCTATTACAATTTTCTTTTGAAAGTCTCTTTAATGTCGACTTCTTTTATTCTCAAAAACCTTTAAAAATTGTTAACCGCAAGCTGAAAAATTTTCTCCGATTTCCCGTTCAATAAATAAGAATTTCAACATTCCATGAAATTTAAAACCATTTTCAGATTTGTTTTAAATAAATCCTATTAAAATCATCTAAATTTCATTTTGTTGGTAATTTGATATTTTCTTTAGCATTTACAAATTGATACTGCTCGCCGCCTGTTCTATTTATTTAGGCATGTCCTCAAATACAATATTTGTCCAAAGGATTCCGTCGACGGTAGCTAATGGAAGCTAATTTAAAAATTTGTACAAAAAGGCTAGACATTTTATTTGTTTGTGATTTGTTCTAATTCGATTTAAACTTAGATTTAGGAAGACATTTGTCGTTCAAGATGTTCCGTTTTATTTTAAAAACTCACACACACTCTCACATGTTTAAATATTTGTTTTTGGTATTTGCTTTAAAATGGCAAGACAAATAAAAGAGACAGGATGTCACGGGAAATGTCAACTTCTGTAAGAAAAAGGTAGCATCTTAGACTAATCGTTGAATAAACATCCTTTCCCAAAAAGGGATAAGGTAAGAGGCTCTTTTAAGGTTAAGAATGAAATATATTTTAATATTTTTCCAGTGGAAATTTCCCTACCCCACAAGTTTATTTTGGCTTAAAATCCATCTCAAAATTATTCTCCACCCATCTCAAAAAAAAATTCCCATTTATAAATATCCCTATCATGTTGCATGCCTCATATTGGTATTTTACAAAGATTTATTACCATAACTGCTGGCATTATCTCCTCAAATATGTTCACAGTTTGTTTGTTTCCCCTCCTCCCCACACTTGATATCATATCATAACATTAATTGACTTCTTTGATCTTGAAATCTTAATAAATTTGTCTCATTATTTGTTGTTACAAAAGAATTTCTTGTCTCTAGTTTTATAATCCAAAACCGATCCAGAATTTGACATTTTATATTGATCATTTATGGTTAAGATTAATGGCATGATGATTTTTCACAGATTCCCAAAAGAGCAAAGGGTGAGAAATCTCCACATTATGCCTGTGATTTGTGTGCCTTCGTGTGTGTGTATGTATGTGTAGCTGCTGTACACAATGTTTAGATGATTTCGAATGTAAAGTGGTCGTCTCTTGATAACTGACAAACTGAACTTGAGATCATAAATTACAATTGCTCCTTATATTCCCCTCGGCCCAGCAAAAAAAGACAGATAAACGGGTTGTGTCAACACATTTTCCAAAAGCTGAGAAGTAAATATAAATTTTAAAACAGAACTGCCTCTTTTCTAAAATTGTGGGGGGAAATAATTTATGTTACTGTGACCGGGGAAGTACGCCCATTGACCGCGATTCTAACAAAGTATTGGAAGAGAAGGAATTTGGCGTACTGGGAGAATTACATGGAGAAATCACATACAATATGATTTGATACTTATACTTAAAGTGAATACTTGATACTTGACCTTAGAGTGAAGTATCGAATCTAAGTGCTTTTTTCTATATCTCAGGACTTTTTACATTTATGGATTTTTGCTATTTAATTCTACCTATTTTTTAAATATTTCAAAGGCAAGTTACAAAAAACTGACTTGCATTTGAAATATTTAAAAAAAAGGTCGAATTAAATAGCAAAAAACCGAAAATGTAAAAAAGTAATGTTTTTACAATATACAAAGCTCTGATATTCTCCTTAAAAAATATGTTAACAAAATATATTGGTGAAAAGCTTATGTTGAAACCTCTGTAATAAAATTACAAACACATTTCGAAACAATGAATTATTAATTGCCCAACTTTTGGTGATATCTCCAGAATTTGATCAGATATATCAATATAATTACATTATCATTAAGCTCATAGGTTTGTATTTGAAGGACCTTTCTTATTTGATCGGGATATTTTCACTTTTTTACCATCTATTCTCTCTAGAAAATGTTGAAAATGATGAAAGGTAATTTTAGTAAAATTTTAAGTAACTCTGCTTTTTTGGCCATATTTCTGGTATTTCTTTAGTTATTTTTATAAAACTTCAATTTATTTAAGGCTGAGGAATGTTTTAAACAATAGCTGAGATTTTTTTAAATATATCGCTATTACAAGCATAGTTATAGCCGAAAAAATATAATAAAACACAATTATCCCAATTTGGGCAATTTATAACTTTTACATACTTTATACTATATCTCTGGTATTTGATGAGTTATGTCAACTAAATTTAGCGGATATAAAGTAAGATATCTTCTCTTCAAAATTTGAAATATATCATTAAAATATGTAAGATATTTAAAAATTATAGTATTCGGAATACAATTGTTGAAAAATGTCAATATTTTGGAGATTTTAAGCACTTGCTTTATTTTGCCTATATCTCTAGTATTTAATTGGATATTTAGCCATTTTCCTTTTATTTGAGCCAAATACATTGGCTTGTAAACTCAAAAAATTTTATAGATATAACTCTTTTACTTTTAAAGTTATAGACTTTGGAAAACGTAGCAACGCAAATCTCAAACATTTCATAATTGTTTATTCTTGCTTTCTTTTCGTAATATCTCCGCTATTTTATCAGTTACATAAAAATAACATTTACTATAATTCATCTGATGTCCCTGCTTTATAAATCAAGAAAATTATATAAGATATATGAATATTTTTCATTGTTATGATCCTTACAAACCGATTACGGAGAAATACTTGAAATTTGCTGGATTTTGGGGACCACTACACTTTAGGCCATATCTTAGGTATTTCGTTAGATATTACAATCAAAATTATTTCTGTTTAGAGATATGATATCCATTTCTCAAAAATAATGAATCATAAATATGGCAAATATTGATCTTTACAAAAAATATTACAAAAATGGAAGTCATGAAAAAATGTTTAAGTTCATAGTTTTTGTTATAACTCGTGAATTTGTTCAGCTATATGAATATTATATATATTGCATATAAAAACTATTTGTTCTTTCTTACAACAAAAAATTATTATTTATATAATCTATTTAGTATAACAAAATATGTATCGTTTTGAAAACATTAACAAAAAGTTTATAAAAATTCGTCTATTTTCAATATTGGCTTTCTTTTGGCCATATCTCTGGTATTTGCTTATATATTACATTTAGTTCTTTTTGGTTTATGACTCACAAATCTTCGTTTGTAAAATGATGTTATTTTACTTAAAAAAAATGATTATATCAAAAGTTGTGGTCTAAGGAATGGCATTACGAAACAAATTCGAAGTAATATAAAATATTGTACTCTTCTAATTTTTGATCATATCTCTGGTATTTAGTTAGATATATTCAAACGACTTATATTATTTTTGAAAGCCGATACCATGCATCAAAAATTCAAGTTATTGCTGTGAAATATTTTAATTATTTCAAAAGTTATGGCTCCTCAAATTACAGTACTTAAAAATCTTTACAAATTGTACATTGTAAGTAACAATGCTATTTACAGCATATCTTGAGAATTTGGTTAGATATTTAAACAAAACTTGGCGTTATTAATAGAATGGAATGTCTTCTTTCGAAAAATATAACAAATTGATCAACATATGTCTGTTATTTGTAAATAATGGATCCTGAAATGGAATTGTGCAAAAAATACAATTACTTGTTGGTTCTCGTTATTTTTATTATTTTGTTCATATCTCTGGCATTTTAGTAGATATCTTCACTCGGTTCAATTTAATTTAAAGACTGGATCATCTACTTTTGATATTAAATTTGGAATAGAGGGCCATCGTTGATACTTTAAAAGCTATCTTTGACTGAAAATCATTACCTACAAATAAAACTGTAGGAAATTGTTTTACTCTTTACACTAGAGCCCCGATTTGCGTCATTTCGATTGGAATCGTTTTCTAAAAACTATCAAGATTTTAACATTTGTTTATTTCTTTTGAAAAAATCCCCCAATGTATTACATTTTAGTGCATTTTCTTTAAAGAAAATGTGATTTGCATCTCCTTACTCCGATGCCTATTAACAAGGCAAGTTGGGGCTCTAGTGTATTTTAAATTATAAATTAATACAAATTTAGCAAAATTTCTTCTTAAACATTTTGTGCTTAAAAAAAAAATGTTTCATTCAAGTTTCTCACTTTTCATCTCACTTTCTGTATAATGTGACAAGTTAGCAGTTTTCTTGATCTCTTGGTGATCTACAAATTGAATGAATTGCTTTCGAAAATATTTTAAGTTATTTTCTTTTGTTTTGCTTTTTTCACATATTTTTTTCCTGTTCACTATTAAACATTTTTTTCCGAAAATAAGATAGATTTTCTTGCCTCTACGCTGAGTTCATTAAAATAAATCTCAGCATTTGTTACTTTGTTTTGGAATTCCCTGTAGCGTTGGGCTGGCTGGCTGGACTGGTTTATTGCTGTTGGTGATCGCACAAATCCATTATTTATCCCATTGCAGCAATATCTCAATTCTGAAATAATTAACGATGTAAAGATTACAAATGTCAAACATAATGTCAACTTGAATTTAAATGTTAAATTTCATTACATTTGTTTTATTTGCCTGTGATTCTGGCATTCTTTTTTACGCCTGGCCGGTAGTTGGCCACACATAAATCCAGGGTGTTGTACGAGTTGTTGTTCTTGTTGTTATGAGATTTTCCCTTATGGTAGAGGAAAACAAGAATGAATGACTCTGTGACTGCTTGCTTGGCTGGATGACGAATACCCTACTAAGTACTCTATTATGTTTGGCTTAGCAGCTCCCCGTGGCCTGTCAGCAAAAATGTTGCGTATGTTTCCAATTTGTATTTTACATGTCAGATGTGTGCTCGGGTGTGTGTGGGTCTATGCGAAGAAAATCATCACGGATTGTAAATGGGATTTATGGAAAGAAATTGCGAATGCGACTATTTTTTTTGGTTGCTCTCACTTTTTTCTGGTTTCTGCAAAAAAATTACGTGATTTCGTTGTGTGAAAAGATGCAAAGAAAATCCATCACAGCCATCGCCGGCACTGTTCTCAGCTTGATAATGAAATTCATTGTAGAAGCAGGCAGGCAGTGCTGCTGGTGGTGGTGGTGAAAATCCTTGCAATTACTTTAGGATTATAGCCAAATATTTGTGGTCTATTTACGGGTGATTTGTGTTTGAGTTTTACGTGATTTCACGTTGCTTTGCGTTTGGAGCATTTTTAGGGGTATTTTTGTCGTTGTCGTTGTTGTTGTTGCAATTCTATTGTTAAACGTTTTGTGTGCCAGCAAGGACTTGCGCATTATTTCTGGCGCCATAAAAATTAAACAGAACAACAGGAATTTTGTGTTTTTTTTTTTTTTTTCTAAAATGATGGGAAATTTTTTATAAAAAAAAATGTGGAAACAAGGGCAATTGATTCAAAATCGTCAACAAAAAATAATTCTTATTTCACTCGATATTTTCTAAACTAAAAAACTCTTTGAAATGTTTAAAAAGGAATGAGGATAAGAATTAGATCCGAGAAAAAGCGAATCGATTTTAAACATAATTTTAAAGAAACGTCTGAAGCTAGAATCTTTATATTTTGAACAAGGATCAGTGTTGGTCAGTCTTCTTCGAAATTTCAAAAATGATTTCCTTTAAGATACAAAAAAAAAATCTCAACAAACTCAAATCATACTCAAAACCCATTCCCTCTTAAAAAATTGGAAAAAGATTTTTTTCAAAAAAAGTTTCAAAAATCAATACTCATTTCCTCCGATTTTATCTAAGTCCATTTTTTTTAATATTTTCAAAGAGATTAATAATATATAAAAAATCAAAGAAAATTTTTTGTAACCTGGTGTTGGAAATAGTAAAATGTTTTCATACTTCCAAAAATTCGACATGGACCCCAAACACAACCTCATCTCCTACCTCGCTCTACCCAAAAAAATCCGAGTTTTTACCGAAGCACTTTTGTTGGATTCTGCGTATTGTCATTCGGCAATGTGACAAACAAATGAAGGGGAAACGATTGACACACGACCATCAACTCTATTATTCACAAGAATGTCGGAAAGTGTGCAGAGGGGAGGGGGGAAAAGGGGAGGAGGTTATGCTCTGTGATGAATACGATGGGGTGGGAGAGATATTTGAGTTTATCATTCTGTTGTTGTTTTTCTTCTACGCTCATCTACTTATATCACCATCATAAAATATAATCGCTAACAGACTTGCCAGAGATAATCATTACTTGAATTTATGGTTTTCACATTTTTCGGCTGCTGTGACAATGAGTTTGAGTTTTTATTTAGTGGCCGATTTAACTAGGACATGTTGTGCTTGTTAGCACTCTCAGCGGGATATTAAGAATTTAGATAATTTGTAAACAAACTGGTTATTTGGATTTTTATGGATAATACGGAGAATCTTTTAAGGATATAAAGCTACAAGTTGTTTAAATTTGAAAGCACTGTCATGAAATGAAAATTAAGTAAGGAAAATTTATTTTTATATGTTTGGGTCCCAAATATTATAATGGGTTCTTCTAACAGAGATTCCATGTCCCCCACTTTAAGAACAGGCCAAGGTCTTTCTGCAACATATCATTCCAATTAAAATAATAATAAGAATTATTTATGTCTTCAATAACTTTTTTTTTAATTGTTATGTTTTGTTTTCCTTGTTTTAACAAGCGGAACTGAGAAAAGTTTTTTTTCTGACACATATTGATCCATTTAGAGTGATAATAAAAATTATTTTTTTAAATTTTAAATTTATTTTTAATTAAAAAAATAAATGTATTTTTTTTTTTAATTTTTATTTTTTGAAATTTTATTTTGCACTCTTTCCTTACTTTCTGTTCCCTCGATATTTTGCACCGATTGTTTACACCAATTTATTTTCTTCTGATTTTTTTCTAATAATTATTTATTTTGTTTTGTTTACAAAATCTATTATCAGGTATTTATTTATTTCCCGACGTTAATAACTCCACTGATGCTTTAGTTAATGACGGTGTTGCCTGTACGGGCACTTCATCGGCTGGTGCCACTATGGTCACCTCAGGTATGACGATATTTTGCTTTGTGGGTGTGGCAAGGGGTTTATTCACAAATTTTGGGGGAACAAATATATTCTTCTTTTGGTGATGGGGACAATATGTCCTGCACATGTCAAAAATGCACAAAAAATATATAATGACGTAAAAGAGATAATAGTCAAGAAATCTCAAAATAAATTTTGAGATTTTTGAAATTTTTATTTTACCACAATTACGTAAAAGCTACCAATGTTTAAAATTTGAGTTACGAGAAACTGTTTCTCTTCCTTTCACTCACAACTGTCCCGTTTTAACAAGTTTGTTATGCACCATTTGAAATGTAAGTTCCTGGATTTAAAAAAACTGTTCAAACATCGTTGGGCCACAAATGATTTTATCCACCAAATCCTGGTTTGCACTCTTAAAACTCAATTTCTTCTGATTCATATAAACAATATGTCAGTTCTGTTTGCACTTTTTAATATAAGGATATAAGCAATTTTTTCATAATTTTTTTTTATTAATTTGTATGTTTCAATTTTTATTTAGTTTATTTATGTTATTATTTTTTTTTTTTCAATTTTGTAATTATTTTTCCACTAGATTTTGAGCACTCTCTTCCGAACCGGCACCGTTTTGTTTTTGTTGCACTATGGGCTCTTTAATGCCACTCTTCATTTTGTTTATTACGTTAATGTTAATTTGTTGAATTTTTTTCTTCATTTTATTTATTATTTAGATATTTATTCATATTCCTCAGAAGTAAAATCATCGGCGGATTCATTATTACCTATCGGTGTATCATGTAGTGATACATCTGGTACTGGTGTCGTGACAGGTATGGCAATTTTCGGCAAAAATGTTTTCACTTGTAATACTAGCGGTAGTTAATTAAAAAAAATCAAAATATTTGATATTTTAAAAATCAAAAAATTGCGAGAATATTTGAAACGGCAAAGCAAAAAATGTTACATGACCTACTCCATCTGGATGAAGTTTAACATTAAGCGCAAACGATTTGATTTTCAAATGGAAACGAAATGAAAATCGAACAAGCCATTCAAAAGTTCGAAGTAAGAGAAATTATGTGGGAAGCCTTCAAAAGGGCAGTTGAAAGTTCCTATAATGTTCACAAGATTTTTAAAATCCTTGATTTTTTTATATTTTCAATAAGTTTTTAATTTTTTTTTTTGCACAATTTTTTTACTCTGCACCTTAGTATTGTTGGTTTTTGTATTTATATTTTGTTAAAAAATTTTAATTTGTTTTTCAAATTATTTTTCCACGTTCCATTAGATATCTATACCTTTCCGTCCGATGTGAAATCCGTACCGGTTTCCATAGTAACGGACGTTGTCTCATCGAATCTTGGCCATTCATCAGGTATGATCGATTCTCTATCCACTGCACTCCACTTGTTTGCGGCTTCAGATTTTCTGAGATGAAGTTCGTGAAAAAAAAATGCAACGTTGTTAGCTATTGAAGATTTGGTAATAGAAAATTATTCACTCAAAATTGTTGGTGTTCAAAAAAAAAAAACTTTTTAGAGGATAAGAAGATAGCTACCTAAAAAAAACTGAGAGAGTGAGAGAGAAAGAGAGAATGTTATCTACGTCATTGAAATAACTTATAAATATTATCCACGTTATTGAAATAACGTATAAATATTATCCACGTTATTGAAATAACGTATAAATATTATCCGCTTTTTTGAAATAAGGTAAAATTATTATCCACGTTATTGAAATAACGTATAAATAATATCCACGTTGTTGAAATAACGTGTAAATATTATCCACGCTATTGAAATAACATAGAAATAATATCCACGTTATTTAAATAACGTAGAAACAGCATTCACTTTATTGGATTAACGTATTTAAAATAACGTAAAATTATTATCCAAGTTATTGAAACAACGTAGAAACATTATCCACGTTTCTGAAATGCCTGCGAAATCGGTTTTAAAAAATGTTCCGGTTTCCTTCTAAATGGTTGTTATCTATAGCAAGTTTTTAATTCCAAATTAGAATAAAACTTTGAAAAGCACCTAAGCTCGGCCGGGTCGAACTTTTTTCATACCCTGCACCATTTAAAAGGTACTTCCAAATTTTAAAAAATCCCCTGAAAATTTCCCTATAATTCTAAAAATTCCCAATATCAGGTATAACGGTTATATGGATCTATACGAAAACGTGGTCTTTTTTCAGCCAAGAGAAGCTGGTGCCTATTATGAACTTCAAAGTTTGACATAATAATGAAAAAGCACCTAAGCTCGGCTAGGTCGAACTTTTTTATACCCTCTACCCCTCAACCATTCGAAGGGAACTTGAGAAATGTAAAAAAATCTGTTGAAAATGTACCAATAATTTTAAAAATTCCGAATATCAGATGTTACGGTTATATGGAGCTATACGAAAACGTGGTCTTTTGCAGTCAAGTATCTGCCAGAGAAGCTGGCGCCTATTACCAACTTCAAATACCAAGTTTGACATAATAATGAAAAAGCACCTAAGCTCGGCTAGGTCGAACTTTTTTATACCCTCTACCCCTCAACCATTCGAAGGGAACTTGCAAAATGTAAAAAAAATCCGCTGAAAATGTAGCTATAATTTTAAAAATTCCGAATATCAGATGTTACGGTTATATAGAGCTATACGAAAACGTGGTCTTTTTCAGCCAAGTATCTGCCAGAGAAGCTGGTGCCTATTACGAACTTCGAATACAAAGTTTGACATAATAATGAAAAAGCACCTAGGCTCGGCCGGGTCGATTTTTTTAAATTGTCTACCCCTCTACCATTCGAGGGGAACTAGCAAAATGTAAAAGAACCGCTGAAAATTTGGCTATAATTTTAAAAATTCCGAATGTCAGATGTTACGGTTATATGGAGCTATACGAAAACGTGGTCTTTTACAGTCAAGTATCTGCCAGAGAAACTGGCGCCTATTACCAACTTCAGATACCAAGTTTGACATAATTCTGTTGAAAAATGTGGCTAATATTATCAAAATACCGAATATTTATGAGGGTTTGGACCTGTACAGGAAATTTTCTGTCCAGGGAGGTAGTACCCATTACGAACTCTAAATATCAAATTTTAAGCAATTCCGATAAAAACTCTTTAGTCACAGTCATCAAAATACCGAATATCTGGGTCTCTGTTTCCTACATCCTGGGAACACATACTCCAAACTTACAGCAAATTTTGCTGGAAATTGTGACTAAAACACCAAATAACCTTAAATCTACCGGGAACAGTTAATTATATGGGGCCTATACCAAAACATGGACCGGCATAGCTCATTTTCAATACCAGTATTGCGATTCTCTAATTCATTTTTGAGTTAGTTGAGATTTATCTCTCTCTCTCTGTCTCTCTCTCTCTCTCTCTCAATCGAATGACAAACAACATTAAATGTTTTCCACCTTATCCAGTTATGTATCTAGAAACCTTTACCCTATTGGAATGAAATGAAAGATCTATTCTTGTTATCCAATTAGGTTCTCAAAAACTATATATTTAAGTTATTGCCTATTTTGAGTGAATATTTTCCATAGATTTAGCTGGTGTTGGTAAATTTTGTGTTTTACAGAGTATTCAGAAAGAGAGTGACAGAGAAAATATCCCCTCACAATCACTCTCTTTTTTTCGAATAAAAATGTGTCTTTTCTCTCTCGAATCCCCACCAATTTCGTTCTGCACAATTTAGTATTTAGTTTTGAGATTACACTGCACTGTCAAAGTATTGCACAATTTGTCATTTACTGTTTACGTTTCTTTGGTTTTAATTTTTTTTTTCCATTTAATTTTTCATTTTCACGAAAATTCCTCAGATCTTTATACATTTCCCTCATCGTCTGAGGTTAAGACCACACCGACAACGACCCTGGTCAATGAAGGTGGGTCATGCAATGACACAGCGTCGTCAGGAAATGGAAATAATGGCAATAATGTTACAGGTATGATGTTCCGTGTCCAAAAACATTGGCAGGTTCACTGAGGTGTTGGTGTAAAATGCACAAAGATGTATTTAGATTTTTTTTGATTATTATTGGAAAACACATAAAAATAAGGGCCTTTTTAACTGCAAGAAAAAATGTTTTTCTATTTTGCTGACGCATAAAGCCATAACTATTTTATGTAGTACATTTGATTTTAAGTTTTAATTATTGTTCTTTCTTTCCCTCCTTATCTTATTTATATTCATAGATATCTACACATTTTCCTCTGATGTTAATGCCTCCACAGAAGGTATGCTCTCTGATGGCTCCAATAATGGATCAAGTGGAACCGGTGCTGGAGGTAGGGATCTTGTGGGTTCATTATCGATCTCGGTTGGAGTGGTCACGTTGGTCATCTGCTAACGTTTCCTTTGCAACGTTAATGTCTCTTACATTGGCTTCATTAGGTTTTTCTTCATTAGCTATGGGGTCGATGGGTGTTTTAGGTTCTGGTATTTCTGTATTTATGTTGTGTATTTTATTAGCTGGTTATGCGGTTTTGGATGTTTTAGCATCTGATTATTTAGTCATTGTTGTATTTGTTGTATCCATTCCTGTAGTTATATTTGCTGTATTTGTGTTATCCATTCCTGTAGTTATATTTGCTGCTGGATTCGGTTTTGGTTGTCCATAATGTGTAATGGTTACATTGCAATTACGATGGATTTCTGCAATGAAACCCAAATTCAGAATATTAGCACAAATTTTAAGGATATATATTTTCTTGAAGTCTACAGGTAAGCCTCTCACTAATGGTCACATTTTTTTGTTTTTAATTACCATCACTTATTTTAAAAATTGTTATAAATTTAATGCCATTAGCGAAAGGTTTCCCTGTATTTATCGCATGTAGTTGTTGTCTTTGGGTTAATTTTGCACATAAAAAATTATCATTGCTGCACTTGCACAAGCTTTGTAGGGAAAATGTCTAAGTTTTGCAAAGTTTTTCTTACCATGTTTTTGATTTGGTTTATTATTTTTATTATAATCATCATCGTCATCATCGAGTTCGTCATATAACAAAATTGAAAGAAAATCATAAAGTAAAGAACTTAACTGAAATGAAAAAAAAAAATAATAATTCTCTTGAAAAACAACAAGCGTAAAGGCGACTCTTTCAACAACGAGAGAATTAGCCAGAATCTATTATGGAATTATGTTCTTAAAACTTTAGAAGTTCCCAGGAACTGAGAATTTTAAAAGCTCTTGGTTTCTGAGTGAATAAAATTGTTTTTTTTTTAACTTTTAGTAATTAAAACTTATATTTAATAATCTATTGCTTTGATTCACATCACGCCTAAAGGTATGCAACAAATTTTTCCAACTCGGCATTCAATGAAGATAATGGGTAAAAATCAGTCTAAATTTGGAAAAAGTAACATTTATACTTAGATCCAATGGCAATTGAACACCAATATGCCCAAAGTGAGGTCTAGGCGATGTGCTGGCCTTGTTCCGATAAATTTGTAGAGATTTTACTCAAACAAAACAACAAATTTTTCATTGAACTTTTCTCAAAATTGATTTGAAATCAAATTAGGCTACTTCGAAGTAAAATGCTTTATTTTATTTGATTGAATTTGGATTCCACTTAAATTGCAAACCTTTTATTAATTTTTACAATTTATTTTCAAATAAAAAAAATTAATTAATTAATTTTCTTACACTGCTCCCTGCTTTCTCTAAACTATTTGATGGCGGTACAACACTTCCATGACACACTCTTGTAAAATGAAACACAAGACACATGAAAATTAAATAATTTTTCAACATTTCGCCAAAATGCACTTTGTTGCAGGCCAAAAAGTAGCACGGCACGTTCTGAAACTATTTCAAGCTTCACATCAGTCTCTTATATTTATACCATTTGGACAGAAAAAATAGTCTGCGTTAAACGTGTTCAAACGTTAATTGTTGCACTTGTAAAGCTATATATTTTCAGGTGCACACAATATATTCGATACATTTATTATGCTGCTTAAAATGGTAATTAAGAATAATGTATGTATGTATGTATGTCATACAGAAGTTTTCGTTAAGTGACATAGAATTACGCTACGAAACAAGTGGAAGCAAAATTTTGAGTAAAGTGAATACTAAAGAGGTTTCTATGTCCGTGAATTAAAAAGGGAAGTTACACAACGAAAGGTGAATAAATATCGGACCAATAGATATATGGGAAAGAACTCCATCCAATTTTGGCTGATATTACAAACAGGTTGAGCAATATTACCATGAAATCGAATAAAGATATATATGGCAGCTATAACTATAGGTAAACAGATGTTGATAAAATTTGGCAGTGGTATTTCCGAGCTGTATGATATATCTTGTTGTGGAGTACATATTGTGAATGTGAGTGACCTAAACACTAAATAGGTTGAAACATATATATATATAGGAGCTATAGCTATATCTGAAGCGATTTTCATCAAATTTGAATTACTTGCTTCTATGATGAATTAGGTTGGATGTGCGGAAATATATCCTTCTTGGACCAATATTACACATACAGGCTGAGATAAAAAACTGCAACAAAGTCAAAGGCCATAATTTTTACATTTAAAAAAAAAAATTATAGAATGAAAGCCAAAAATGTCGGCAGTAGCAACAAATTTAAGAATAAGTTTGGATTTGTCCGAATTGGTCACCTTTTGCACGAATTATGGCCTTCAAACGGCCAATGAAACCGGCACACGCTGCCCGAATATTGCTCTGCGTTATTTTGAGGTGATTGACACTTTGGTATTTTTTAGTGCCAACCTTGCTTTCCAAAATACTCCAGACACAATAATCCAACGGATTGGTATCTGGAGATTTTGGTGGCCATTGTGAGCTGGAAATTATGTGAGGCACCTCATTTTGTAACCATTCTTGGGTGGCACGTGCTGAGTCCTGTTGGAATGTCCAAGGTCTGCGGCAAAAATGTTTGCGTATCCAAGGCTTTAATATATCCTCCAGAATATTTTCGCGATAATATTCGGTATTTATTCTGATGCCGATACGAGCGGAGATGGTCGATTAATACGAGCGGAGAGCGACCATCGGCTGTTATGGCAGACCACACCATCACCATGGCCGGTGCTTGAGTTCTGGTGACCATCCGAAGGTGCACATTTTTAGCTGACCTCTTTGGCAAGTAAACAGGATCTTTTTGTTTGTTTACAAACTGCTGGACAACGAATATTTTCTCATCGGAGAAAACTAAATTCGGCAGTTCACCACTTTCGGTCAAGCGCAGCAACTCTTTAGCTCTTTTGAGTCTATGTTCTTTCTGTTGCAGTGTAAGTTCTTGCACTTTTTGGAATTTCAATGACTTTACCCCGAGCTCATTTTTCAATATTTACCGAATGGAATATTGCGATATGTTCAGCTCACGAGCCAATTTTCGGCCACTGCGACGCGGGTTTCGATCAAGTCACTTCTTTACTTTTCGAACCATTTCTTCAGATGTTGCTGTTTTCTTCCGTCCACTTCCTTGACATCGTGCTACGCTACCAGTATCACGGTAACGAGCGATGATACGAGACACAAAATATTTACATTTAAATTCTGGAGTGCTCTAACGATAGCCACTTATGGTTTTCCAGCCAAATATAAAGAAATCACACTAACACGCTTGAATTCCATCACGAATAATTTTTTTTCTGGAAAATTCTCACCAAAATGCTTTTATACGCTCGTAAACTATATATAAAGCTGTCACTGGAATAATTTTATCAGCTGTCGTACGAGTGGTTTAGAAATAACCTTAGTCTGAAGTTGGTTGCAGTTTTCTCATCTCTATATATAGGATATATAACTATCTGAAGCGATTTTTGCTTCTACGATAATTTAGGTCGGATGTGTTGAAATACATCCTTCTTGGACGAATATTACCGTATGCTGCCCAATAAAATTGAAATCGGACGAAAATATATATGTATGAAACCTATATCAAAATTCTGGCTAATAGGGTTTGCTTTTGGGCCTATCAAGTGACAAATTCGCATTTTTAGTCCAAATTGGACTTACCACAGTATGTCAATAAATTTTTTATCGATTCTGAATAGATTATGAAATAATTATTTTAAAATGCATACAAATTATGTTTTTTTTCTCCTAAATATTAATAAAAATCAGAAACAAAACATAGCTGTTTGCAAAAAACACAAATGCAACAACACGCGTCATACTTCCACTTGACTTTAGGGAACAATATAATTTCACAACAATAATAACAACCAAAATGACGGAGGCGATGATGATTATGAGTTTTAAGTTTTCACTGGAAGTAGTTAAGACTATTTATTTTTTAATATATATTTTTTTAATTTTATTATTAGTGTTATTGTTATTGTAAAAAGCACAAACCCATGAATGATGCACTTTTAGTTATGGATTTTTTGCCTTTATTGCTGGTTGGTGTTAAGCAAAACTGTTGGTACATAGGCATTTAGTACCCCTACACCCCGCTGACCCCATATTCACTGTGGAATATTAAAATATATATTTGTGGTGTTGTAGTTATACGCTGAAAATATTCATAAGTGTAGAATTGTACAAACATACATACTTTTAAATTTAGCCACATTAAAGTTGAGTTTTTTTTTTATTTTCAAAGCAACCATTGTTATTATTTAACATTTTTGCAAAATTCTATGTAATTACACTTGGGTTTTGGTGGATTTTTTTTTGTTTTCTTAACCCTTTAGCTACCGATGATTTTGGCAATGGCTGTGAAATAAATAACTACAAGGATATTTATAGAAATAAGCATATATATATATATATATATATATATATATATATATATATATATGTATATATATATATATATATATATATATATATATATATATTGTTTAATTTAACAGTTTATGATGCAGTTATATGAAAAAAATTGCAGGAAATAATAATTAATATCCTGCGAACACAAGGCCCAATATTTAGCAAAAAATAAATAAATAAATAAATAAAACACAGTTACTAATAACTCGGAACTTATTAATACCCAAAAAAAATCAGGAATATAGCTCGTTGCACATATTTTCTTAAAAATAAGAAAAAACTCGTTCCAAAAATAAAAAATATTGTCTTTATAAAGTTTTGTCACAATTCTTTCCTTTATAAGATTTCTCATTTCAATGTTTCGAAGAAGAAGAACTTTTGAACATGAGGCCTTCTCAAAGGGAAACAGGATCAGGTGTAGGAAGTCTAATGGAGAAAAAGAAATCAGGATTAACTCAATTTACATGGAAAACTGAATTCAGTTTTTATTATTTTTCCTTGATATATTGGGGCGAATTTATATTTTTTCGGGACTTTCTCATCTCGCCTATAAAAAACTAATTCGCGACATTTATGTTTAATCCCTTAAACCGTCTATACTAACGACAAGTTTAAGGCAAGAGTCATTATTTCCCTTTAAGTCCAACATACTTAAGTACTCTATAAAGGCTCCCCTAAGTTCGTGAAAAGAGACTTTAACGATATCAATCGTTTAAACAGACTCCCTTGAGGTCTTCGGTACAAACTTCTTGTGAGGCCGTTGATTCAAACTTTTGTGAGGTTGTCTGAAATAACTCTCTTACGGCCATCTATAGAAAAAACCTCGAGGCCTACAATATAAACACCCTAGAGAACTACTACTATTGCTCTTCTCAGGTCTTCTAGAGAGATTCCCCTCAGTTCCTCTAGAAAGACTGCTCTCAGCTGATCTAGAAAAACTCCCCTCAGCTCCTCTAGAAAGACTCCCCTTTGTTCGTCTAGAAAACCTCCCCTCAGCTCCTCTAGAAAAACTCCTCTTAGCTCCTCTAGAAAGACTCCGCTTAGTTCAGCTCGTCTGGAAAGTCTCCCCTTAGCTCGTCTAGAAAGACTCCCCTCAGCTCCTCTAGAAAGACTCCCCTCAGCTCGTCTAGAAAACCTCCCCTCAGCTCCTCTAGAAAAATTCCCCTTTCTCCGCTTAGTTCAGCTCGTCTGGAAAGGCTTTCCATCAGCTGGTCTAGTAAGAGTCCCCTCAGCTAGTCTATAAAGACTCCCCTCTCCATCAGCTGGTCTAGGAAGTCCATTGGCGGAAGTGAAATCAATTAAATTCTTCAATTTACAAAGAGAACTGAATTCAGTGTTTATTATTTTTTCTTTCCATCAGCTGTTTTGGAAAGACTCCCCTCAGCTCAACTTCATTCAGCTCTCCTAGCAAGACTCCCTTCAGCTCTTTTGGAAAGACTCAAAATAAATTATCCAGAATGAATCCCTTCAGCTCGTCTAGAAAAACGGCCCTCAGTTTGTCTAGAACTCTCACTTTAGCTATAAAAGACCCATATAAACTCCCGTCTATAAATAATTTTCCTTCTCCTGTCTAAAACTCTCAGCTCCTGCCTATAATGATCACGAACTTACTTGTTCCCATCTAGAGTCTATAAGTCTTCTACTAGCCTCAGTCTATAAACACTTCTCTTAGCTCCCCACTCCCGCTTTCATGTGGAACTGACCAGCTTATATTGACCTATCTTTTAAGATTCGCAAGATTGAATGAATTCCATTTTTCAATTATTATTCTACACATCACAACCTTATTTTTTCCAGGGCAAACAGGATAGATGAAAGGTCAAAGTTTTCCTCCATTTTCTGCACCGCACCTTCTCTCAAAAAAAAAAGAAATTTAAAATATATATATATACCTCTAGCCTCAATAAATTTCAGCTATGCCAAAGGAAATCGTCATTGGTAGCGAAAATGGTTAATTTTGCCAATGCTTTAGTATTTGTTTAATTAGTTTTAGTTCGTAGCTTATGGAGAGATAAAGTTCTCTGATTGTATTTACAAACATATGTACAAGCATACATTTTTTTATTATTTAATTATGTAGTTGCCATAATTTCCGGTTTAAAGTTAATTCGTTTTTTTTTTCTTTTGCCAACCAAAAATATATTGCAGTGTGTTGATGAAGGGTGTTGATCCATCAACAAAAAATAACAACAAAAAAGTGAGGATCATAGCCCCGAAAACACACACACATGCGCACCCATATCTACATATAGAAAATTCGAAAAACTCACCTAATTTTCTTTTTCTTCTCATTTTTTTATTTAATTTTTTTTGGCTCTGCGTTTTAATTTGGTTTTAAACCCTCTTCATACCTCCCCCTACTCCAACGCTGTGTATAAACGAATGATTGAAAACCATATCTGTGCTCGTTGGGTCGGTCTTTCATTCATATTTGTCTGTTTTATGCGAATGTGCGTGCCTGTTTGTGTCTGTGTTTGTGTGTGTGTGTCTATAAAATACAATTACTTTTTGCCATTGAAATGAAAAATAAATCGTATGTAATGTTGTTGCTGTTATTTTTCATCACGTTTTGTTGTTGTTGTTCTTTGTATTTTCTGCAAATTGAAACTACTGAACATCTGTGTACTTACGCCAACAACAACAATAATACCTCTACAAAACTTTAATGATGAACTATACCAACAACACAACTATTTGGCTGTTTTTATTTCAAAACTTTGCGAAAACTCAAAATCAAATGCACACACACACGCACGCGCGCTCAAACGCTTGCATTAACAACATATTATGGCAAATCGACTTTACTACTCTGGACTCTACATCCATCCGTCCATCCATACCTCTGCATACCATGTGCAACGTGCGCCGTTTATTGTTGTCTGACTCCGATCTGACTTCGATTGTATTTTTGGTACGTATTGTTATTGTTCTTGCTCTTTCTCTCTCACTCTCACAACTTGTTGTTGCTGTTTTGTTATTGATTCCTATTACAAAACATCAACATCAATTTTGGTGTCGATATTTCATTCATTTCTTTATTGTATTTCGTATATTTTTTTGTTTGTTTTGTTTAATTTTTACTTTGGCAATATTTTGTTGAACTTCTTTTCTTTTCTGACTCTCTGTACGATAGGGAAAACAAAAGGTACGCCCGAAACAAAAATGTGTGTTGAAATTAAATTGTATTTTTTTTTCCTTTCGCAATGATTATTATATTGTTATGGCAAAAAAGTATAGATCAGTTCATAAAATTAAGTTTGGCTTGAAAATGGAACAAAAACTGACATACTTTAATCGTATTTGGTCGAGCTTTATTTCAAGTAAAAAAAATATTAAACAATAAGGTGGCGCCCAATATGAGGTTTGAGCAATTATAAAACAAACAAAAATGAATTAATGCTTGTTAGGATCTTTGTGGCACCCAATGTGAGGACAGAAAATTTTAGATTTGACTCCCTCCACTAGAGTTAATTGGCATCTAACAGTGTAAGCACACATTGTAAATGTCAAGCTTTAATTAAAATAAAAAAAATTACACAACAATTCAAAATGTGGCGCTCAATGTGAGGGTTAAACATTCATATAGTACATATTCAATGTCGTGACAAAAAATTTAAATTATTGGCTATCAGAGGTACGTACACTTAACGTGAACCCCGAAACATCTAAATTTCTTTCCCTCGGCCGGAGGGTTTACGAAGTTAAAAAGGTGGCGCCCATTGTGTTTTTTATAACTTTGAAAAGTACATGTTCAACACCAATATGGAAAACCAACATATTAGGTTCTGAGCTTTACTTCAAAAAAAAAATGTCAAACAATAATTTAAAAAGTGGCGCCCAACGTAGGACTTAATGTACTTATTCAACATATTGAAAAAAATAAAACAAGATTTAATTAAGACACCCAATGTGGTGTAACATACACCCTAACTACCAATGGGCTTAATTGACATCGAATACATCAAACATCTTCAATTTAAATGATGAAAATAAAATATTAAACAATAAATCAACATGTGGCGCCCAATGTGGGGCTTGAATTTTCATAAAGTATTTAACGTCTTGATAAGAAAACATTTAATTGAATATTAAGGCCTACATAAACTTAACGTGGATGACAAAAAATCTACATTTGTTTCCTAGAGGGCTTACGAAATTTAAAAAAATGGTATACAATGTGGTTTTTGATTTTTTAAAAAGTATATTTTGCAAAATATTGAGAAAAATCAATAAAAAATAAAATAGTGTATATTAATATTATTATGGTACCCAATATGGAGTTTGAAAAGAAAACAGCAGAAAATGGATTTTTTAATCGTGTTTGTAAAATGAGTTTGTGTGGCGCCCAATGTGGAGACAAATATAATTTGTGATTATTAATGTTTTTTGCAGATTACATATGGATAATTTTTTGCGAACTATTGTACCGTACTTACGAAAAGATTTAGGGTTTAAATGTCTATAAAATGCAAATTCTTTATTTAATAATGAATATATCAATTTTTTTAAAAAAGAAAGTGGCGACCAATACAAATGATAAAGTCGGTTTTGAGGAATAATTCCTAATACTTTTTTCTTGTATAAAAATGTTCAAGTGGTTCACATACAAGTGTCTCCAAGACAATTTCACCGTCGATTAACGGCTCATCAGGAATATTTGGTGAGGATGATGGCTTGCAAGGGCCGCTCTTTGGAAAGTCGTATTTATTTCAAAATTACTGCGATTAAGAGTATGCGTATTAAACACCAGACAATCCAAGCTCCACTCAATTCTACTAGCAAACCTTTTTCACAGGATTTGTAGCAATGGGATTGTTTATCACAACAACAACATTGTTTCGAATGAAATCCATTACCTTTTGCAAAAATTAAAAATATAAACTTCCAAGTGAAAATATAGATAAGACGAGATAATAATTTATTAAAAAATGAATAGCCATTCACTTTGGGCGCCATAGTTCGACATTATTTCAATTAAACAAACAAATCCTTCAAAAATTGTGAACTTTATTTATTTTAATTTACAACTGATATATTTTTTCCCATTTACAATGACTTATAGCTTTCGGCTGTTAAATCAAAACGGAAATACAATCTAAAGACCATAAATCTATTGCGAAGAACGGCAAGAAATAGAAAAACATTTCATCTGTCATCGCTATATTACCAAAGCAGCAATTTTTATTGAAAGTGGCGCCCGATATAGGGCCAAAAATACACAACCACAACTTTCTCTTTTAAATTCTTAAATTATTTAATAAACTTTGCTAATTTATTTTGTACTATTTGTGCTATATTTCTTACTAAGACAACAATTGGAACAAATTGGTGACCAACGCTAAAATAATTTATAATAGGGTAAAAATAATTTCTTTGACTTAGAATATGTAAATTTTTTTTTAAAAAAATTGTCACAGATTTTGAAATTTTATAAAATATCCATGGAGTTAAAAATAAAAAAAATGTGGATTTAATTTTTTATTTAATTTTAGAAAAAATATTAAGAGCTACACTTCATCAACATATTCATATGTATTGATATTTTGTGGAGATATGCTGCTTACAATGAAATTTTTTAAAATTTCAATAGGAGTTTTTTTTAACAGCAACAATCTAATGCCTTACTATGAACACTGTTGATGAAATTGGCGCCCAACGCAAGAGTAATATATAGAGTAACATGAAATCAGGAATTCTTCTTAAATAACTTCAATAAAAATCATTTAGCTAGCCAAAAATTTAATTTTCGCCAACAATTTAGAAAGTGTTGGGCACCATATTTTTGTAAATTTTAAAATTAAGTCCAAATAGAATAAACTATGGAAAATAAAACTTTAATACTGTGAAGCCCTGAGGAGTGTCCATAAATCGCATACAAACCAGACAGACCCGCTTAAAATGAAATTTATAAAAATACACAAACTAGAAAAACTTATTTCACTTTAATAACCAACAATTTTATGCCTAATTGACGAATACAAACACATTTTGGGAAATCTCAATATCTTGTAAAGCAAATGAGTCTAGATGTCCTTCTCTCCATCTCCCTCTTCGCAAAGAACACCAAACCAAATATGTAAACAAACCTTTTATCTCCACCCCATACTCCTCCCCCCGTTTGTCCTTGAGCAAGCAGCAATATCATTAAGCGTAACATAATTATACGCTTAGCAAACCAAACCAAACCAAAAAAGGAAAGGGTTGTTTGCACGGTTCTCTCGCTATGGATTTTGCTCGAGTGTAATGGGAGAAATGAAACAACTTCATTATCGATATTCCCGCTTCGTTGTAGTCATCATCAGCATCATCCCGTGCAATAACTAAACACTTCAATTTAGAATAACGACCTTTATTTTCAGATTTTCATTCATAAGACCGTCGAGCTAGAGATGACGAAGAATAGGAAAAATGTTTAAAAACACGTTCATTATTATTATGATGTTGATAATGTTTTAGGTGTTGTTGTTGTTGCTGTTACTTATTTTATGACTAGCAACAACAAAAGAATAAAATATCAATGGGAAAAAAGTTGTTGTAAAATTTATTACATCGCTTTGGATGCTGTTCTGGGATGCTTTGGACGGGGTCTGACAGGCAACCCTGTTACATTATTTCGCCTTTGTTACGCTTTGCTTTTCGAAAGGGACACAAAGGACGGACAAACACACAGACAGACGACAGTTGGACATACATATCGGGATTGGCATAAAATAGTGTTGGTTCGCACGTTCTATAGTGCTCTAATGGTACTTCAATCTTTTTTCCTTTCATTTTGTTATCGCCTTGTGTTTGGTGAACATGAGGCTGGCTGGCTGGCTGGCTGGCTTTGGTCGCATAAAATCTGAAAATGTGTTAAAGGCAATTTATTAGATTCGAACGGGTCGAAGAACAACACTCATCGTTTGTGATCAAGGGGCCGTGTTCACCGCCACCCCTTAAAAACTAACTGAATCTAACGCAAAACATATGTAAGTCACCAACGGGAAAAAGATGCTGTGAGAGCGCCGGAGAGGGTAGGGAAAAGAGCGTAATTTTTCATTGAGAAATTAAATTTAGTTTACAAAAACAAAAACGCCACTACCACTTGTAACATTTTTTACAATGCAAAGCAAAAGGACATAAGTGTGAAAGAGAGGCAGGGACATGGAAGGAAGAAGGAAAATGGTAATTTGGTTGGTTAAAAAAGGTATGCAGTAGCAGAGTTATTAGCAGCTCTGCTACTGCGAAGCCAACACAATGATGTTCTTGTTTTTTTTGTTCTTGTATAATAATAATGAGATGTTAACATGGCCGTCATCTTGGTCTTTGTTGTTGCTGTTGTTCTTGTTGCTTGTACCTCTGAGATAAACATTCCCTTTCCACAGCACTTGGAAACTGTTGTTTTTCCACCCTCTTTTTGACAACAAACAAAAGTGCGTATCCTTTGTGAGTGTGTTTGTGCCAGTTTATTTTTTTGATTTGGATGCGTGCAAAAGAATTCCTCTGGAAAATTCAAATACACACAGCATTTACGCACCGAGAGCCAAACGACACACAAGGTTCCATACCCAGAGCTGGGGTTGTTCCTGTTCTTCTTGTTCTCCTTCTGCACCGGGACCATGCGACGTCGGCGTTGGCGGCAACGTGTTCGTGTGCGTGTGTGTTTCGTTTCATTTCATTTTTTGTCGTTCAATACACGGTCCTTTTCCACGTTCAGCTTCAATATCATCAGCAACAATAATTATTGATTTGTTCTCTAGTTTAACGCCACAATAATAACAACAAAGTCTAACGCGGAAAAAATACGACAAAGACCGGAAAAAACGAAGACGTTATGCCTCAGCAGTAAAAAGTACCGAATTCAAAGAATTTTCTTAAAGCATATTTCACGTTTCGTTCATTGAAGTGTAACCAAAAGAATTTCTTTTGAAATATTTTTATTTTAATAAAATTGCAACAAAATTGTGATATAAAAAAAAACAAAAAATTGAGAATACATACAAAAAGCAATGCCAAATAAATATCATGACCAAAGAGGTAACCCCACTTTTATTGGAAATCAAAAATAAATAAATATTTTTCTATAAATATAAAAATTAAAGCAACATATATATTAGAATATAATTGAAACTCAGTGCAACCAAAAAAATCTTCCAAAAATATTGTATTACAAAACGCATGGCCTGTAATATTTTTCTCAGTGTAGCTTACAAAGCATATCAATGATTAAAGGTAATTTGATAAAAAAAAAACAAACTTCAAAGTGACTCTAAAATTTATTTTAAAAAAGTTAAGTTTAAACAAAGTAAAGATTGGTTAAAAATTTTGTTATGGAATTTTTAAAAAGTGTGAACCGTACTCTAAGAACAAATAGAAATTGAGCAAAACGTAAATGTTTTGGAAATTTCGTAAAAAAACTTCGAATTTCCAGAAAATTTCAAAAACTTTTTAGTGACTTGGGAATTGAACTGTGGTACAGAAATTCTGTGTTAAAACAAAGTTTTTTTAAGCTGTTGTAATATGGAAGGATTTCATTAAAAAAATTGATTAGGAAAGACTTTAATGAAAAACTTGTTATTTGCGGTGAAATTTGGGAAACCTATAGGGTATTCGTTAATTATCATTTGAAGACTTGTTGTTTAAGAGATTGTCATCACATCCTCAAAACTTTCAGGTGAATAAAGTTTTGTGCTGAAGAACTGTTTGCAAAAAAATAGATCATTCATTTAATTTGTTTTTGTAATTTCAATTAAATTTTTTAATGGAAACCATGTTGTCAATAAAATTTGCTATAGAACAGCAGTATTATAAAAGTTTCCTTTGAAGCAGTTTGAAATCTGTTATTCAGAATGTTTTCAAGGAAAATAAACCAGTTATACACTTGTTTAAGAGTGGCGCCCGATGTGGAGTTGAAATTTTTAAAATAACGTAAAACAAACAATTTTTGATTGATTTAGAAATAATTTGAAGTTTGGCTCACAGTGTAGACTTCAATTTAAACATCAAATATATGAAGCAGTCAATTAACAAATGTTTCTGTTCGCTTTTTATAAGAACTCATATTGGGCGCCATATTCATGTGGTTCTTTTTCAGTTTTTTTATTAACAACCTTTTTTTAGATAAGGTAATATGAATAGAAAAATGGATGCACATAACAGGAACTAAAAATATACAGTCTTTTCAATTAAAAAAAATATATAAATATATAATTTTGGAATGGCGCCCAACGTGACCAATTAAATAACTAATTTTAATATAATAGCTTTATTTTTTATTTTAAAAAAATATGTGTTGAGCACCACACCTATTGAATGAATCAACTCAAATTTTCATCTGTGACTCCAAAATGCATATCGCTCATTTGCTCAAAGTGTTGCAAAAACTGCATTTAAGGATCATTCGTATTAAAAAGGACATATTAATTGTCGGCTCATACTGAATAGAAGACTATCTCACTAAGACATCTAATATTTTTGAAAATTCTGGTAATCGCTTGTGTTTCCGCAAAAATATAAAATTTAAGCCTACCAATTTGGATATGGTATTGCCCCATGGTGAAGGCTTTAAAAACTTTGGCAAGGTCACAAAATCGCACTAAGTTTTTAAAAAAAATTCGTATTGATCGCCAAACAAAACTTTTATCAAATTGGCCTTTACATTGGGCGCCATATGCCGCATGGTGAAGGTTATAAAAATTGTAAGCAGGTCAAACTCAAGTCATTTTTACAAAACTACGTTGGAAGCCAAACTCACAATTAAACTCTTGCCAAATGGGCTTTTACGTTGGGCGCCACAATTTTAAACTTTTATTATTGCTAAATAAGACTATATAATTTGGTAATTTTCGCGATAAACAGTTGTAAACAACATTTGCAAATGAGTTTAATGACTCACAACATACATCAAAATACAGAAAATACCCAATTTTATGTTTTTTATTTATAAACATAATTATTTCAAAACTATGAAAGTTGATTGCTAACTTTTTATTGAGCTAAAATTTTTTCGTTTGTTGTATTCGGGGTTATATGCAAATATATCGTATAAATATAAAGATTTACTAGAATACTTTCACAAGAAAATCGCTTAGTAAAATAAAATACCAATAAAAGTGTTCCCTATAAATTTCTGGCGATAAAAGTGAGAAATAACAATTCCTAATTACCCATTTTAGTAAAAAATTCAATGATCTTTCCCTCTTCCAAAAATATATTTAAAAGTTTGTAAAGATTTATTATAAAAATTGCAGAATTTTTCAAAAACTCCTCAAAACCCATCACACCTTTCCAACAACCCTCTGAAAAACATTTGATTACAGACTGAAAACCGCGACTAATTGAAAAAAGACATAATAAAACTCTCAACATTTGCTTCTGGAATTTCGTTCCTGGCCGGAAGATAGGCCAACCAAATGAAATAAATTGTCTTAACCTTCTTCTTCCTTCTCCTCAAATACCAGCGACGGCATTGCTAAATAAAAAAGGTAAAACAGCTGGATGAATGAGCGAATAATTGTGTTGATACACTTTCGATTGGCATTTAACCGCAAAAATCATATACAACAAAAATACACAAACAACAACAAAAAACAATTTGCAATGGGAAATAAACATAAAACCTACAGCAAAGGAATCGAACATCATTTCTTCCGCCTTAATCAGCAAGGTAATGTTGAAGGACCGCAAAAAACACTGCACAAAAGCCAGTCATAAGAATGTCATCACACAAATAAAATACAAAAGTAAAGGAAAGACCATGAAAAGAAGAAAAAACTGAAAACCAAGAATGATCATATTTAAGTCAGTCACTCAGTCAGTCATCAAAAGCGGAAATTCGATAGTGGAAGTACCAATTTAGATGTAATTGGTTATGATATTCGAATGGTAGTTGTTATTGCCTGTATACGCTTCGCTATGACATTTAACAAACCCGATAAACGTCAAATGTCATGTTCACACACAATAACAAATGCCGACGGCACAGCTAGCTCAGGTTACTAAGTACGTACGTAGATCCTTTTGTATGTATGAATATATCTGCTTGAGAGTCTTATGTCAGTGTCTTTTGATGTTCCCTTGTGGGTTTGTTGTGCTCAGAGTTCTTTGGGTGCGTTGGACTCGCAGAGACATCTCCATATGAATGGGATGTTCAAACTCCGTTTGTCATTGGTTTGTATGCAGTTCGAAGCCGAAAGGTTGTACTATCACTGCAACAAATCATTGTGGATTGTGGTTGCCATGCAAAAGAGTTAAACCAAAATCATTTGGTATTGTTGATAAAATGAAAGGAGGTATGAGTTGCAATTTTGCTAGACATTTAATGAGGGACACATTTGAGACGAGATAGAAATGCAGGATTAAGGATTCGTTGTAAGAATTAACATGGATTTTAAACAATTTATTTTATTTCACCGCTATCAAACCTGATGATTGGTAGCTACAAAATTCCTTGCTGTCAGAATCCCAGTGAATATCTCTAATTATATTCATCTCCAGGTATTAAATGCCAGTTTACCGATTTCAAGCAGAAAAAGATTCTGCATCTAATTTTTGTTAACGAAATCAAAAATATACTATTTTTAATTTGATCCTTTCTATTTTTAGTCGATTTTAACTAGCTAACCAATGGTGAAAACCAACAGGTGACAACCAACAGGGTAAAAAACGTTCTTTCTTTTTGCCAACGTGGCAACCAGCTATCCCATTTTTACTCGCGACAAAAAAACGACTTTTCAATTTTTTTTTAAATTAGCTATAAATTCATGTGTGATTTTTCCTTGCCAAAATAAAAGACAATTTAAGAGGGTTTTTTTTATTCACAGAGTAAAAAATGAAAACAAAAACTATGTAATCGCACAGATTTGCTCATTTTCACTCGGGAGCGAAACTTGCTAGCGCACAGGATTACTCGAAGAGTGGCAGTTTTTAGTGGACTCTACTATTCACTCACTTGTTTGGTGTGAGAGCACTCCCGTTCGAAGCCGAAAGGTTGTACTATCACTGCAACAAATCATTGTGGATTGTGGTTGCCATGCAAAAGAGTTAAACCAAAATCATTTGGTATTGTTGATAAAATGAAAGGAGGTATGAGTTGCAATTTTGCTAGACATTTAATGAGGGACACATTTGAGGCGAGATAGAAATGCAGGATTAAGGATTCGTTGTAAGAATTAACATGGATTTTAAACAATTTATTTTATTTCACCGCTATCAAACCTGATGATTGGTAGCTACAAAATTCCTTGCTGTCAGAATCCCAGTGAATATCTCTAATTATATTCATCTCCAGGTCTGCATCTAATTTTTGTTAACGAAATCAAAAATATACTATTTTTAATTTGATCCTTTCCATTTTTAGTCGATTTTAACTAGCTAACCAATGGTGAAAACCAACCGGTGACAACCAACAGGGTAAAAAACGTTCTTTCTTTTGCCAACGTGGCAACCAGCTATCCCATTTTTACTCGCGACAAAAAAAAAACGACTTTTCAATTTTTTTTAAATCAGCTGTAAATTCATGTGTGATTTTTCCTTGCCAAAATAAAAGACAATTTAAGAGGGTTTTTTTATTCACAGAGTAAAAAATGAAAACAAAAACTATGTAATCGCACAGATTTGCTCATTTTCACTCGGGAGCCAAACTTGCTAGCGCACAGGATTACTCGAAGAGTGGCAGTTTTTAGTGGACTCTACTATTCACTCACTTGTTTGGTGTGAGAGCACTCCCGAGTTATTCCTGTTTGAAAAGTTATAGTGGGAGCAGAATCACTCAAGTTTTTTTTCTAAGATATTAGAATTTGCTCGATTTTGAACAAATTTTACTCCCACTCGAAATAGAGGAAAATATGGTTACTCAAATTTGAGGGATATAAAAGAATTGAGTCTGCTCAATTTTTTCTGATCCCAGGAGCGCACTCGCTCGAATTCGTGTGAGTTTATCTCTTTGTACAAATTCTAGAGAGTTTTTCGAAGGTCTGATTTTGGCTCGCATAAAAAAGAAAAAAATCCACAATTTGTGATATAAAATTTGATGGATTACAAATGGTGTGTTCCAGAAGCAGCACGAATCTGCTAGTTTCGCATTTTTTTCAGATATCATAGGGAAAATCGGTTATCGTCGAAAAACGTGTATTTTTGCAGTTCTGGAGCAGACCAAAAGAGACTAGCAAAAAGCGACTTCAGGAACTATTGATTGAAAAATCTAAAATAGGGGTTGACTTTTGTCTGTGACAGGTTTATTTGCATTCGAGCCTAAAAATATGCAACGATTAACGTGTATTTTTTTGATTTTCTTTTCTTATAAAAAATCGATATTTTTATCTGTTGCCAAAAATACACGTCAAATCAGAAATCAACTTTGGATTGAAAAATCGAAATCGATTTGGAGTTCATCCAAAAGTCGGCCAAATGTTTAAAGTTTTTAAATTTGACTTTCTTTAACTACTTTTCCCTATAATCGATCAAAAGTCGAACAACATGTCACTATGCCAAAAACAACGTTTCCCATGTTATCGAAAATTCAGGAATAACACAATTTTTATGTAAATAATATATAATAGGTTTCGATAATTACCGATATATTTGAAAATGGTCGCATATTAGTGATTTTACAGAATTTGGGTATAAATAAAAACTCACAAGTACCAAAATTTGATAAAAAATCACAAGTACCAAACTTCAATAATTATCGATATATTTATTTATTTATATACTATGTTTTCGATAAACTATTTTTTCTTATCTTTTGTGAATAATTACAAAATTATTTTGATTCTGTTATTTCGATAAATTTTAAATTCAGCAATTTTCCGTTATTTTCGATGAACTTCATATTTAAACTTCCAAAATAGTAAAGCAAATTAACGTTTGCATAAAACAAAAATATTCTATGAAATTGAATAAAAAGGAAATTTTTCTGTATACTTAAAACAAAATGTCCAAATTTTTTAATAAATTTTAAAATTTTCGATTTTTCGCAATTGTCCTTTATAAATATAATAAACGTTTTTTTTTAACAAAACGAAAATGTTCGATATTTCTTTACAAATTGTGCTTATAAAAAGTACCACAATGTACCCATGTACAGTGAAACAAAAATTCGATAATTTTCGATAAATATTAAAATTGTTTTTTTTTTTAAGTGTCAATAACTATATATATAAATAAGTATTAAAATTCCTTTTAAAAAATCAAACAAAATATCGATAATATAGTTTTTAAATGTCGATAACATTTGTTAAATTTTAAAATTATCGATTTTTGCAGTTTTCTATAATTTTTTGATTAACCTTAACTATGGTCGTTTATAAATAAAACAGCAACAAAATTCGATAATTTTCGATAAATTTGATGCATTTTTTTGTAATTTTATATAAACATCATTTATGACATTTAACAAAAATTACAAGCTTTGTTTCTTTATATATTCCCATACAGAAACTATTTCAATAATTATTGAAATGACAGTATTTCCCAAGTTTACAACTCCATGGCGGACATAACCCCTTATTTTTCTATTGATTGCCAGCCAGCATTAGTTGGTGCAACCAATGTGTGGTGTTTAATTGTAAAAGAAAACCTCTTTCAGTGCCTCCAAATGGTGTTAACACTTGTTGGTTGTTTGTTAGGCTAGGCAATTATATTCGGATCATATTACCTCCACACACACACACGCACTCACTCACTCAATCACACAAATCTGGCCACAATACCCAGCAGTGGCTGGATGGCTGACGGGCCGGCTGGTTGGTTGTACTATCAGCAATAACCACCAGCCTCCGCCCGTTGGCTCACTCTCTCGTTCTTTCGTTCATTCATTCAATGCTGTCCATAAGCTATTATTTATGCGGCTAGAAAAGCTATTGGGTATTTGAAATCGTACTGTATTGGATTTCTGGTGAACGGAACAAGTGAATGAGTGACAACTCTCCCTATACCACAATTTACACTTGATAAACATGTAATCGAGTAAATCACGTTTCATTCATAAAACAAAAAGTGGAAAAAAGAAGGAACGCAAACGAAAAAAGAAATTGACTGCATGGAAAAAGAGATTATTTCAAATGGTCTTTGTGGCTTACATTTGCTGCAAGCAAGTGTGGCTAATGGGGAAATAAAAAAAAGCTAAAGATTTTCAAAAAAAAAAAACAAAGAAAAAACAAAATCATATATTTTTTAATGCCCTATTTAACCGAGAACAATGAACATGAAATTTCCTGGTACTCCGTTTTTTTATACCCTCCACCATGGGTAGGAGGGTATATTAACTTTGTCATTCCGTTTGTAACACCTCTAAATATTCGTCGTAGACCCCATAAAGTATATATATTCATAATCAGCATAAAATTCTAAGACGATTTAGCGATGTCCGTCTGTCTGTCTGTCTGTTGAAATCACGATAGAGCCCACATTATTTGACGTAGACCTTTGAAATTTGGCACAAGTGTGTGTATTGTCCCTAGGATGGTTGGTATTGAAAATGAGATATATCGGTCCACGTTCTGGTATAGTCCCCATATAACGGTACCTCCCGATATTCGGTATTTTGATGATTTATGCCACATTTTTTCACGGATTTATCTGAAAATTGGTATTTGTAGGTCATGACGGGTCCCTGAGCGTGTGGCAAAACATTGCATGTATAGGTCCACGTTTTGGTATAGCCCCCATATAACGGTACCTACCGATATTCGGTATTTTGATGATTTATGCCACATTTTTCACGGATTTGTCTGAAAATTGGTATTTGTAGGTCACAACGGGTCCCTGAGCGTGTGGCAAAACATTGCATGTATAGGTCCACGTTCTGGTATAGTCCCCATATAACGGTACCTCCCGATATTCGGTATTTTGATGATTTATGCCACATTTTTTCACTGATTTGTGTAAAAGTTGGTATTTGTGGGTCATAATGGGTCCTAGTTCGTGTGGCGAAACATTGTAATTATAGGTGCACGTGTTGGTGTAGCCCCTATATAACGGTACCTCCCGATATTCGGCATTTTAATGTTTTTTGCCACATTTCTTCTAATGTTCTTTTACCCTAGGGTGGAGGGTATTAAAAGTTTGGCCCGGCCGAACTTAATGTTTTTTTTACTTGTTTTTTTTTGAGTTTGTGTTTTGAAATTTTTCCCCCTTCACATTTTGCAGAGATGACCATTTGAAAGTTTGCAAATTGGCAACATATGGCCAACCGTTGTTGTTGTTGTAATGCAAAGATGTGGTGCTCAGTAGCTTACTGGCTTGCGGAGCCTCTTCAATCAATGTCACATCACGTTGACACATCAAGTGTTTAGATTTTAATCGAAATGTCTAAACTAAGGGCAATTTCTTTCAATCACTTTCACTGTGTATCTCACAATGATTAACGATCTCTATCTGTTTTTCCTTTCAGGAGGGGGGCTTCCTTTGGGAAATCCTTGAAAAACAAAATAAGAGATAAAGGTTCAAATAAATTGTAATGGTTAAAAATTAATCATCAGTGTCGAAGTTTGAAAATTGTCAATTAATTTTCGTTGATGGAATAATTTTGGGAAAATAAGCAGTTGAATTATTATTTTTGAACTATTGAACTAATTCTTAAGCTACACAACAAAATCGCAAGAAATCGAAATTCCAACAATTTTGATTTCATCGAAATTAGGTCATTTCATGTTCATTCATAAACCATGAATATTCCATTTTCCGCATTCGGGCTAGCTTTTAGCTTTCATTCAACACACATTCAATTTTTCCGGCGAGAACGAGAAAAACAACGACAACGTAGCAGCAAAAAAACTGCAAGCAAACCGAAAACATTAACAATATCCGCAATTCTCGGAACTAGAAACAATGGTTTTGGGCTGCGGTGGCATCAAGTCTACAGATGCTCCATTCTGTGCGGTTTTACTCATGCCGATGCTTTGCAGTCAATAAATTCCAACAAATACTGTTGTTGCTGTTCTTGTTGTTTTGGTTCTGTTCAATGAACAAATTGCAAAAAAAAACTGCATATTCAGAGCGTACCACAGAAAACATACGGACATACACCACTTTGGCCATAGATTTTCCAGGAAAACATTCCATTTTGAATAATTTCCTTCTTTGTTTTTTTTTTCTTGAGTTTTTATTCTTTATTTTCATTTTATTTTCTCTCTATTTTTTCATTAGCTTTTCTATGGAAAAAAGATATTAATCATAATTTTCTCTTCCCCCCTCTCTCTTTAGAAAATCAATGCCCTCAATATGGTGAAGTCAACCAATTGGGCGGTGTCTTTGTCAATGGACGACCCCTGCCGAATGCCACACGCATGCGCATTGTGGAGCTGGCCCGCCTAGGCATACGACCCTGTGATATTAGCCGCCAGCTGAGAGTCAGCCATGGTTGTGTTTCGAAAATCCTGGCCAGATACCATGAGACGGGCTCCATACTGCCGGGTGCAATTGGTGGCTCTAAGCCGCGTGTTACCACACCCAAGGTTGTCAATCACATACGCGAGTTGAAACAACGTGATCCTGGCATTTTCGCCTGGGAGATCAGAGATCGTTTGCTGAGCGAGGGTATCTGCGACAAGACAAATGTGCCCAGTGTTAGTTCAATATCGCGCATACTACGCAACAAATTGAATCCAATCAGTCATCATCCGCCGACACCGGCCCCCGTGGCCACACCAGCACCGCCACCCAGTACATCGCCTCAGCACACCCATAGCCAGCAGCAGCAGCAGCAACAACAGCAGCAACAGCAACAACAACAGCAGCAGCAACATGCTCACTCATTGGCCGCTGCTCAGGCTCAAGCTCAGGCCCATGCTGCCCACAGCGCCCATGCCCACACACCCACCCATGGCTCACACAATCATCACGGACACGGCCACATGCACCACACACCGCCCCACTCGGTGGTGACATCAGTAGCAGCCTCAGTCACAGCCCATCCCCATGCTCATCAGGCGGCCGCCGCGGCAGCCTCGGTTGCTGCCCATGCCCACCATCCCCATTTGTATTACCAGCCCTACAATGCGTACAGCATGAAGTCGACAGTATCATGCGGCACGCCCTCTCCGCCCCAGACAGGCTCACCCCATCAGGTCCATTCGGCGGCAGCAGCAGCTGCCGTGGCCCATGGCTGGCCATCACCGCACACCGTTACCGATATCTTGGCCCATCATCAGGCGGTAGCCCTACGTGCCAGCTGTCAGGTCGGAAATCCGGTAAATAGTGGTCTCACCGCCAGTCTGCCCATGACACCATCGCCGGTAGGTGGTTCAGCGGTAAGTGGACATCAACAGCTCTTGGATTGTGAGAGTGCTTCGAATACCACCAGCGCTTTGGCTCAACATCAGGTGGCTGCCACCCAAGTGGCAGTGGCCGCGGCCGCCGCCTCGCAGCAGCCCTATGCCAATTACTATATGTACTTCCAGAATGGTGGCATGCATCATCCCGGTGGCATGATGACAACTGGTACCACAAGTTTATGAGAATTATGAAAAAAGATTTTGGCAAAACAATTATTGGATTTGCTTGTAAATGATACTCCTTCAGCAACAGCAGCAGCAGCAGTAGCAGCAACAACCACAACTTGAAACATAGAAACAACACGAGATTATAAACGGAATAAGATGCAACTTTCAACAAAACAGAAGAGCCCCCAGGAAAAGGAAGAGAAGAGCTAAGGTGAGCAGGAGAGAAGAAGGCCGTTGAATAGATTGCAGAATCCAGTGGTCCATATCAAAGAAAACGAAACCAAAATTTTGCTCAATTCATAATCCAACAATCTTCCCCTAGCCACAACTCCCACAATCATCGATCCTTTTATTCCTTTGGCCTCCCTCTGTAATCGAAAAAGATTCCCCGACTCCAAAATTGTATACTCTCCTCCCACCACCACAGAACCATAACCAGAGAAAAATCGTTGAGCATCGATTCGATTGATCTTTTCTTGTCAAACAGAAACAGCAGCAACAAACTCAAATATACACACTCACACACCCACACACAGATTTGTCTAGATTTTTACGTTAAGCAATAAACGATCGCATATTTATTTTATACGATACCAATTTAAACTTTAAGTATTTTCAGATATTAGTCATTATTTTTATATACATATGTATGTAGCATATATATAAATATAGCAAGTATACTGATATATATACCACATAAGTAAAAAACTGCAGAAGAATTCGTTGGATTCAAGTTTGGGTGGGGGAGTGAAACAACAGGATCCTCCTTTCCGCTCAACTTGAATCGAGTGAAGTAAACAAAGAAACAAACGATAGATTCCAGTTTGCGACAGGCTAGCTGGAGTCATCGTCGAAATGATAACGGTTGGATGAATGAATCGATGATGAATGATCTTTGTATGTGTATAATGATGATCAATGTAAAATTTAAACTCAAAACAAACAAAAAAACAATATACGAAAAAAAATTAAACAAATTTGAATGACAAACAAAAAAAGGAAAACAATTCACAAAACAAAAACCAAGTAATGAAAAAGAAAATCACAAAACCGTAAACAACTAGTTTATTATAATTATTATTTAAAAAACAAAACGTAAAAAAATAAAACAGAAAAAAAAATGAATTACAAAACAAACCGAACAAAGCAAACAACAAACATGAAACATAAATTGAAATTATCTGTAAGAGAACAAGAATTTAGTGTAAAATATTTAAAACAAAAAAAAAATACTTATTTTATTTGGTTGTAGATTTTTGTTGTATTCTAAATAAAGATCATTTTTAATAATACAAAAAAAAACAAATACTCACAAAATTGTATTATTGTTTTGCCTAGTAAGAGAAAAGGTAAGCGTCGATCGTAAGCCGGTAATCAGTGATGGTGGTTTTGTAAATGTTAACTACAAGTGCCCGAAAAATACTAAACAGTATTTGGTACAATTTGCTATTGGGTGAAAAAATCTGAAATTTAGTATTAGGGTCGCGTGTACTCTGAAAATATGAAGGTGGTTTCGAAAATGGAAAAATATTGAATGGGTCTACAGGTTTAGATAAAACAAGTAAAAAAGCAGTAAGTTTGGCCGGGCCGAACTTTGAATACCCTCCACCATTCCGAACGAATTTGAAAATTTTCGAAATATATAACATTTGCCAAAAATTCTGTTAACATCTTAAAAATACAGAATATAACCGTTATATCAGGGCCTGTACGACGTGGACCTACATAGGCATTGTTCGTCATTAGCCATTACCATATTCAAATTCGAAACTTGAAATAAACGGTGAATAATGGAGCTAAAATCATTAAATTCCGTATATAGGGAGGTACCGTTATATCGTAGCTGTGCGAAGACCTGGACCAGCATAGACAATTTTCTATCATAGGCTGTGGCATCCATTACGAACTTCACATACGACATTACCAACAATTTCGGTGAGTATTGTACCTAAACTCGTCAGAATACCGAATATAGGGAGGTACTGGTATATGGGGCCTATACGAAGACCTGGACCTGCATAGACAATTTTCTGTCACAGACTGTAGTTTCCATTACGAACTTCAAATACTAAATTTTAAATAGTTCCAGTAAATAATGTCGCTAATATTATCAAAATACCCAATATCGTGAGGTACCGTTATATGGGGGCTACAAGAATACGTGGACCTGCACAGACAATTTTCTGTCATAGGCTGTAGTATCCATTACGAACTTCAAATAACAAATTTGAAACACTTCCGATTAATAATGTTGCTAATATTATCAAAATACCCAATTCGGGAGGTACCGTTATATGGATGGTATACAACCATGTGGACATGCACAGACAATTTCCTGTCATAGGTTGTAGTATCCATTACGAACTTCAAACACCTAATTTGAAACAATAATGGTGAATTATGTCGCTACAATCATCAAAATAACGCATATCGGAGGTACCGTTATATGGGGGCTACACAAAGACGCGGACCTGCACAGACAACTTTTTGTAATAGGCTGCAGTATCCATTACGAACTTCAAATACCAAATTTGAAACAATTCCGATTAATAATGTCGCTAAAATCATCAAAATATCGAATATCGGGAGGTACCGTTATATGGGGGCTATATGAAAACGTGGACCTACATGGCCCATTTACGAACTTAACCTGCCTACTGAAAAAATAAACATTCTATCTCAATTCGTTCGAAAAATAGCGTGATTACAGCAGACAGACACGAAGGTCCGTAGGCTTGAGTTAAAACTGGGTTTTTGGAAATTCGCACTAAACGGATACGTAAAGTACTAAAATGTACTAAAAATTAATTTTATTTTGGACAAATAATCTGAAATTTGGAATGATAGTCACAAATGGAGATAGATGTTACAATTCTAACTTTAAGGTTACGAAAAGGGTCTTAAATGGTACTAAACTTCTAAAAAGGAACTCTTTGGCTAAAAACTTGAAAATTGGTATGAGAATCAAGGTTGGATAGTAGATTTGATTTATGAAGGTGGTTTTGGAAATGTGTACTAAGTGTACGAACTGTACTAAATAGTACTAAATTTGAAACATTTTGAGTTTTGCCTTGTTAAGGCGAAGATCATATGTTTTATGATTTATTGTTTGTTTTCTCTTTCGAGACGAGCTTAATGATCTGAAATTTGCAGTGAAAAGGAAAGCCAGATAGACACTATCACACACTCACCACTATGCGACGCATTTCGCCGTTGGTTAAGCGGTTAAGCAATAAGTTCGAAATATATACTACTTTCCAGAGAACGGCCCTTGTAAGCCATCATCCACACCAAATATGCCTGATGAGCCGCTTAACCAACGGCGAAACGCGTCGCATAGTGGTGAGTGTGTGATAGTGTCTATCTGGCTTTCCTTTTCACTGCAAATTTCAGATCATTAAGCTCGTCTCGAAAGAGAAAACAAAAAATAAATTGAAACATTTTGTTTTAGGGTGAACGGATGAAGCTGGGATTGTGAAATTTCGTTCCATGTTGGTGGTAGGTGCACAAAGAGTACTATACTCGGTGCATTTTGGTATTGGGAGAACATGCAGTGCTTGAAATCTAAAATGTGGTATTAGAGTCGCTGTTCAAGTGAAGCCTGGACATATGGAAATATGTACTATAATTGTACGAAAAGTACTGAATGGTACTATATTTCGTATTGGGGGATAGTGATAAAATTCTGAAATTTGATATTTAGATTACTGATGGTATCTGTATTTGGTTGGTTTGGAAATGCGTCCTATATTTGTACTAATTGGTACTAAATTTGGTATTGTGTGGAGGGATAGGGCTGGAATTCTCAAATTTCATATTGAGGTCTCTGTTGGTATGTGGTGGTTTTAGAATGTGTACTATAATTGTGGGAAACGTACTAAATTTGGTATTGGGTGAAGGAATAGGAATTTGGTATATGGATGTCAGAAGAAGCTGGTTTTGAGAATTGTTCGAAATGTACTAAGTGGTAGTAAATTTGAAATTAGAGCAAGGGATGGAACTGGAATCCCTAAATTTGTAATTGAGGTCTCTGTTGGAATCTGGGATTGAGATATGAAGCTGGTTTTGAAAATATATATTATAGTTATACGAAAAGATCTAAAAGATACTATTGTGTGAAAGGATAGAGTTTGAAACCTGAAATCTGAAATGTATGTCACTGTTGGTGCCCATAGTTAGGAGAAATGCGTACTATGAACGTACGGAAAGTGCAAAATGCCACAAAATTAGCCGTTGGGTGTTGAGAAAGACATAGAATCTAAAATTTAGTATCAAGGTCACTGTTAATTTCTAGGGTGGAGAAGAAGAGGTGGTTTTGGACAAGGGTAGAATAACTGTACGTAAATTATGGTAATACATTTGGGATTGGGTCTTAGGATAGAGCTGGAATTCTGAAATTTCATAAGGTGGCCACTTTTGGTATATATGTTTGGGAGAACGAGGTGCTTTTGGGAATGTGTACTATAATTGTCCGAAAAGTACTAAGTTGTACTCACTTTGCCGTTGAGTGAATGGACTGAAATTTGATATTGAGATCACTTTTGATTTCTACGATTTAGATATTGTGTTTTTTTATTTCGAAAAGACGTTTAAATAGTTTTGGCCAGTTAATCTGGACGTGATTAATTGTACACGGGTTTAACTAATATGCTCTTGGGTAAACTTCAAAACGAAAAATTAAAAAAACCTCATAATGGAAAAAGTAATCATTTTTCGATTATTCTTTTCAAAAAAAAAAAAAACTTGAATATGAATAAAGTGAATATAAAAAGTTAGTACAATGTATGAGATTTTATTTAGAAATTTTGTCCAAAAAATAATATGCACTTTGAGTGTTTAAATGAAGTGATGGAACTAATCTAAAATTTTAAGTTGGACTTTTTGCTAATTTGACACTTGGGCACTGCTAGTTCGGTATATTTATAATGATCACTTTTGCTACCTTTTGGGGAATTTATAAAAAGTTCGGGTCAAAAAAATCAATAATTTTTAACTCGCGAATTGTTTTAAATAATGACATACGTATTTACTTTTTGAATAAGTATTTTTTTAAATGATACCTACACGGTGAGATATAAAAACTGCAACCAACTTCAGACTGCTGTCATTTCTAAATCAATCTTCCGACAGCTGTTACAATTATTGCAGTGACAACTCATTATATTGTTTACAAGTGCAAGAACTTACACCGAATATCAGAACTCAAGCGCCGGCCATTGTGATGGTGTGGGCCGCCATAACAGCCGATGGTCGCTCTCCGCTCGTATTAATCGACCGTGACATTAGAATAAATGCCCAATATTATATTCCAGCTCCGAAATATTCATTTCCAGCGCACAATGGCCACCAGAATCTCCGGATGCCAATCCGTTGGACCATTGTGTCTGGAGTATTTTGGAAAGCAAGGTTGGCACTAACAATACCAAAGTGTCGATCATATCATGCAAGCGCTTCGCCGGGAATGGGCCAAAATACCGTAGAGCAATATTCGGGTTTCAGAGCAACATGACTTGGCCTTGGTCGTTTGAAGGCCATAATTATAATTCGCGCCAAAGGTGAACAATTCGAACAAATCTAAACTTATTCTAAATTTTGATGCTATTTCCGAGATTTTTTGCTTTCATTTAATAAAATTTAAAAACTTATAAAAATTATGGCGTTTGACTTTGTTGAGTTTTTTTTATCTCACCCTTTATGTATTTTTTTGGGGCCTTTATCTTTAATACTTTGATAAAGGCCATATTCGTTTGAGTCTGATTTTCCCTAACTGCATGATATCGTTGTCATAGATTTTCTAAAAAATTACTCCTTCTCGAACCTTTGTGACATAGTGTTAAAAATTCTCCAGATCCACCAGGCACACAAGCATAAGGCTATATCTCAACCAAAATAAGACTTAGTTTCAAATTGGACTAAACAACATAATACAGAGGTTAAATACATTTTGTCATTTTCTTTGAGGTTACTCGAAAAAATTGCAGGAGACCTTAAACAATTATTCTATAAAAGAACAGTGTGAATATTTATCGAAAAATTTGTATTTCGTGACGAAATTTTCCTCGCCAATATGGTACTCAATACATTATATTTCGACCCTCGTTTATATTTAATCGTGAGATAATGGTAAATTTTTCAGCCTCATATCCCACAGGTTTAGCCCAGTTGCTCAATGGACAATTCAACGGTGCCACATTATTTTTTCCAACATTTTCCAGTCGAAAAAATTCTAATATGAATAGACTGTTTTTATACCTTCCCCCATACAAAGTATGGCGGGTATATTAAGTTCGTCATTTCGTTTATAACTCATCGAAATAATTATTTTAGAACCAACAAAGTATATACATTCTTTATTAGCGTAAAACTCTAAGGCGATTTAGCTCTGTCCGTCCGTTCGTCTGTCCGTCAATTGTAATTATACTACAGTCGAAACGAATTAATATATGAAGGTAACATTTTGCACAGATATGTATTTTGTCTGCAGGCAGGTCAAGCTCGAAGATAGGCTATATCGGTCCACGATATCGTATAGTCCCCATATAAAAGTACCCCCCAAACTATTCGGTTTTTGAACTATTCGGTTTCCTCTCTGAAATGTTCAACATATATTTATATCATATTCCTGGACACTTAGAATTAGGTCATTGGAAAAATGTCGTACATTTTTTCAATTTAATTGTTTATTTTCTTCATATAATTTTTAAAATATGGCACAGTCGAAATATGTATATATATATATTATAGCACATAAAATAATTGCTTGATTTGGCTAAATTATTACATTTTGTTTTTTTTTTTTTTTGAAAAATATGCTTTTTACTGACAACATTCACTATCGTAGGCATCCTGTTTAATCCATCCAAAGAATAGATAACCCAAGGCCAAACCCAACACGACGGACAAACACAACCAATAGTTGTAGGTCATGAAGACCAACATTAGCAGATAGGACATAATTATTTGTATCAAATTAAATGAGGCCTGAATCAAATGGGGTTTTGCCAGAATCTTCTCGATGTAGGTCTTTTCACTTAGCAATGGCGAACGGCTAGACGATGATGGACTTTCATCTTCTTTTGGGCACACTATTCCTCTCGTTGTATTGTTGCCACGTTTTGCTGCATCTTTCTCCGCTGAGCGTCGTAATAAATATTCACGTACAAATTTAATAGCTTCGTAGAGGAATGCTGCTGCAAATAAAGCCAAAGCGGAGAAAACAAATTCGGTTACGGTTTCGGGGAGCCAACCTTCCCACAGGATGCATTCTTTGTGGCCAAAGTGGAACTGAAAGATGGAGAATTGTAACGGAAAATTAGGTGATAGTGCTTAATGAAATTGGAAATTTAATTAGGAAGAGTCAATGGTGGATCAGGCCGATTATACAGGGTTGCCCATATTTGACGGAGCTTTGGGCCCTTTGGGCCCATCCAAGGCTTGTCCGCAGGCAACATTCTTTGCGTCAATTGAATTTTGTACGGGAACAAATGCATTGATTTGCATTGCGAATAATCCGTTGTAAAGTGGACCGAGCCATGCCCAACTGCTGAGAACGGCGTTTTTGGGATGTTCCTGGGTACCTCTCAACACTGGCTCGACTTTTATATGGCCTCTTCGGATTAGAAAGAGCCTTACCAGTCGAAAATATTTCGTATAAACGGTTAATGGTGTTCTTAGAAGGCGCTCTTCTCACATTTTTTAATGTTTTAAAAGCACGTTGAGTTTTCACAATTGACTTCTTCTGTTGAATGTAAATTTCAACTATTTCAGAGCGCTCGCGTGGTGTGTATTGGTTCATGGTAAAAATCTGCTTGGACTGACGCTTCAAACGCGGTATGTCATTAAGCGATGTGACATCTTTGTCAAAAGTTATGGCGTCGCCAGATGGGTCCGTCGAATATGGGCAACCCTGTATTATATCCCCAGCCTATAAATCTGAACCTATATATTTGAGCTGATGTAGTGAATGATATCGAATATCGGAAGCATATAACGTTTCTCATTAACTTCAAATGTGTCATCAGCCTAAACACTTATGACAGCCACATTTTTTTATACCCTCCACCATACTACGGAGGGTATATATTCTTGATCAGCATAAAATTCTAATTCGATTTAGCTTTGTCCGTCTGTCTGCTGAAATCACGCAATCTTTCGAAGGAATTGAGATAGAAGGCTACAAGTTTGCGTATATGGGTATTTTGTCAGTAGGCAGGTTAAGTTCGAAAAGGGGTCATGTCAGTTCAGGTTTTCGTATAGCCCCCATATAACACTCCTGATATTCGGAATTTGTCATGATTTTAGCGACATTATTCACCGGAATTGTTTCAAATTTAGTATTCAAAGTTCGTAATGGGTACTACAGCCTATTACGTATGCAGGTCCACGTCTTCGTATATCCCCCATATAACGGTTTTCATTTAAGCGGTATTCTTCCGAGTTTTTTGAAATTCGGCCCAGTCGAATTTAGCTATTTCTTCACTTCTTTTTCTGATCCAGTTTCAATTAAATTTCACAAAGGTATTTCTAGATTGGTGTACCTATATTTGGCAGACTTTTGAATCCATCCTATCCATAAACGCAAATATGAGGAACCTTAAAACTGGGTGTTATATCCATACACGAACCGATTATCAACAAGTTTAACAACCAAATGAAATGAATGACATATATAGTTTTCACAGAAAATTACATGGCCAGTCCTACTGACGTACAATTATAGAACATGGCTCCGCTTTCGGCGTCCAAATTTCTATTTTAGAATTTTGAAATCCAAAAGAGGCACCCACGGTAGAGTTAAGAAGGTAAAATTATTTAAATCTGCATTTTTTTTTTTTGTAATTTCCTTAAGTCTGTTCCAGAACCAGCGAGAATCTACTAGTTTTGCAATTTTTTCGATATCTTAAAGGGAAAATCGATTATCGTAGTAAAAACTTTTTCATTCTTGCAGATCACTTGTCAAATTACACTGTCTAGGAAACACGTTCCCATCTCTGATTTGTATGTACACAATGAATTAATATATATAAATAAATTTTGGCACTGAAAGCTTGTCAAATGAATAATAAAATATTAAATCTACTACACCTTAAGACAGCTTCAAATATATAGAAATTACAATAAGTTCAAATACTTACCGCCATATTCATGGGACAGGCGCCATGATGCATTCCGCCCATTCCGCCTCCATTTCCATGACCATTTCCATGACCATTTCCATGACCCATTCCATTGCCATTCCCCATTCCATTTCCCATTCCGTTACCGTTGCCGTGATTCATAATGACACTGGGTTATTATACTTTAGAGCAGCAATATTTTATTTAAGCGGGATAAATGACGAACGGAATCGTTTCTATTTGGAGATCACTTTTCACCTGTTACAAGTGCAGGCCTATCGAATACTGATGCCAGCTAATGGCTTGTTATGGCCTTTATAAAGCGGCTTGTTCGTTCGTTCGCTCGTTAGTTTAATCGCTTTTCGCATATCTTCACACGTGTCGTCACAATTGTTTTTTGCTAACTTATCTATCTACCTAGGGTGCAAATCGCCATTACTAAAACAATAAACATCGTTTAACAACAACTACAACAATAATAATAACAGCAAAAAGATGCAAAGTGTTGGTCGATTTTGGACTTTTCCATGTTCTAATATAAAAGGATACCTGATTTGTTCCTTTATTCTTAACGTGTTTCTAATTAGATCCTTTCAAATTTGCTGGTACACAAATAAAAACATCACACAAAATCATTAGTGTCTGCAGACTTGTAAGCAATTCCACGGAAAAATATACCATGGAGTCATTTTTGGACGATATTCTGCATTCTTATGCTGGAGTTATGGTATTGCAACCGTAGAACACACCCCAGAAGGATTTAGAATTCTCGAATCCGAACTTTTTATACCAAAAACCATATAAATACAGAGGTTCTAAAACATTTCATGAATTTAAAATTTACAAAATAACCGTTTCAGGTTTCTAATAATTTCATTTAATAGAATTAATTTCATGGCATCTGTTGATCTATTCATGTCCGTCCTTTGTCCTCTTGACAGGCTAAACAGCAGAACAGATCATAATAGGAATATTCTTGCTAATGCCGTACCCACTAAGGGCCACAGCTTCAAAACAAATAAAAATATTTTAAAGTTTATATAAAGTGATAGATGTTCACGATTTCAGGCACAATAATATTTATCCCCTCTGCCTTTTGACTTCAAGTCATTTTGCCAGTTAAAAAAATTTAATAAATACACATGAAATCCTTCGGGTACTTCTTCCACTACTGTCGAAATTTTGAATAATCTAACCTTTAATAAAATCGATAACGAATTACAGCATTTTTTTAAACATCACAATTTCCAACAATAACAAAAAAAGTAAAAACCGAACCTTTAATACCCTCCACAATTTGGATGTAATTTACAGAATTTAAAAAATATATGGTGACTGTGGATCCATAAAGTGGATCTATATGGAGAGTCCTTTCCGAAGATGTTTCTTACATAAATGGAACACAAATAACTAGTTTACAGAAAATTGGCAATCTGACTTAAAAAACACCTTAGATCTGGAGGTACAATCATATGGGGGCTATATAAAAATGTGGACCTATATGGCCCATTTTCAATACCGATTTAGCCATGTCAGACCGACTGCCTGTCACTCTGGTTTCCCAACAAATTGAAGTAGGTTGATAACATAGAAATGTTGGTATTGAAAATGGGCCATATAGGTCCACATTTTTATATAGCCCCCATATGATTGTACCTTCAGATCTAAGGTGTTTTTTAAGTCAGGTTGCCAATTTTCTGTAAATTAAGGGCTAAGTACATAAGAAGCTTGAAGTCATGGCTAGGCATATTTTGTGACATTTCACAAAGGGATTACAGAGCCGCACTAAAATCCAGCCGTCGTTTTCCATTATAATTTGACATTAATATGCCTAGCCATGACTTCAAGCTTCTTATGTACTCAGCCCTTTAGTTATTTGTTATTTATATAGGTCCACATAGTCTTATGTTGATGAAGAATAAATAAACATTTGGGCGTCTAAAAAAATTATTTCGAGAAGTTACAAACGGAATGACGAACTAATATACCCTCGATACTATGGTATAGAAATAAAATTAAATGGACAAATAGGAGTAACCGATGTAGTCCTTACTTCGAACATAGGTATTTTTATATCCTCCATCTTGGAAAGGAGGGTATATTAAGTTTGTTATTCCGTTTGTAACATCCCTAAATATAAGTCAGTCTGTATGTCTGTTGAAATCACGATACAGCCAACATTATTTGAAATTTGGCAGAATAATTTGTATTGTGGTAGGATGGTTGGTATTGAAAATGAGATATACCGGTCCACATTTTGGTATAGCCGCCATATAACGGTACCTCCCGAAATTCGGTATTTTATGATTTTCGCCACATTTTCCACGGATTTGTCTAAAAATTGGTATTTGTAGGTCATAATAGGTTCTAGCCCGTGTGGCGAAACATTGTATTTTTTACGTTCCCGTCCCATATAACGGTACCTTCCGAGATTCGGTATTTTGATTATTTTTGCCACATTTTTCGACGGATTTGTCTAAAAATTGGTATTTGTAGGTTATAAAGGGGTTCTAGCTGGTGTGGCGAAACATTGTATGTATAGGTCGTTTTGGTATCGCCCCCATATAACAGTACCTCCAATGATTCTGTATTTTGATTATTTTTGCTACATTTTTCCACGGACTTGCTCAAAAATGGATATTTGTAGTATAGGTCTACGTTTTCGTATACCCCCTACATAAAGGTACCCGATTTTCGCCATATTTTCTCAGGGATTTGTCTAAAAATTGGTATTTGTAGGTCATAATGGGTTCAAGCTCGTGTGGTGAAACATTGAATATTAAGGTCCACGGTCCAATGGATGAGAGTGTTAAAAGTTCGTCCGGTCGAACTTGATTTTTTTTTTAATTGTTTTAACAAACTTATGTCACGTACAGACAAGTAAAAACATCGTTAAGTTCGATTTAAAATATTATACTTCCCACCACGGAATACCTAGTCTATGGTCAATTTACCTATCCTAAAAATCTCTGTAAAGTTCAGTTACAGGAAGACTTTACCTATGTTTCAGTCCAATATCCCACCGTTTTAGCTGTTAATGGACAATTTAACGGTACCAAACTATTAATATTTCGAGGATCATTGCAACATTTTCTATTAGTAGTAGTAGTATTAATAACCTGTTTTTGTAATTATATTTTCCCATAAGTTCGCAAATTCGTCGACTGAAAAAAATATATGAGTTTTTGGATTAAATGTTTTTTATGTCAATGACATACACACGAAAGCTTTTTGTTTTTGTAACAAACAAATACAAGAGAGAATTTAAGAAAGATTTTGAGAAATGGGCGAAAGCTTTCTAGATTTTTATAAAAACCCATATTTATGCGAATGCGTTTGAAAACGAACGATTCGAGTAAAAGTGCCTTGACTTCTTTAGAATTAAATGATGCCCAGAATATTCATTCACTTACTTCCAGAAAGGTACGTTTCAAATTTCCAATACTACATTTTGGCACAAAACCCGAAACTATTGGTACAAATCGCAAACTTAACAAGTTAAAAAACAGTAAGTTCTACCGGGCCAAACTTTGAATACCCTCCACCATTTGGAACGAATTTGAAAATAAAATCCTTAAAAAATTCTGTTAAAATTTTAAAAATTCCGAATATAGCCGTTATATTGGTGTCTAGTCGACGTGGACCTACGCAGGCATTTTTTGTCATAAGTCATTACCAAATTCAAATTTGGAACTTGAAATAAATGGTGAATAATATAGCTAAAATCATCAAAATATCGTATATAGGGAGGTACCGTTATATCGAAGCTGTGCGAAGACCTGGACCAGCATAGACAATTTTCTATCATAGACTGTGGCATCCATTACGAACCTCAAATACGACATTTCCAACAATTTCGGTGAGTATTGTACCTAAACTCGTCAAAATACCGAATATAAGGAGGTACTGGTATATGGGGCCTATACCAAGACCTGGACCTCCATTACGAACTCTAAATGCGTAATTTGAAACAATTCCGGTTAATAATGTCGCTAAAATCATCAAAATACCGAATATCGGGAGGTACCGCTATATAGGGGCTATATGAATATATATACATAGTTGGGTCTGACATGAGAATTTCGAGGAGTTACAAACGGAATGACAAAGTTAATATACCATCCATAGTATGGTGGAGGGTATAAAAAATATAGTATACAAACTCAGTTAAAGTAAAAATGACTCGACTGTGTAAAAAAATATTTGAGTATTGCCGAATGTCAATAAAAAGGTAAAATGATATCAACCATGGTACAATTAATACAAGGTAGGAAGAGTTTAATAATATTGTGAAAAATGGAACCAGTCTGTATGGCTTTTATTTTGCAAACAATGTTTATATATTTGAAGACAATACAGATAAATACGTACCAAAATTTGAAAGAATAAGTCATTAAAATAAATTAAATTGATTGATAGCTTTGGAATACCTTGTACTTGTCCTAAGAAAGTATCCAATATTTCGAAACATATAAAAATCAAATGGTTTTTATTTATTGGAATATTAAATAGTGTCAAATGAAAGGTGTTTCCAACCTGTTTTTGGCAGCTAGAACATAGCGAATAATACCAAAAGTAGAACATAATTTGAAAACTAATAATCTTATTCCAAAAATAAGATATATTTCCAAAGATCTTCAATTTTCAAAAAAAAAAAATCATTGAAAAAATCCCATAAATTACCATTGAAAAATTTCAAAGCAGGCAACCCCATTTCATTGGGTAAGAGAAAATTAGCAATTGAGTTAAGTGGTCACTGATGATCACAATTACTTGTGAGCAAATTGAGCGTAATGAGTACGAATTGTTTTGTTATCAAACGCAGAGAGAGAGTGATCGAGAGGCAGCCCTAAAATACAACACTTGAAATGCTCTTGAATTTCGTTATTTAATTTTTTTGGTTCAAATTGTATTTTTTTTCTTCTCTTCTTATCTGTTAAATGATATCAAAAATTTGTAACTGCTACAATAACAACAAAAGTGAGTTGAAACGCATGTTGACCCAGTAGAAGTTGATAGCAATCACAACAGAGGTAATTGAAAGAATATTTTTTGTTTTGTTTTGAATTTGTTGACAAATGTAGGTAGATTATATGTAGATATGTTATTGTTTGTTTCAAATGCGTTAATATTTTAAGGGGATTCAAAAAGGATTTAAATAGGCAAGGAATTCGTTTTTGGGATTTATTCTATATTGTAAAGTGGGGAAGTGTCGTTGGCAAGAAACCTAAATGAGAAAAGAATGAGGAATTTTTGAGTTGCCTGCTTTGACAACTGTCTTATTGTCAGGTAAAATCACACATAATTTCTCCAGATGTTGCTACTTATAATAAAAACAGAGGCTTTATTTCCTAATTATACTCCTGCCGCAGCATCCCAACTAATTTGAAGTAGAGAGTACGTTGAACAATTGGCCGAATTAAAAACATTCATAGATCCACCTACTGTCGTTTTCCCTATATAAAAGTTCTTCTCAGTTTACAAATGACGGAGGACAATATAATCAAAATAAGGTTTTAACTTTTGTGAAACATTGATACCATACGAAACTTATGGATTGATGGAACGTTGGCTGAAAATCCTTCTTGTTCCCACTAATGCAGTTCTTCATGTAAATAAGGTATAGGTAGACCAAAGCAAAAGTCGTCTTTTATACCCCTTTCCATAGTATTGAGGCTATATTAAGTTTGTCATTCCGTTTGTAACACCTTGAAAAAACATTTTAGACCCTACAAGATATATCTATTCTTAATCAGAATAAAATTCAATGACTATGTCCGTCCGTCTGTGGAAATCTCTCAATCTTCCGAACGAAATGAAGTAGGTTGATAAAATTATACTCAAATGTATATTATATCTGCAGGACTTTCGGTATTGAAAATGGGCCATGTACACTGGTGGCCAAAACTAAAGCAACTTAAATCGCAAAGACAATAAATGTCCTGTAACTTTTACAAAAATAAACAAATCGTAATTATTTTTCCAGTTTTAAATGAGGGGTTTAATTCACTTTCAAGAAACTAAAAATAAAAATACAAAAATAAGTTTGAACGAAAAATAATATGTGGAAAACTAAAATGACCCAATTTTTGCTTGGTCAAAACTAAAGCAACTTTTGATTTTTTATTTTAAAATAATTAAATTTTGGCTAGTAGTCGATAGCATAACCAGTATTTTTGATAGCAGCTGCACACCTACGAGGCATTGAATCTATAACACGCTCAATTTGATCCTTGGGTGTGCTTTCCCAGGCACCCCGAATTCTTTAGAAAATGTTGTGCTTATTTATTTCCGAATCTCGCTTGATATTCCTATCTACGATACTTCAAAGGTTTTCTATGGAGTTTAGGTCAGGTGATTGTGCCGGCCATAACAAAACATGAATTTTTGACTCCCGCAGCCAATATTGGACAAGTTTTGATACAAGTTTGGGATCATTGTCATGCTGAAACACACAAATCAGCCCAATATTTTACTCAGCGTAAGGGAACAACGTGATGTCCAACACATCTTTGTAAACAAACGGATCCACAACTTCCTTTATTTTATGGATAGATCCAAGTCCATAGAAAGAAAAATAGCGCCACGCCATTTTTGACCCTCCCCCATGCTTCACTGTACCTTTGCAACACTGCGGCTTGAGTCCTTCATTTTTTGGTCTTCTCACCGTAAAATTTTTCACGTCTGAGCCTTTAATATTAAACGTAGATTCATCCCAGAAATAATGTTTTTTCCATTGAGCTTGATTCCACTTAATATTATCGTTTCCGAAAGCCTTTTTGATTTTTTCAGATATGAATGGTTTTTTGATGTCTTACGGGCATGCAGACCAGCTGCCACTACTCGTCTACGCACTGATCTCGAGCTTATATCCAATGATTGCTCTCTCACCAATCCAGTTGAACTCTTAAATAGTTGTTTTTTATTTCTCTCACAATTTGTGGATCAGTACGGGCTATAGTTTTTCAGGGCCTTCATCCGTTATAGACTGTTACTATTGATCCAGTTTCAAAAAACCGACTTAGTATACAGAAATAATTATGAAATCACATAAATATTTATGAAATATTTCTCGGAAATCACTTTCTGTGATATATTGTTTTGATAGTCACTGATAATTTGCTGTTTTATTCTGTACTGTATATGCTTTTAGCCATTTTTAAAATTTTTTTTGGCAGTACTCAAAAAACGAAAAGAAAAACACATACTGTTGTAAAAAACTTCTCAAAAAGGATTTATGACAAGCGAAATTGTCGAAGGAAGCAAAAAGCGATAAATATCACAGTAAAAACCACTGAAATTGCAGCGGTTATATGAATGTACAACAGAGTTGCTTTTGTTTTGTCCAAGCCAAAATCGGGTTAATTGACTTTACCAAACATAATTTTTTATATAAAAATGAATTTTGGTTTTATGTTTTAGGTTTTTAAAAAGTGAATAAAGTACCTAATTTAAAACAAGAAAAACTTTCTCATTTTCTTAATTTTTGAAAAAGTTACAGGACATTCATTCTCCTTGTAATTTCAGTTGCTTTAGTTTTGGCCACCAGTGTAGGTTCACGTTTTGGTATAGCCCCCATATAATGGTACCTCCTTATTTTCGGTATTTTGGTGATTTAAGCGACATTATTCCCGTATTTGAAGTTCGTAATGGATACTACAGCCTAAGACAGAAAATTATCCGCGTAGGTCCATGCCTTCGTTTAGCACCCATATAACGGCACCTCCAGATATTCGGCATTTTAATGATTTTAGCGACATTATTTACCGGAATTATTTCAAATTTGGTATTTAAAGTTCGTAATGGATACTACAGTCTATGACAGAAAATTGTCTGTGCAGGTCCACACTTTGGTATAGTCCACATATAATGGAACCTTCCTATATTCGGTATTTTGATGATTTTTGCTAAATTTTTCACCGAATTTTTTCGCATGTTTCGCATTTGAATATTGTAATGGCTTATGACAAAAGTTGCCAATGCAGGTCCATGTCGTCATATAGACCCAAATATAACGGCTACATTCGGTTTCATTAAGATTTTAACACAATTTTTAAGTTTTTTTTTTTTTTTTTTGAAAATCGCCAAATTCTTTCCTAATGGTGGAGGGTATACAATGTTCGGCCTGGCCGAACTTACAGCTTTTTTTACATGTTTTTATTGTCTTCCCAATATTTTAATTAGTCTTTCCAAATATTGGGTTCAATTGTGGATATGTCAATTTAAACTTTCTAGCCTCTCACCCTAATGGTATTTATTCTATATAAGTAGGATCATCAGCAGTCTGTCCTCGTTGAAGTTGCTAATATTCGGTACGTCTTCCCCAACTTTGTTGCTTAGAGGTTTTACTTCCTCGATGTGGGCGACTTGTCCATGCCAACGGTTTTTGACCCTAGATCTCTTTGGGCGAAATCCGTGGCAGGACATTTGGTTCCAATCTGGCTTTTCTTCTATTCGTCACTTCTATTAAATCGACTCACAATATTATTATATAATTCCTTTTGTCCGTCTATTTTGTTGTTGTTTTTTTCGGCACACTTTTTGAGCTAAAATCTTGAAATTTCGTATGTAGGTCAATATTTATCCGAGTCATCAGAAGAGCTGTTTTAGAAATTTGCACTAAAAAGCAACTTAAATGATTTGATATTTAGCGTTTTCAGATGAAACAAAAATTTTCAGCGACATTTGGTTCTAAATAAGTACAAAAATGTACTAAATATGAAGGAGTGTAGTTAAAGTTATTATCTTTTCCAACGATAGTGCGAAGGGGTGATAAATTGCAGTGTGCATAAAAATTTATTAAAAACTCATTTCTCGAGTTACCTGCAAACGTCGCTAAAATTAAAATGCTCATAATTTTGGCAAATAACGAAATTTGTCGGTAAGCCAGTTGTCAACCTTAACTTATTTTTTATACCCTCAGCCATATGTCTACAGAGGGTATATATTCTTTGATACGGCCAAAACGTACCTCATCGAAATAACGGGTTTAGACCCTATGTCCCTTTTTACCAAATCCGTTTCAGGACATTTGGAGTCGATCTAGCGATGTCCGTCTGTCTATCTGTCTGGCTGGCTGGTGCGCACGATAACTCGAAGGGAGTATCCGATTTGATCCAAACTTGGTACACCGTAATATTATTGTCAAACTTAGATCGAGTTCGGAGACGGCAATATCCTTCTAGTACCTCCCCCTACAAAATGTCAACATTTTCAAAGAAAATAACTTACTGCAAAGAAATAGAAAGGATAATCCGATTTTGCAAAATGTGATGTAAGTTGCCTATTTTCTTCAAAGTATACACTTCAAAATATTTTTATTAATCCAAGAGCTAGTGTGAAGATGGAACACATCGGTCCACTCCTTCTGGTACCTCCCCCACAAAGGGTCAAAACTTTGAATATTCATGAATGCCACAGAACACGAAATTAACATCCGATTCCATTCAGACATGTCACATCGCAATATTTCCATCAACATAAGGTGCCTCCGCCACATAGGGTACAATATTAAAAAAACGAAATAAGCAAGATAGTAAGGCTTGATGCTGAAATGTTTTGGAAAATTCAAATCTTTAGGTACAAAGAGTACTAAAAGGTACCAAATTGTAAAAATGTTCGATAAATAAGAGTTATTGCTTTAAATATTTGATTGAGGGTCATCCTTGGATAAGATACGTGGGATTTTCAGGCATCACCAATTGGTGAGCGATCATACCAGCCATAAGTTTGAAAATTTTAATACGGATTGAGATAATTAGGATTTTTTATACCCACCACATATATAGCATGGAGGTTGCCATTCCGTTTGAAACTCATCGAAAAAACAATCATTGTAGACCCAACTAAGTATATATATTCTTGATCAGAGTAAGTCAATTTAGACATGTCCGTCCGTCTGTCTGTGGCAGAACTTTGTTTTTATATATTCAGTTTTCTGAATATACATATACATATTCGGAATTTTGAAAATGATAGCCACAAACGATATAATCAGATCAAAGTAACATTCTAAGTCAATTTAGGCATGTCCGTCAGACTGTCTGTAGCAGGACTTTGACTTTACAGATCGATATTCGGAATTTTGAACATTTGAGTCACATTTCCAAACGGAATAATTTAAAATTTCATATTTAGTCACATTTCCTAAAGGATTTACTAAAACTTCAGTATATTGAATCCGTTCTTCTTATATTGAACAATCCGCTCTGCTTATATTGAACAATTTCTATATAAGTCAGCCCCTTGTCTCCCGAGATTCGGTATTTTTATGATTGTTGTCGACTTCTTTACAATATCCCTATTTCAAACAGGGATTGGATGTTCCCAACAACAGAAGTGCCGCATATCCCTCGAATACTTGAATTTCGGCGTTTACAGATATATTTTTACATGAGTACAGGGTGAGATAAAATTACTGCAAGAAAGTCAAACGCCATAATTTTTACATTTCTTTTTAAATTTTATTGAATGAAAGCAAAAAATGCCGGAAATAGCATCAAATTTTAGAACAAGTTTAGATTTGTTCGAATTGGACACCTCTGGCACAAATTATGCCCTTCAAACGGCCAATGAAACCGTCACACGCTGCCCGAATGTTGCTCTGCGGTATTTTGAACCACTCCCGGCGAAACGCTTCTTGAGGTTATCCAGACTTTGGTATTTTTTAGTGCCGGCCTTGCTTTCCAAAATACTCCAGACACAATAGTCCAACGGATTGGTATCCGGAGATTTTGGTAGCCATTGTGTGCTAGAAATGAAGCAATGAACCTCATTTTGTAACCATTTTTGGGTGGCGCGTGCTAAGTGCGATGGTGCTGAGTCCTGTTGGAATGTCCAAGGACTGCGGCAAAAATATTTGCGTGCCCAAGTCATTAATACACCCTCCAAAATATTTTCGCGATAATATTCGGCATTCATTCTAATGCCACGGTCGATTAATACGAGCGGAGGGCGACCATCGGCTGTTATGGCGGCCCATACCATCACCATGGCCGGCGCTTGAGTTCTGGTAGCCAACTGAAGGTGCACATTTTCAGCTGACCTCTTTGACAAGTAAACAGAAGATTGTAAACGAGCAAAATGATCGTTCGTTTACAAACTGCTGGACGACGAATGTTTTCTCATGAGAGAAAACCAAATTCGGCAGTTCACCACTTTCGGTCAAGCGAAGCAACACTTTAGCTCTTTTGAGTTTATTTTCTTTCTGTTGCGGTGTAATTTCTTGCACTTTTTGGAATTTCAATGGGCTTACCCCGAGCTCATTTTCTAATATTTGCCGAATGGAATATTGCGATATGTTCAGCTCACGAGCCATTTTTCGGCCACTGCGACGATCATGTCGCTTCTTTACTTTTCGAACCATTTCTGCTGATGTTGCTGTTTTCTTCCGTCCACTTCCTTGATGTCGGGCTACACTGCCAGTATCACGGTAACGAGAGATGGTACGAGACACAAAAGATTTATTCATATTTAAATGCTGGAGTGCTCTAACGATAGCCACTTGTGGGTTTCCAACCCAAATATAAAGAAATCACTCTATCACGCTTGAATTTTATCACGAATAACTTATTTCTGGAAAATTCTCACCAAAATGCTTTTGTACGCTTGTAAACAATATAATGAGCTGTCACTGGAATAATTTTAACAGCTGTCGGACGATTGGCTTAGAAATGGCAGCAGTCTAAAGTTGTTTGCAGTTTTTTCAGCTCATCCTGTATTGTGTGCAAACATAAGTACCAAATACTTAAATAGGTCTAAGTACGAACTTTTTGAATTTAAATCAAGAGTTTGATCCATTGAAAAGTAAAAGTCATGTTTCTTTTATTAACAGGTTAACGGACAAGAGCGGATTTTCCATCTTTTTTTTGGTAAAAAAAAATAATATTTAATATTTTAGTATAAAAAAGTTTATTTTACTTTCGTTAACTTACATAATTAACAGTTGAACTTAAATACTAATAATATGGCACTTAAGAACTCAAACAGACTATCACAATTGCAATAAAATATATAAAATCGTTATCTTTTTGCACATATATATTTCTTTGCAATTTAAAATCGCTATGACTTTTCAAACCTAGAAATACTTTTAAAAGCATTAAAATGTTTACTTTTTTCTAATTAGAAAAAAAACTAATGCTTCTCATTAGCCCTTAAATAGGTAATACTTTTACGACAAAACAAATATAAAAATGCCAAATGATGTACTTGCATCATTTATTGCTTTCAGGATGTAATCAGTGACAGCATTCACTCTCATAGACATCCTGTTTAATCCACCCAAAAAAAAAGTATCCAACTCCAAGACCCAAAATCACAGCCAAACACAACCAATAATTGTAGGTCATGAAGATCAACATTATCAGATAAGACATTATAATCTGGATTAGATTGAAGAACGTCTGTATCAAGTGGGGTGTGGAGAAAATACGCTGGGCATATGTCTTTTCACGGATGGGAGCCAAATTGCTGGAACCATGGCACGCAGTTGTCGCAGCAGTATTCGTTGAGGGGCCAGCAGTTTTGGATTGTAATTCCAGAGCAACACGTTCGGCTTCATTGCGTACGGCACGACGTAAGAAAAACTCCCGGGTAAATTTCAAAGCTTCATAAATAAAGGCGGCCACAAACAGAGCCAAAGCGGAAAAGACAAATTCCGTAACTGTTGTTGTCATCCATCCCTTCCAGAGAATGCATTCTTGGTAGCCAGTGTGGAACTGCAAATGAAAGAATGTAAACAAGGGAAAAAATTATTAATGATAAGAAAAGGGTTTTGAAATGTATGTTGTTATTTCCTAATCGAACAAAGTTAAATGAACTTGAAATAGATAACGGACAATAAATGTTAACTAATTTTAGGAATATTCCGTAGCTGGGGTACGTATTAACAAATCTCAATTATTGGAACTTTAAAATATTTGTTTTTATGTTACCTTCTTTAAAATATTTTGTAATTTTATTTTATTTATTGTTTTAAAATATTTTCCTAGATAAACAAACCATTACTTCTACTGAGAGAACCATTTGCCACATAAATTCCGAAATTATTGCGAAAACCATAGCTCTTTTCTTAATCTAAGAGATAACAATAGAGTTGCCAAGATATCTTAAAATGCTCCCTAATTTCACTGATAAATAGACACAAATTCTCTTCTATTTGACACAAACGGTCTTCTATTTAGTTAAATTTGACAACATAAATTAGAAACAAGTAAAAAAATAATATTAAGATCACCCGGGCCGAACTTTTAATGTCCTCCACTATTATATAAGTATACAAAGTCAATATGACGACATTTTCGACTCGTTTTATACAAAGAATATATATTCTTGATCAGCATAAAATTCTATGTCGATTTAGTCTGTCCGTCTATGGAAATCACTCTAGTTTCCGAACGAAATGAAGTAGATTGATAAAATGTTACTCAAATGAATATTTTATCTGCAAGGCTTTTGGTACTGAAAATGGGCCATGTAGGTCCACGTTTTGGTATAGCCCCCATATAATGGTACCTCCCTATTTTCGCTATTTTTATGATTTTAGCGACATTTTTAACCGGAATTGTTTCAAACTTGTTATTTCAAATTCGCAATGGATACTACAGTCTATGACAGAAAATTGTCTGTACAGATCCACGTCTTCGCATAGCCCCCATATAATGATACCTTCCTATATTCAGTATTTTGATGATTTCAGCTACATTATACACCGGAATTGTTTCAAATTTGGTATTTGAAGTTAGTAATGGATACTACAGCCTATGACAGAAAATTATCTGTACAGATCCACGTCTTCGCATAGCCCCCATATAATGATACTTTCCTATATTCGGTATTTGGATGATTTTAGCGACAGTATTCACCGGAATTGTTTCGAATTACACTACAGCCTATGACAGAAAATTGTCTGTGCAGGTCTACGTCTTCGTATAACCCCCATATAACGGTACCTCCCGATATTAGGTATTTTGATGATTTTAGCTACAATATTCATCGGAATTGCTTCAAATTTGGTGTTAAAAGTTCGAAATGGATACTACAGCCTAAGATAGAAAATTGTCCGTGCAGGTCCCCGCCTTCGTATAGCCCACATATAACGGTACCTCCCAAAATTCGGTATTTTGATGATTTTAGGGAGATTATTCACTGAATTTTTTCCAGTTTCGCATTTGAATATTGTAATGGCTTATGGAAAAAGTTGCCCATGCAGGTCCACGTCGTAGTATAGACTCTATTAAAACGGCTACATTCGGTATTTTAAAGATTTTAACAGAAGTTTTAATGGAGTTTATTATTTTGACAATTGCCAAATTCGTTCCAAATGGTGGAGGGTATTCAAAGTTCGGCCCGACCGAACTTACAGCTTTTTTACTTCTTTTTCTTTGCCAATGTGGTTAGGAACATTTAACAACCTTCAAATACCAAATTCTATACAATTCCGTTGAAAAATGTGCCGAAAATCGTCGAATAACTTAAAATGAAGAAGTTGGACCATATTCAGGCTTGATCTATGTTCAAACCCAAAACGGACGGGCATGTCATCGGATTAGAATCTTAGTCTAAAATGATTACTTCGAGGCGTTACAAATGGAAAAACGATCTTCATATGTCCTTCGACCTATGCTGGAGGGTATTAAAAAGGCAGGTTACTTTCTTAATTCTACCATTATTGTTCGCTAGTAAAGATATTATGAATACAAATTATGGTAAAAATTTAATGAGACGTATATGGTTATTTCGCTGTTTCCGAAACTGCAAGAGTTTTTAATTAGAGCTAATTTGTATTAATTTACAGTTTCTGTCAATGCTGAATTAATAACGAACCCATATTTATGACAAAGCCCCAATAAACCATTCATGTTTCGTGATTTCTCCAATTTCGGACATTCGAGAAAATGTTCATGTTTATAATGTCTATTTGACCCAATAAAACTCTGGACGCACATGAGTTTTTCAAAGGATTTAACTGTTATTTTAGGGAAGAGTAGTCTAAATTAGCTGACATTATTAATATTTTGACAAGGTATATTTGTGAAGCCATAATAAGTTGTCAACTGTGGAAGAATTCCAATTTTTTAAACTGTAACCAAATTTATTGGACATTTTTATTCACGCATTTTAAACACAAACAACGCCCGTCCATATTTGTTGCAATTTTTTACAACAACATGGCAACACTATGCTTGAGCATGTAAGAGAATAATTGTCTTATCAATTCAATTCTATATTTCGTAATAAATCTCAAATACTGTTATTTCTCTTTAAATTTTCACTCTCCCTCTCTTTCGTTTTTCACTCACCCACTGAACAATCAAAAACCACTTGATTCAATTATTCCATTAAAAAGATGTTTTCAAATTACGCGGAAGATAATGAATGAAACGCAATGATCGATACTTACAGCCATATTCATGGGACAAGAACCATGACCATCATGTTCACCCCCACTGCCGGAGCCCATACCGTGATCATGATCGTGATCCATTTTTTTCGTACGAGGTTTTGAATAAAACAAAAATAAAAGAAACGCGAAAATATGCGAGGTGGTGTCCGGCCGACAGATAAATCTGGATCAAGGTAATTAGGAGAAAAACTTCAACTGAATGACAAATTGAGCTGCAATGGGAACAACGCGATTAAGCAAAGTCAAACGAATTGGAGTTATCAAAAAAGTATTCGTCAGTGCGTTGGAACTCGCTTTTTTTTTTGTTCTGCACTCACTTGCTGCAAGTGAAAGCCGATTGAATACTGATACCAGGTGTTGAAATGTTGTGGTCTTTTTAAAGCGTTTTTCGACCGATAATTGGTTTTGCACGTCTTCGAGCAGGTTGTGTCGTCACTTCGGTTCTTAATTGAGTACGTATCTGTGTACCTGCCCTGTGTTTTTTTCGGAATCTCCGTAGACCAAAAACAAAAAAAGAAAAAGACCAACAAAACAAACAAAAACACACACAAAACGATCTACTACGATAATAACAATAACTGAATACCGTAATTTAATCCAGAATATCAACTGATAAGAACGGCACTGAGCAAATGTGTTTAAGTGGTGGGCAAGAGCCATGAATCCCCCCAGTTGTGGCGAGAGAGAGTAAATAGAGCATAATGAGATTGAATTTGGTTTTTTTCTGGTTGCATAGTACATACAGACATACTAACATATTAAGAGAAGAAAATTTGTCTAGCTCCAACATACCCCCTCAATTTCTGGGATACAGCTGGCTCCAGCTCATATATCAAAGAGAATTCAAAAATTTATCCATAACTGTCATATGAACGGGCACTGACACTTGTTGATCTAGATAATCGTGGGTAGCAGTTAAGGGAGAAAATAAAAAACGGGGAGTATTCAAACTTTGCAAAAATATCAGATTTAAAAATATTGCAACATGAAGTCGCATTGTTGATTGACTTTGGAATATAAAGGGGAATTATTATGTCTAAGGGACAAGCTTAAATATTACGAGATTTTTGGGGGAAATCGTCGTCTGATCAATCTTACATACATAGATCACGATAAATAGGTAATTTTTTTTTAAATGCAAGCCTATGTTTGAAATATGTAGGTAGAACAGTTTGAGCCTATTTATTCTACGAATAACGTTTTTTGTTTCTTTCCTACCCCCAAATCATTTGAAAGTAGGTATATTGACTTGGTCATCTGTTTAAATTCCATATTCTGGAACAATAATCCAAACTTATTGCGAGAATTGGAATTGCTCATTTACATGTCTTCATTCTCATTTTTTCATAACGGAGCCCACAATGTGATACCCTACAACACTACAATATGTTGGAAGGCACCTCCTGTCCAAATCCATCCTTCAAACTGGATTTGGACAGGAGGCGCCGTTTTTGAAATTATGTCATAGAGTCCTGCCCAGATGTTACCCTTAGGTTTTTGGGAATTTGCCCAATATTTACGCACTCCGTCGAGCTGTTAGGTATTCAAAACAATTTCGTACGAAAGTTGTGGTCCATTTTACAACTAAATATAATCCAATGGTCATCCAATATGCTAGACTTTTGTCCTGTCCTAAACTCTTTCCTAATGCAAAATTCCGTGTCGATTGGTTTTCAATTGTGACCTATAAAGCGAATAAAATATTAGGAAAATTTTAATTTGTTGGTCCATTTGAACCCCTTAATGTACATCGTCAAAACAACGGTCTTCAATTCTGACCCTGATGCAAAATTTCGTGTGGCTCGGATGATGATTTCGACCTGTCTATAATATCCTTAACACATAGTGTTGCAGAGTGTAGAAACATTCTAGCAAATTTACAATTCAAAATTATAAGACGAATTGAAAAAATGGCTAGCTATAAAAAATATGACAAAAATTGAAAAATAATATATCATTTCGAATTTATGAGAATTGTGAATATCAGTCCAGCGGTTCTTGATTTGTAATCGGAATAACTTAGATCTATTTCGTTTACATTTATATTTGGAAAACCCCAAATGGCTATCGTTAGAGCACTCCAGCATTTAAATGTGAATAAATCTTTTGTGTCTCGTACCCGCACTCGTTACCGTGATACTGGTAGCGTCAAGGATGTGGACGGAAGAAAAGAAACTTGATCGAAACCCGCGTCGCAGCGGTCGAAAAATGGCTCGTGAGCTGAACATATCGCAAATATTGAAAAATGAGCTCGGGGTAAAGCCATTGAAATTCCAAAAAGTGCAAGAACTTACACCGCAACAGAAAGAAAATAGACTCAAAAGAGCTAAAGAGTTGCTGCGCTTGGCCGAAAGTGGTGAGCTGCCGAATTTGGTTTTCTACGATGAAAAAACATTCGTTGTCCAGCAGTTTGTAAACAAACAAAATTATCGTGTTTACTCGCCAAAGAGGTCAGCTGAAAATGTGCACCTTCGGTTGGCCACCAGAATTTAAGCGCTGGCCATGGTGATGGTGTGGGCCGGCCGTCATAACAGCCGATGGTCGCTCTCCGCTCGTATTAATCGACCGTGACATAGGATAAACGTTAACATTTTGGCCGCAGACCTTGCGCATTCCAACAGGACTCAACACCATCGCACTCAGCACGCGCCACCCAAGAATGGTTACAAAATGAGGTTCCTTGCTTCATTTCTAGCGTACAATGGCCACCAAAATCTCCGGATACCAATCCGTTGGACTATTGTGTCTGGAGTATTTTGGAAAGCAAGGTTGGCACTAAAAAATACCAAAGTGTCGATCACCTCAAGCAAGCGCTTCGCCGTGAATGGGCCAAAATAACGCAGAGCAACATCCGTTTCAGGACACCTATAGTCGATCTAGGGGTGTCCACCCATCCGTCTGTTTGGCTGGTGCGCTCTCTCGAAGGAAGTATCCGATTTTTTCAAACTTGGTACATCGTAATATTATTAGCAAACTTAGATCGAGTTCGGAGATGGGTAATACCGGTCCACTCCTACGGGCACCACCCGCACAGAAGGTCGACATTTTCAAAAAAATATTTTATTTCACAAAAAGTGAAAGGATAATCCGATTTTACTCCAACTTTGCAAATCCTAATGTTTGCATCAGTGCGAAAATGAACGTTATCGGTCCACCCCATCAAGTATCTCCAATGGTCAAAATTGTGAATAATTATAACTCTCCTAAAATGTGATGTAAGATTCCGATTGTATCACAATATTTTTATTAAACCAAGGTCTGGTGCGAGGATAAAATATATCGATTCACTTCTTCTGGTGTTTCCCCCACAAAGGGTCATAAAACACAAAATTAAAATCCGATTCCACTCAGAATTGGCACATCTCAATATTTCCATTAACACAAGATCTGTTATAAAGATAGTAGAGATCAGACCATTTCTTCTGGTACCTCCCCCACAAAGAGACAAAGTTTTGAATAACCAAAACGATTATAAAATCCGAAATAAGCATCCGGGTCTCTTCATATTTCACACATTCCATTATTCCTACTAACGCAAGATCTGCTGTGAAGATGGGATATATCGTTCCATTCCTTCTGGTGGCTCCCCGAAAAAGGGTCAAATTTTTGAAAAGCAAAACGCTCAAAGAAAATGGAATAAGCATTCAACTCTATTCAAATTTCACACACACAAACATTTTTGCTAACACAAGATCTATTGCGAAGATTATATATATCTTCGAAACGTCTTTCTGGTACTTCACCCTCAAAGGGTCACAATTTTCAATACTTTTATCTGTCATAACTTGCAAAGCAAGTCAGCGATTCTTTACTACTTTTTATATAAATAAATATTTCTCTGAATAAGGAACCTGAGATAAATATGGAAGTCATGATTTCGCATAAAATTGAATATAAATGTTCGATTTTCTTGTGATTTTGCCCATACCAATATTTTTATCTGTATTATTTTCATAATTCAAATGGAATACTTCGGTCGACTATATCTGATAACTCACGCATATTTTAACATTTTCGAAAATTTATTACATATCTTATATAAAGTGGAGGAAGTAACGAATATGGTCCGAACCTGGTACGTCGCAATATTTATATCATATTTATTTTGGTCCGATACGAAATGGACAATATTGGCCCATTCCTTCGGAACATACCACGTAGAAGATCAACAATTCGAATAAACATAACAGAAGTCAAAATATATTTAAACAATCAAACATTGGCTGAAGGTATACATACACCTGTTGGCAAAACCGACTGATACTTTTTAACTTGTTTATTACTATTTTTAATTCTTCTTAGATCAAGGGTTATTTAAGCACTTTTTGTTTTATTTTAATGATTACTTGGTGCTAGTTTTCAAAATTGTACAGGTATTTTTTTCTTCATTTTTTCGTAGATAAATAGTGGAAAGTTTTCATTTTTTCAAAATGTCCCCCAAACACCAAAAAAATTAATTTACAAAATAAGCCGTAAAAAAGAACCGCCTTCGCTCTCTTACCCTCCCTCATTATGTCGGACGTACGATGATGAACAATAAATAAAATCAGTCCGCAATAAAACTCATTCCACTGACATGAATTTACCTTAAAACCACACTCATACACGTGCGCGGTTAAGATTTGATTCTCCACCTTCGTACCTACTAACCAAATCTACCATTGGTATCATTGTAATTATGGACAAACATATACCAAAATATACTTGGGCGGCATACATACATACATAGCAGTAGCATATTAAACGTATATGGTTATATAGAAAACATGTTATATACATACTCATATACTCATACAAACATATAATTATTATTTTTTGTTTCAAATGTATTCATTGTTTATGGTGATATTAAAAAAAAAGTCGAGTCGCATTTAAATTTTGAATGATCATATGTATGGAACATATACATACAAGTATGTACAATTTTATGACTACATAGAAAACACACACAAATTGTTACAAAAATAAATAATATTTTTTAATGACAAATTTGGTGAAGACCTTCTGCATTTGGCCAATGGGATAGTATGTCATAGCAAAGTATCTATATTTCATATTCAGCGAAAGTTATTAATCACTCACAACATACATTAATTCAAAGCATATTGCAAGTAACTACATAAAATACAAATAACTGACTTTCTTTTGAAATTCAGGTTTTAGATATTCCGTCGTATATAATGTCGATATCAATGATAATTTGAAGTCTAATAGTAGAGTAAGTGTACTAGTAGTGGGCTCTTTTAGGCTTTTCAATATTTCAATTTTTCGACATTCTGAGTGAAATCTTTCAATTGCAGAAAAATAAAGTTGTTCAGATTATATATTTTGTTTAGTTTTCGAAATAATAAACAACAATTGAATTTGTTTTTATTAAATTGGAAAAATTTGCAATTTTACCAAAATAGTAGTTTTTTGCCAGTAGTCGGCACAATTTTCCAATGATCGGCATGTCTATTTGCCAGTAGTGGGGATATGATATTTCATTAAAAAAATATTATTATGTATATTTTCTTATTTCAAATAGTATAATACAATGCTGTAATACTAATTCACAGTTTAATTAACTAATTTCGTTCTTAAATAGGGGTTTATTTATTTATATTATCATTCTAAACCAGATATAGATAGAAAATCAAGAATATTATGGATTTTCAATTAAAATAAAAATGAGATTAAATAAAAAAGTACCTTTCTTATATTTGGAATTTGTGAATTGATCTTTTTCCTTTAGATAACCAATATTTTTTTAAATGCCACCGCTATCTAAAACGTCAAATATCTGATTTAAAAAAACCTACTTAATTTAGAAAAGTTGGTCAAAAAGCACAAACTATTTGAGTAGTTTTTGGATTATTTTTTAATACTTTTCTCAAGTTTTGGTGAAAAAGGTCAAAAATGATATTTTCTAGTAATCGGCACCCCCTGCCGACTACTGGCAAATCCCTTTTTTTCTGATTCCAAAAGTATTACATTTAATTTATTTAAATCGATTATTAAGCGACGCCAGCACTAATTTTTTCTTTACAAACAAGCACTATCGCACGCGTTGGAAGACACTCACTGACGAAAACCGTTATTCTCTCGTAATAAATGATCGGAGCTCATTGTTTTTTACAGAAAGAGAGCAGAGAACACTGTTGACATTTTTTTTGCAATTATTTTGGTCAATTCCATTTTTAGTTATTTAAATTTAAATTTCAAAACTGCCGACTACTAGGACATGCCGAACTTAGGCGCACTTACCCTACCTCTATAAAATTTATTCAAAACTGCTTTAGATTTGGATATTTATCTTTCATATATTTAAGCAATTCTATTTGGTACGAGAGTTCAAATACAGTCGAGATATCTGTATTTATGTAAAAAAATACGAAAATTTCCACCAAACCTCGAATACCGCGATATCACAAATACATTAAAAACAAGTTAAAAAGCAGTAAGTTCGGCCGGGCCGAACTTTTAATACCCTCCACCATTTGCAACGAATTTGGAAATTTTCAAAAATAAAATCCTTAAAAATTCTGTTAAAATTTTAAAAATACCGAATATAGCCGTTATTTTGGGGTCTATACGACGTGGACATGCATAGGCATTGTTGGTCATAAGCCATTACCATATTCAAATTCGAAACTTGAAATAAACGGTGAACAATGTAGCTAAAATCATCAAAATACCGAATATAGGGAGGTACCGTTATATGGGGGCTATACGAAGACCTGGACCCGCACAGACAATTTTCTGTCACAGACTTTAGTTCCCATAACGAACTTCAAATACCAATTTTAAAACAATTCCGGTGAATAATGTCGCTAAAATCATCAAAATACCGAATATAGAGAGGTACCGTTATATGGGGGCTATACGAAGACGTGGACCTGCACGGATAATTTTCCGTCTTAGGGTGTAGTATCCATTTTGAGCTTCAAATACCAAATTTAAAACAATTCCCGTGAATAATGTCGCTAAAATCATCAAAATACCGAATATAGGGAGGTACCGTTATATGGGGGCTATATGAAAACGTGGACCTACATGGCCCATTTACGAACTTAACCTGCCTACTGGAAAAATAAACATGTGTGCAAAATTTTAGCCACCTATCTCAATTCATTCGAAAGATAGCGTGATTACAACAGACAGACAGACGGACAGACAGACAGACAGACAGACAGACGGACAGACAGACAGACAGACAGACAGACAGACAGACGGACATCGCTAAATAGACTTAGAATTTTACGCTGATCAAGAATATATATACTTTGTTGGGTCTGATATGAGTATTTCGAGGAGTTACAAACGGAATGACAAAGTTAATATACCCTCCATAGTATGGTGGAGGGTATAAAAAAACACTTCTGACCGTTACAGAGATGTTGATAGTCAAGATATGAAATAAATAGCTAAATAGGTACAATATTTATGTAAAACAAATTGATGTTAGTTGTTTCGATTATAAGACATGAACCCCTGGAAATATTTTGACAATTCTCAGGAATTCGGAATGGCTTTTGCCCAAAAAAAGAAAAAATCTAAGAAAATCGCGTAAAATATGCAGATAAAAAGTGAATGTTTTCCTGCAATATTTTCCCTCCACCATGGAGGGTATATTAAGTTTGTCATTCCGTTTGTAACACCTCGAAATATACATTTTATACATTCTTGATCAGCATAAAATTCTATGTCGATTTAGCGATGTCCGTCCATCTGTGCGTCATTGAAAATCACTTTAGCTTCCGAACGTAGTGAAGTAGGTTGATAAAATTTTACTCAAATATGTATTATGTCTGCAGGACTTTTGGTATTTGGTAAATGGGTCACGTAGGTCCACGTTTTGGTATAGGCCCACATAACGGTACCTCCAGATATTCGGTATTTTCTTAGTGACATTATTTACCGGACTTATTAAATTTGGTATTTGAAGTTCGTTATGGGTGCTGTAGCCTATGACAGAAAATTGTCTGTGCAGGTCCACGTCTTCGTATATCCCCCATATAACGGTACCTCCCCATTTTCGGTATTTTGATGATTTTAGCTACATTATTCACCAAATTTTTTATTCAAGTTTCGCATTTGAATATTGTAATAGATTATGACAAAAGCTGCCTATGCAGGTCTACGTCGTCGTATAGACCCTGATACAACGGCTGCATTCGGTATTTTTAAGATTTTATCAGAATTTTTAACGGATTTTATTTTTTTGAAAACTGCCAAATTCGTTCCAAATGGTGGAGGGTATTCAAAGATCGGCCCGGCCCAACTTACAGCTTTTTTTACCTTTTCTTTTTTGGGATTTTTGTTATATGTTCCAGTATCTGCTAGAATCTACTAGCTTTGCAATATTCTTCGATATCATAAAGGGAAAATCGACACTTCGGTATATTTTAGTGCCAACCTTGATTTTCAAAATACTCCAGACACAATAGTCAAACGGATTGGTTGCAAGAGATTTTGGTGGCCATTGTGCACTGGAAATGAAGCGAGGAACCTCATTTTGTAACCATTCTTGAGTGGCGCGTGCTGAGTCAGATGGTGCTCAGTCCTGTTGGAATGTCCTAGGTCTGCGGCCAAAATGTTTGCGTGTCCAAGGCGTTAATACAACCTCCAGAATATGTTCGCAATAATATTCGGCATTTATTCTGATGCCACGGTCGATTAATACGAGCGGAGAGCGACCATCGATTATTATTGTGGCCCACACCATCACCATGGCCGGAGCTTGAGTTCTGGTGGCCAACCGAAGGTGTACATTTACAAATTGGGTATTGGGTGAAGGAATGGGAATGAGATCTCTGTTGGTATCTGGGATTAAGATATGGAAGCGATTTTGAAAAGTACTACTTGGTACTAATTTTGGATCACTGTTGGTGTCTAGGTTGGAGAGATGGAAATGTTTTTGGATATACGCACAATATGTTACTAAATTTAGTATTGGTTAAGAGAACAGTACTGAAATCTTGAAATTTGATACTGAGGCCCTCTTGGTTACTAGGGTTTACATATGGAAATGTTGAAATAGTTTTGAACAGAAAAATTGGATGTTGGTTCATTGTGCAATAATTTTTTCAGTGTTCTTCAAAATGGAAGATTTTGAAAACTATGTGGTTTAAAAGGTAAACATTTTTCTATTTTTCTTTCCGAAAAAAGGAAAAAAACTTGAAGAATATATACAACATTGAAAGTCTAAAAATTTAGTACATTTAAAAATTTGTGCATTTTTGCACAAATTGAAGGTAGCCTTCTATTTCCATTCGCAAATTGAAGGTAGCCTTCTATTTCCAGCAGGCTGCCTGCCTCAACTTAGGGTTTTCCACTGATCAAGAATATATGTAAATTGCAGATTTTACAGTGATTCGAGGAGCTACAAACTGAAAAACAAAGTTAATATACTTTCCACAGTATGGTATAGAGCTGATATGGATAGAAGAACTTTTATATAAAAGTATTTCCTATAGATTTTGGATGGACATTATACCTCTGTTATATCCCCTCGTGAGGGTTCGTCCATAGGTAGATGACCTCCGACAGGTCTTTTAAGAAAGAAAACTTTCTGGTCCACAAGTCCTGGAAGACATGCAGGTGATCTTCTACCTATGAAAGACATACAGGGGTCTTCTAATTCTAAAAAAACGCAGAGGAGCTCAAGAAATAACATAATTTTCCTACATAAAAGAAGATCTCCTGTTATTCTTCCAGGAATGGATAACTTCCTTTATATCTGATTTATATAATTAAGATCTTCTATAAACAATATATAGTATATATTATGTAAACAGTATCTCGCTCTAAAACGCAAATGTATAATTTAGGGTTTTACTGTATATATTAAATTTGCCATGGACACACATGTTTAAACTAATATATACATACATATGTATGAATGTACACTCTTTGATATGTATATTTTCATGAATGAGTTTTTTTGGGGGTTGAGCTTGGTTTTGTGTATATTTTTGTGTGTACGAGTATGTTGTTCGTATGTTAATATTTCGGCATTCGCTTTGGTTTGTGTGGGGGTTTTTAGTTTTTATTTTAAACATAAATCCATTGTCTACTTTCACCGGAAAGTTAACCAAAAATTGTCCATTAACAAAGGTACATTTGTAGATTTGTATATGTGTAGATATTTCGTAAAAACATATGAATTATATAAAAGAGAACATCAAAAGAAATACAGATGTTTGAACTTTGGGTACAGTATCCGGATAATAAAGTATGTTAGTTGTGTTTTTTTTTGTTTTTTTCGGGGACAATTTCAATGACACAATAATATTTTCTCATTTAAATTCAAAAATTGTATAGGCTTCTGATACCATTCATTTTTCAAAGAAAATCATAAGCTGATAATATCATAGTTCAAGATACAGAGTTCTCCTATTACCAGTTTCTCACCAATTTAAAGACATATTTTGCGAATAAAACAAAAATTTTCTTCAAAAATTTCCACCATACATAGTATGGAGGGCATATTAAGTTCGTCGTTCCGTTTATAACTCATCGAAATAATAATTTTAGACCCAACAATGTATATATATTCTTCATCAGCGTAAAATTCTAAGACTTCCGTTTGTCCGACTGTTGTAATCACGCTACAGTCAAAAGGAATTAAGATAGGAAACTAGAACTTTGCACAGATCTATCTTTTGTCTGCAGGTTGGTCAAGTTCGAAGATGGTCTATATCGGTCCACGATATCTTATAGCCCCTATATAACGGTACCCCCCTATTCGGTATTTTGATGATTTTAGCCACATTTTCCAACGGAATTGTCTGAAAATCCACACAAGGAGTTCTTTCTGAGTACTTTACCCCCTGGTAGAATATTGTCTATATAGGTCCACGATATGATATATCCCCATATAACGATACCTCCCGATATTCCGTATTTTTATGATTTTAGCTACATTTTTCAATGGAACTGTCTAAAAATCCATAATAGATGTTCTTTCCAAGCACTTTATTCCCTGAAAGATAAACGTCTATATGGTTCCTAAATATCGTATAGCCTACGTACAACGGTACCCCCGGTTTTTAGGTCCACGTCTTCGTATAGCCCCCGTATAACGGTACCTGCCGATATTCGGTATTTTGATGATTTTAGCGACATTATTCACCGGAGTTGTTTGAAATTTCGTATTTAGAGTTCGAAATGGGAACTGCAGTCTATGCAGGTCCAGGTCTTCGTATAGGCCCCATATATCAGTACCTTCCTATATTCGATATTTTGATGATTTTAGCTACATTATTCACCGGATTTTTTTTTCAATTTCCGTATTTGAATATTGTAATCGCTTATGACAAAAGTTGCATATGCAGGTTCACTTCTTTGTATAGACCCCAATATAACGGCTATATTCGATATTTTTAAGATCTTAAAGGAATTTTTAGCGGATGTTATCCTTTTGAAAATTTCCAAATTCGCACTAAATGGTGGAGGGTGTTCAAAGTTTGGCCTGGCCGAACTTACTGCTTTTTTACTTTTTGTCTATTTTCCGTTCTTAAAAAACAAATTCTATGAAAGCTTTATATATTCATCTTGTAAAATTTGTGCATTTGTGGTATTTCGGGGTGAAGAACGCCAACGGTATAAGATAAGCCATTCACATTCCTTTTTCTCAAGTAGTTCGTCACATTTTCTGCCATTTTCACAACACAGTTTTTATTATTTAGCCAAATACTGTTGGTTTTTCAAGCTTGAAATACACATTTCTATACCCAGAAATTACAAATTATAACATATTATTTCGTTGACGTAGCATTCATTCGGAGGGGCGGTAGGTGATGCATTGAGTAAAGGAGTTAATATTCGGTATTAATGCCAAACCGCCTGCCAACTTTACATACGACCGTGATTAATCAAATTGTACTTTCGTTTTCAAACACCAACCAGCAGAGACATTTTCATTTCAGATGGCGATGAGCTAACAATAAAAATAAAAATAATTACTCACACTATGGTTTTAAATTAGTCACTATAAACAATTAAACAAAATCTCTACAATATAAAGTGAAGATGCGATTAAAACATTTTCGAAATATAATATTTTACAGGTAAAAAATCTCGTTTAATAGATTGCATGAATTCTACAACATTTTCTGTTAACATTTTACTGAATATTTCGCACATAAAAATGTTGAAGAAGATGAATATTTAGAATAGTTTATAAAATTGTATATTTAAAGATGTTCCTAATTGGGTTCCGTATCTCGTGGAGGGCTTTGTTTTCTTCTCAACAAAAACTACTCAATGTCATGCGAAGTCTTTTTAGACAACAATAACCTTGAAAATCCTAATGCGATGCAATGTAATGTAATATTAGGACTAGCCTTTTTTATAATGTAAAAAATTTGTCATAAGACATCAGATTGGGTATAGTTTTTTAGAAAGTACTAAAATATTCCAAATAGCACAAAATATCGTCCTGTTAGATCTAGCATTGTGAAGTTAGATTTTATCTTCGTATTTTAATATATATTACATTCCAATATCCATTTCCAAAAACTCCGCCCTTTGCACCTAAATGTCTAGTATTCTGATTTTGCGTTATTTCACTTTCGGGACAGGGCAGTTGGCCGTGGGATTTAATGGCATTAGACAACTTTTTGTAGGGCTATGTTAAAGCTTATGTTATACGGAGCCCGCTTCAATTGACGCATTGCAAGAAAATATTGAAGCATTTATTCTTGCGATATTTACCGAAATATTGGAAAGTTTATACTAAAATTGGACTAAATGGATGGACCATTTGAAGCGAAAAAATCCTCAATCTCAATCCTCAAGTTACATGTATTTTGGATGGGCATCAGATAATATTTAGCGGGAAAATGGACTAGAACTTTGTGTGACATTTTTTGAATACCCATCAGCCCAACAGAGGGCTTAAAAATAAAGCATTCCCAACGGTTCAAAAACCAAAGATAGCATTTTTGCAGTACTCTATGGCATTATGTCAAAAACGAAATCGACCTTATGGAATTGGGCCTGCATAGTGTTGTGGGGTATCACATGGTCGGTCCCGCACGACTTTAGCTTTTGCTTACTTGTTGTACCCTCCACCATTCTAAGGAGGGTATATTAACTTTGTCATTCCGTTCGTAACTCCTTGAAATATTCATAATAGACCCTACAAAGTATATATATTCTGGATCAGCTTAAAATTCTACAAGGATCTAGCGATGTCCGTCTGTCTGTCCGTTGTTGTAATCACGCCATCTTTCGAACGAATTGAGATAGAAGGCTAAAATTTTGCAAACATGCTTAGTTTATCAGTAGGCAGGTTAAGTTCGTAAATGGGCCATGTTGGTCCACGTTTTCGTATAGCCCCCCAATTAAGGAATAAGGAGGTACGATATCCGGTATGGATGATTTCAGCAACATTATTCACTGGAATCGTTTCAAATTTCGTACTGGAAGATCCTAATGGGTACTACAACCTATGGCAAAAAATTTTGTATGCAGGTCCAGATTTTCGTATAGCCCCCATACAACGGTACCTCCCGATATTCGGTATTTTCATGATTTTAGCGACATTATTTACCGGAATTATTTTAAATTTCGTATTTGAAGATCGTAATGGGTACTACAGCCTACGACAAATATTTTTGTATGCAGGTCCACGTCTTCGTATAGCCCCCATATTACGGTACCTCCCGATATTCCGTATTTTCATGATTTTTGCGACATTATTCACCATAATTGTCACAAATTTCGTATTTGAAATTCGTAGTGGGCACTACAGCCTATGACAACAAATTTCGTATAGTCTCCATATAACGGTTTTCATTTAAGTAGTAGTTTTCGGATTTTTCTACATTTTTCATGTTCCTTCGAAATGGTGGAGGGTATTAAAAGTTCGGCCCGGCCAAACTTAGCTGCATTTTTACTGTTTTTTATACCCACCGCCACTGTTAGGTAAGCGTAAAATTCTGAGTCGATTAGCGATGTCCGTCTGCTGTCTGTCCTTCCGTCTGTCGTAATCACGCTGTCTTTCGAACGAATTGAGATAGAAGGCTAAAACTTTGCACACGTGCCAAAGTTGCCAGTAGGCAGATCAAGTTCGTAAATGTCGATCCACGTTTTCGTATAGCCCCCATCTACGTATAGATTCCATAAAACGACTTTTATCTATGGATTTTTTTTTATTTTTGAAATTTGACAAGTTCCTTCCAAACATAACTGCTTTTTTACTTTTTTTTTTGAAAACTTTCCAATAGCTTCAATAGCGTCATCCTTTAATTCTTTATAAAATGATTACAAAGCATTTACACCTTAAGTTATTTTTAGGGTTTTTGTAGAGTTTTTAATGAAAAAATGAATGAAACGTATGTCGTGGTTCGATATATAAATGTGAACAGAACCTTCGAGCTCATAATGGATTTGGAATTGTTACTTTATGCCATATATTTTAAATGGAAAAGATCAATTATTCGTAAGTAGTTTTAAAATGCTTTTTTCGGCACGTCCGTGACTCCCATCCATGTTTTTTCTTACTGGAAACTGTTCAAAAACTGTAAATGGTCTGGGGGACTCTCAACATCGCCTAAGCGACCAAAAAATATTGCAGAACAAAAAAGAAACATTTTGGGAATTTTTGTAATTAAAAACTCGTCTTGTTCATAGCTACTTTCAAATAATCTAAAGTATAGAATCCCCTGTATTGTATTGTTTTCCTCCTGGTGGAGGATACGAAAAATCAATGTATAAATCTTTGTTTTCTATTGAGTACCTGCATTGTAACATTTGTTGAATAAAACTTGTTTTACAATTTTAATGAAGAAAGCTGCAATAGGTCTTTAGAATTATTCGTCTTTCATCCGTTATTTTCACAAGTCTACTCCATTGAATTCGACGAAAATCCGACTCATTATTAAAAATCAAAATAATTAGACGAAAAATCCTTAGCTGTTCTTTTATTTTCAAAGCAGCAGCCATAGAATATCAATCGTTAATTAAAATCTTATTTTGATTTCAACACAATGAGGCATGAAAACTCAATTCAGATTTCAGAAGTTCTGACAAGTAATTGCTCAGTAAGTGTCCTTCCGAATGGTAAAACATTATTGCCATTGTTTCAAACTAACGTTTACGCATGAGCACTGATTGGACTCGTGCTGGGCTTAGGAAATGGTGGACAAGAACCTTAAAGTAATTCCCCAATAGAACTGTGAGGGAAATTCGAAATTGTATCGAAATGTTTCAAATCAAAAGTTATTTCAAAAAGAAACACAATGCAACAAAATCATTATTATTGTTGTGTTTATTATTATTATTGTAATATCCATTCAAAGGCAACAACGCGCCAGAATCTCTCCAGCTGTTTGCCGTAATGAAGTGAGGAGGAACTGACCGAAAAATTGTTGATATTCATGAAATGCCATGCCACTCCACAGCGGCTACCACTAGGTTCCTATGTAAGATTGCTGCAGTCTGTGTTGTAAAATTGTTTTGTCTTATTCGCGCCAAGAGCAACGTTAAGAACAGTCGTCGGCAGTGGTGGCTTAGTGCGGTGCTGCTGGTGGTGGTGGTGGTTGTTGATACTTTACTTGATATATGTGGATTGTATTTGCCATTGTTTCCAAATGTTCCTCGTTTGGCTTTTCATTTTGAAGCGTTGTTGGCTGGAACTGTCGCTGTTGCTCTTCTTTTGTTCGGTTGGCCTTTACGGTGGTTATTTCTGGCTATTAATTTGCCGCGCTTAATTTTTTCGCCACTTTGCAGTCGTCCAAGCTGCCTGGTCGGGCGGGCTTACGTCATACAAGTCTGTCTGCCACTCATTTATTCATTCATCCCGAATTGTTCACTCACCTATGCATATGGTTATGAGGGGTTTACATGAAATGCTGGAATAAGTCCTACAGGAATAGTAAAAATACGATTTTCAAAATAAACCTCATATATCAACAGCAGATACCAAAAGTGACCTTTATAACAAATTACAGTATTTCGGCTACGTAATTTAGAACATTACCAAATTGTGTACCATTTAAGACTACAGGGTTGCCCATATTCGACGGACCTTTGGGCCCTTTGGGCCCATTCCAATCGACGAGGCTTGTCCGCAGGCAACATTCTTTGCGTCAATTGAATTTTGTACGGGAACAAATGCAAATCAATGCGATTAATCCGTTGTAAAGTGGACCGAGCCATGCCCAACTGCTGAGAACGGCGTTTTTGGGATGTTCTTGGGGACCTCTCAACACTGGCTCGGACGGCAGCGATATTCTCGGCCGATTGCCTTGGTCGACTTTTATATGGCCTCTTCGGATTAGAAAGAGCCTTACCAGTCCAAAATGGTGTTCTTAGAAGGCGCACTTCTCACATTTTTGAATATTTTAAAAGCACGTTGAGTACAATTGACTTCTTCTGTTGAATGTAAATTTAAACTATTTCAGAGCGCTCGCGTGGTGTGTATTGGTTCATAGTAAAAGTCTGCTTGGATTGACGCTTCAAACGCGGTATGTCATTAAGCGATGTGACAATTCTGTCAAAAGTTATAGCGTTGCCAGATGGGTCCGTCGAATGTGGGCATCCCTGTATTATGGTACGCACATCCAAAACCAGCTCCTACTCCCAACCAGACATTAACAGAGCTCTAAATGTTAAACTTCGGGATTTTAGTTCTATCCTTTCACCCAATACCCAATTTAGTACCACTTAGAACTTTTCAGACAATTATAGTGCATATTTTCAAAGCTACCTCCATATCTCAATTCCAGATACCAACAGAGACTTCAGTGTGAATTTTCGTGATTTCAGCTCTTTCCTTTCACCCAATACCCAATTTTATATCACTTTGTACTTTTCGAACAATTGCTATACGCATTTGGAAAACTACCACCAGATATCAGTGCCAGATACCAACAGAGAACTCATTATTGAATTTCGAAATTTCCACATATAGTATCACTTAGGACTTTTCGAACACCACAGACACCAACGAAGACCTCAAGATCAAGTTTCGGGATTCAAATTCTATCCCTTCACACAATACGGAATTTAGTACCATTATTTACAAATATAGGACACATTCCCAAACTACCGCCATCAGTAATTTAAATATCAAAGGTCAGATTTTTATCTATATCCCTTCACCTCCAATACCAAATATCATTCAGTACTTTTCGTACAACTGGAGTACACATTTTCGAAACCACCTCCATATGTCCAGGCTTCACATGAACAGCGATCCTAATACTAAGTTTCAGATTTCAAGCACTACATGTTCTCCCCATACCAAATTATACCGAATATAGTACATTTCGTGCACTTGTAGTCCCAATACAACTTTTCAAATCCCAGCTTAATACATCAAGCGTAATCCAAACTGTTCCAAATTTAATACCAAATAGTACTTTTCGAACAATTATAGTACACATTTCCGAAACCACTGCATATCTCACCCCACCCCAGATGCCAACAAAGACCTCCAAAATCAATTTTCAATTACGTTTGTTATTCCGTGTGTAACACCTCGAAATATACATTTTAAACCCCACAAAGTATAAATATTCTTGATCAGCATAAAATTCTATGCCGATTTAGCGATGTCCGTCCGTCTATCCGTATGTCCGTCTGTGAAAATCACTCTAGCTTCCAAACAAAACGAAGAAGATTGATAAAATTTTACTCAAATGTATGTTATGTTTGCAGGACTTTTGGTATTGAAAATGGGCCATGTAGGTCCACGTTTTGGTATAGCCCCCATATAACGGTTCCTCCCGATTTTCGGTATTTTGATGATTTTAGCGACAATATTCATCGGATTTGTTTCAAATTTGATATTTGAAGTTCGAAATGGATGCTACAGCCTAAGACAGAAAATTGTCTGTGCAGGTCCACGTCTTCGTATAGCCTCCATATAACGGTACCTCCGGATTTTCGGTTCTTTGTTGATTTTAGCGACATTATTCAACGGAATTCTTTCAAATTTGGTATTTGAAGTTCGAAATGAATACTACGGTCTATGACAGAAAATTGTCTGTGCAGGTTCACGTCTTCGTATAGTCCCCATATAACGGTACCCCCCAATATTCGGTATTTTGATAATTTTAGATACTTTATTCACAGATTTTTTCAAGTTACCTATGCAGGTCCATGTCGTCGTAGAGACCATAAAACAAGAGCTACATTTTACATTTTTAAGATTTTAACAGAATTATTAACGGATTTTATTGTTTTTGAGAATTGCCAAATTCTTCCCAAATGGTGGAGTGCATTCAAAGTTCGGCCCAGGCGAACTTACAGCTCTTTTACTTGTTTTGTATTGCATATTCCAATCCAAGGATTTGGGAAACTGTCAAACCTTTATCTTTGTAAACAAATACGAGTTTTTATCCTGTCTAACCTCCAGAAAAAGAATATGTACCTACATCAAATAATGTACTGTTGGAAAGTATTCTCAATATTGAAGTTTATTGTCCTTTCAAAAAAAGTCCCTTAATACCAAAATTAGCATACCTCCCATCATAATTTCCACTCAACTCTAGCAATAAATGATGCATTTTCCTCTGCATGTTCCATATGTTTCTTTGTTTTTGTTTTTGTTCTTGGCTTTGGTCATTGTTGACCGTTGCCGTTTTACTAACCAAGTGTCCGAATAAAGCACCATCATTACAATTTCCCGGTACAAAAATGTATTTCATTTCACAACTTTATCGTCATTATTAGCGTTAGCGTCATCATCCACCAGCGGCCGCTAAGTAGGGATGAAAGTCCGTTTCCATAAATAATGAAATTTTGTAGGTGCTATGTGCCTGGTCGGTCGGTTGGTCAACTACTTGAAATCCCAATTATTTCAGGTTGCTTGTTTGCAACAAATAGCCAGCAACACAGGGCCATTTATTTCCATTGGAATTGAGTTAAGCTATGTCCATCTCTTCTGGACAAACTATAAAATAATTATTGTCGTTTGTTGGTGGTTGTGCTGCTGGTAGTTCCGATTGCTTTTTTTCTGGGGTTTACTTGCCATTCTATTGGGCGTGTGGTCTGGTGCAATGAACTTGAACATTATATTCTGCACCGCACCTTTGTTACAATTTCCATTGGGTTTCTGCATATGGACACACTCTGCCGTTCATTCAACAGGTCTGCTCCTATATTTAGTGGTTACTCACTTTGAACACACACATTAAATTGCAATTGATATTTTGAAGTCAGGAAACATCCATTCGAATTCATTACAGTTTTTTTTTGTGTTGGCAAGCGGAAGTTAATGATTGAGGTTAGGTCACGAAAATTCTTAATATTTTGAATTTTGTAAACCAAGATAGCAATCAGAGAGGGGCTGTTGTCCCTTAAAGGGAGGGATTTAAAAGTAAATACATTAAAATAGTACAGCTTAGTGATCCACAGTAAATGAGGTATGATTTTTTCCGTAGAGGTATTTTCCAAGGAAAAGTTCACCAGAAGTTTTTTGTAGAAAAAAAAAATAGTTCTCGGTTCCTGAGAATTTTTTGTACCCTCCGCCATTGTATGGAGGGTATATAAAGTTTGTCATTCATTTTGTAACACCTCGAAATATACATTTAAGACCTCACAAAGTATAAATATTCTTGATCAGCATACAATTTTATGTAGATCTAGCGATTTCCGTCCGTCTGTACGTCTTTCTGTCTGTGGAAATCACTATAGCTTCCGAAGGAATTGAGGTAGATTCATAAAATTTTACTCGAATGTCCGTCTGTCCGTCTTTCCGTCTGTGAAAATCACTCTAGAACGAACGGATTGAGGTAGATTGATAAAATTTTACTCAAATGTATATTATGTCTTCAGGACTTTTGGTATTGAAAATGGGCCACGTAGGTCCACGTTTTTGTATAGCCCCATATAACGGTACATCCCGATATCCGGTATTTTGATGATTTTAGCGACATTATTCACCGGAATTCTTTCAAATTTGGTATTTGATGTTCGTAATGGATGCTACAGCCTATGACAGGAGATTGTCTGTGCAGGTCCACGTCTTAGTATAGCCCCCATATAACGGTACCTCCCGATATTCGGTATTTTGATGATTTTAGCGACATTATTCACCGGAATTGTTTCAAATTTGGTATGTGAAGTTCGTAATGGATACTACAGCCTGAGACAGAAAATTTTCTGTGCAGGTCTAAGTCTTCGTTTAGCCCTCATATAACGGTACCTCCCGATATTAAGTATTTTGATGTTTTTAGCTATATTATTACCGATTTTTTTTAAGTTTCGCATTTGAATATTGTAATGACTTATGACAAATGTTATGCAGATCCATTTCGTCGTATAGACCCTAATATAACAGCAGGCCCGGCCGAACTTAGAGCTTTTTTACTTGTTTCATATAAAAATTAAGTCTGAGTCATTTTTCTATAGGAAAAATTCAGGTCTTAGTGATTTGTGACTAACCGTTTGACTGAGTTCATCATCAACGCCCAGGGGAAACGGCTTAAGTCAGGATCTTGAAATATTGCATGTACGTTTGTGGGTTGAGATGAAATAAGGTTTTTCGAATTTCGATCCATTAGTAGACGTCCAGTCCGAACTTCAAAAATGTAGTTTTAGTTGAATGGATTAAACTGGAAATTTTAAATTTTGGTATTGGGGTCTCGGCTGATGGCTAGGGTTAAAATAAAGAGTAAAGAAAGATTTGGAAACACATTCAGCAAGTGTACGAAACGTACTGAATGGTACTAAATTTGGTAGTGCGTGAACGGACACTGCTTTAAATCTGATATTTGGCATTAACATCACTGTTAGTATGTGCGGTTGAGATTTGGAGGTGGGTTGGAAATAGGTACTAAAAAGCACTAAATGGTACTACATTTGGTATTTAGGTAAGGGATTGAGTTGGAAATCTGAAATTTGGCATTGGGATCACTATTGGTGTGTATTGTTGAGATTTGAAGGTGATTTTGGAAAAACATATGCTACTAAATTTGGGCATCACCTTTTGTGCGGTTTGGTTGATACATGGCGGGGGATTTGAAAATACGTACTAAAAAGTGTCCAAAGTACCAAAATTGTATTAACTTTGTTATTTTTGGGAAAGGAATGAAGCTGGAAATCTGAAATTTGGAGAGTCTTTAATGTTGTAAAGGAGGAGGAAGATTTTTTTTCGAACTTCTAACTATAGGAGTACCAGAAACACTAAAGCGCACTAAGTTTGGTACCTTGTGTAATTATGTGATAGAATAGTGATAAATCTTGAAATTTGTTATGAGAATCAATTCTTGGAAATGTGTACTAGATCTGTACTAAATGGTACAAATTTTGGTACGATTCGGTTTTTGGGTGAACGGAATAAGGTGGTAATTTTAAATGTTTGCATTGCGGTCCCTTTTTGTGATAGGTTTGTGATAAAGAGGCGATTTTGAAAAAGTGTACCACAATTGCACGAAAAGTACTAAATAGTACTATATTTAGTATTATTTGGTATTGAGTGAAAACATAGTGCATGAAATCTGAAATTTGGTATTAGGGTCACTTTTCATGTATACCCTGGACATATTGAGGTGGTTTCGAAATGTGTGTGTACTATAGAGGTGGTTTTGGAAATGTGTCCTATATTAGTACGAAAAGTACTAAATTGTACTAAAGGGATAGAGCTTAAACAGTGAAATTTCTAAAATTTTACTATTGAGGTCTCTCTATCTGGTACTGGTTTTGTTGTTCGAAAAGTTCTAAATGATACTTATTTTGGATCACTGTTGGTGTCTGGGATTGTTTTGGATATGTGTACTAAATTGTACTAAATTTTGTATTATGTGAAGAGATATAGATAAAGTTCTGCAATTTGATATTGAGTTCTCTGTTGGTATCTGGGGTTGAGATCTAGTAATGATTTGATAATATGTATGTGGTTTTGGAAATGCGTCCGATATTTGTACGAAAAGTACTAAATTGTACTAAATTGGGTATTGAGTGAAGGGATATAGCTGGAATCCTGAAATTTGATATTGAGATCTCTGTTGGTAACTAGGGTTGTGATCTGATATTGGTTTTGCAAATACATACCATAACTGTTCGAAGTGTACTGAATAGTACTAATTTTGTATCACTTTTGGTGTCCTATTATTTTTCCGAAAATAGGAAATAACTTGAATAATATATAAAACCATGAAAGTCTGAAAACTTATTACGAATAAAATTTTGTTAATCTGAACAAATTGTGCATTTGGAGAACCAAAATCGTCTAACACGAACTGTTGGAACGAATTGAATAATTCTAATCCTGAGTAGATCAAAATACAACATTTCAGCCAAATCGATTGAAAAATATGGCCAAGAAGGTCCCTATATGTGGGTGCAGCTAAGAAACTTAGACTTACACTGAAAATGTATTATGAGGATGTGTTATATGCCCTGATTAACAAAGTTACCAACTTACAGCCAAAGGGATTTTAAAATGGTATCAACGTTCCCAAATAACTAAAGTAAGTAGATACTTTTTTAGTTTGGGCTATTCCAAAATGTGAACCTATTTTGATAAATACAGTAAGTCTGGGCCATTTTTAATATAGAAAAAAAATCGGCCCTTAGTGGGCGGTGACTTTTTCTATAGAAAAAAATCAGGCCTCTGTTACTGAAGCATTATTTTTCTTTAGAATGACACCAATTACTGAGTTTAAGTTTCGACTATGACAGTGACAAAATATTAAATATTGTGACACTGAACACTTGACTTAATAACCACCAAAATTCCCTACTAAATTTGATCAACAAATTTGTTTACTTTTTTTCCAAGTAGTAATTCATACTTCTCTTGAATTTTAGTTTCATTAAAATTACAAATTAATGCCGACGAAACACGCACCAAGAAAATTGAACGTTTTCTTTCCATTAATGTAACAGCTTGAAGAACTCAAAGTAGGAAGAGCAAGAAATCTATTAAAACAACAACATATAAGAATGGAAACTAAGAGGGAAAGAACGAAGCGATCAGCAGCAGCAGAAGCAGTATCTACAACGTCATCTAATGAGGAAGGATGCCGGTCGGGGGTTTTGTAACATCACCTGTCGACCAAACGAAACGCCACCACCTGTAAACCTCATCCAAAAAACAACAGCAACAACAACGGCAGCACTAGAAACAACAAAAATAACAACTATTCAACTGATAATCGAGGCACACTCCAAATTTTCGGTTCAGTGCACATGGCGTGATAGAAAGAAAACAAGTAACAAATAACAGTTGCTTCTTCCCCAGCGTCGTCGTGGTCGTCGTCATGATTGTTGTCGTCTTTAGACTCACAGGTTTTTCTTTTCTTCACTTCTGCTGTCGCTGCTGCTCTGGCTTCAGCTTTTCACTGCGACTTTCTACGGCTATGTGGCGCAATTTTGTCCATGATTTATGTCTAAGACATCAACGAACGAATTACAAGCATTTGAAATGCCTTTACGGCACGAGCTGTTTTCTTACTTGGCTGATATGTGTTTGGGCCGACTGCCTGGCTGGCTGACTGGTTAAATTTTTTAAGGGGAACATTATCTTCTGTCTTCTGAAATGACTATGCCAAGGGCTGTCGTACTGGCCAATGGTAGATAGAGAAAGGTTTTCAGTGCGGAGCTTCATTATTATTGTAAAATAATTTCTAATTGCAGTTAACAGGAAATGTTAATATTCACGGTGACAACGATAAACACTTGTTGTCAGCTACAGAAGGCATCCACATAGATATGTACATATGTTAGTATAAAGGAAATGTGAATTGTTGGCATGGGTGATCTTCCAAATTATGTTTGGATTCGGCTTGAATTGCAACATGTGGTTTATATTGTCTTTCTTTGGAGTTAATATAACGACAGATGTATTTCCCGACAACCACGAATTGACAATTTTAAAAGAACCGAATGCCTAAAACTATCCTTTTTCCCAGAGGAATAAGTTAAAAAGTTTCAGTGGGTTTTCCTATAGATATATACCCTGAGCGCTTGACCACATATGAGATAAAACACTGCAACAAAGTCAAATGCCATAATTTTTACACTTTTTTTAAATTTTATTGAATGAAAGCAAAAAATGTCGGAAATAACAAAAACAAGTAAAAAAGCAGTAAGTTCCCCCGGCCGAACTTTGAATACCCTCCACCATTTGGAACGAATTAGAAAATATTCAAAAAATAAAATCCATTGAAAATTCTGTTGAAGTCTTTAAAATACCTAATATCGGAAGGTGCCGATATAAGGGGGGAAATATGCTATTGTGGACCTATATAGACAAATCTATGTCTGGGGGTAAAGTACTCACAAGGAACTTCTTGTGTGGATTTTCAGATAATTCCATTAGGAAAAGTGGCTAAAATCATCAAAATGCCGAATATCGGGGGTACCGTTATATGAGGGCTATACGATATTGTGGACCTATTTAGATAATTCTCTGCCGAGGTATAAAGTACCCACAAGGAACTTCTTGTGTGGATTTTCAGACAATTCCGTTGAAAAATGTGGCTAAAATCATCAAAATGCCGAATACCGGGGTGTACCGTTATATGGAGGCTATACGATATTGTGGACCTATATAGATAATTCTCTGCCGATGTATAAGGTACCCGCAAGGAATTACTTGTGTGGATTTTCAGACAATTCCATTGAAAAATGTGGGTACCGTTATATGGAGGCTATACGATATTGTGGACCTATATAGATAATAAAAATACCGAATATCGGGGCTAACGTTATATGAGGGCTATACGATATCGTGGACCGATATACCCCATCTTCGAACTTGACCTGCCTGCAGACAAAAGAGAGATCTGTGCAAAATTTTAGCTTCCTATCTTAATTCGTTTCATCAAGAATATATATACTTTGTTGGGTCTAAAATGATTATTTCGATGAGTTACAAATGGAATGGCGAACTTAATATACCCTCCATACTTTTTTTGGTGGAGGGTATAAAAATTAGAATAAGTTTAGATTTGTTCGAATTGGTCACCTTTGGCACAAATTATGGCCTTCAAACGTCACACGCTGCCCGAATGTTTTGGTCCATTCCCGGCGAAGCGCTTGCTTGAGGTGATCGAAACTTTTTTTAGTGCCAATCTTGCGTTCCAAAATACCCCAGACACAATAGTCCAACGGATTGGTATCCGGATATTTTTGTGGCCATTGTGCGCTGGAAATGAAGCGAGGAACATAATTTTGTAACAATTCTTAGGTGGCGCGTGCTGAGTCCTGTTAGAATCTCCAAGGTCTGCGGCCAAAATGTTTGCGTGCCCAAGGCTTTAATAAACCCTTCAGAATATGTTCGCGATAATATTCGGCATTTATTCTGATACCACGGTCAATTAATACGAGCGGAGAGCGAAACTCGATTGGGGATTCGATCTACAAACGAGTTCTATTAAGTCCACTTGGAATTTTCCACAACCCAGACTGGCTACTGTATAGTAAAATTTAAATTAATATAATTATAAAATTTGTAGAGAATTGGGAAATATCCAGATACATGGTTTATTCTGAGATTTATAGAAAAACAGATAGTTTCCGTTATAAGGTACTTTTTAACCACATTTTGAAAAAATGGTAAACTCGCTTGAAGTTAAAAATTTTCGACGAAAATAATCCTTGAGTTATTATCTGATATATTGCTTGAGATGAGATTCCAAGTAATCTGAATAGGAAAATTTCAAAAAAAAAAAAATTAAAGAGGGGGAACTTGCACCCTCTATTTAAGTTACTTAACAATGTAAACTCACAAATCACCGATATATGTGAATTCTTTTTTAGCTCTATTTCATAATCTGCTGGATTTTCACCGAGTTTCTCGGTCCCTGGTCTTAACTGCAAATTGTCACTCATTAAAACAACTTTTCAAAAAAAATTAAAAAAAACAAATAAGCAATAGCTACAGTCGAGCGGGGCCGACCGTTGAATACCCTATAACACTATAATAAACGATACAGTTTATATAGGCGAGATGCTCGAAAGAATTTCGCAAGATATTGTGACAAATAATAAAAGGAAACCATCAGGTTTCGTTCTCTAATTTTCGAATAATAGCAACTTAAACTAATTTGCTCATTTCCAATTTATTTGTAGATGTTGCACTTAAATGGTCTTCATAGATCTGGAACCAATATTCAACGAAATAGTCAGAAGTGCGTCTTTCCTGTATTTGTGAATTCTCCAAAAAGTCACTGGAATGGACATTTTGGTATTTTGTCTACAAAAGTTGGCAAACTATTTCACACATTGAATATTTTTGGATGGCCATCCAAAACTGCTTGGCTTTTGCAATGTCCGTTAACCCCCATTCAAATATGCGTGAAGATCGGGCGATAATTACGACCTGCTGATAATTTTGCAGTTTTTTGGTCCATTTCAACCCCTAAATATATGGCGATCATCTCCTAAAAAAGTAGGGTTCTATTCTGACCCTTATCTTATCCCCATGCAAAATTTCGTAACGATCGGGCTATAAATGCGATCTGTATATGATATCCTGATATCCTAACTACTTAGTTTTGTAAGCTGTAAAAATATTACCAAATGTTTAATTCAAAATGAAAATATGCCAAAAATATGACAAATTGGAAAAAATATGAGAAAATTTTACAAAATCAATATTTTCACCTTTAGAGAGATATTTTTATGCGATTTTTTTAGACGTTTTTTCTTTCCTGCCAAGAGGCCATTCTGAATTAATGAGAACTGTCGAAATCAGTTCAGCCGTTCTCCACATATAAGAGATCTTTCAAGCATATCTTCTTTGATAGACATATATATCGCACATATTTTGCTATATATCCGATTTATTGGATGTTAACATCAATGTAAAGATCAGAAGTAACCCTGTCATGGCTTTGTGATTTCGCCGGGATTTAAAATATTCGCTGTTTAATGAAAAATTTCGAATTTTTATACAGAATACAATACAAAAGATATGGTCTATTTTACCCGCTAAATATAATCCGATGACCACCCAAATTGGTAGGCTTCTTCCCCGCCCTAAACTCTAGCTACATGCAAAATTCCGCGTCGATTGGTCTATAATTGCGACCTGTATAGCTACTGCAAAATCCGACATTTTTTCAGTATTTGGTCCATTTCAACCCCTAAACATTTGGCGATCATCTCCAAGAAATAAAGAAGAAAAGAAATAGGGTTCTATTCTGAAATTAACCCCACCTACATTTTAAATTTCGTGAAGATCGGGCCATAATTGGGACCTGTAGAGTGATTACAAATTAACATGGACAGACGGACTGACGGACGGACGGACATACATAGCTAGATCGACTCAGCTCGGCGAGCTAAGAAGATCCATATATACTTTCCTATGTGGGAAACCAATATTTCGAGGTGTTACATAAATTCTGGCCCAATCAAACTTATAATACCCCCAACACATAGTGTTGTAGGGTATAAAAACATTTTCCCATCCTAATATCAAATCAATTTTTATGGTATCGATAATTTGAAGTGTCTTTAGAATACACTGCCATAAACGGAACTCTAATTTAATTGGCCATTAACCATGACATTAAATCATAAAATTGAAATTTTCAGTTACCAAACGAAATTCCTTCACATACCGCCTCGCCTCTGTCTTTTTCCCAAGGGTGGCTTTATAGGGGAGAAACAAGTGTTGCATCCTGCTACAGAAGTGTACACAGAATTTTGGCGCAACAAATGCCTTAGCCAGTATTACAAACATAAAATAGTTAAGCGGGAAATAAATGTTTAGATCCCTTCGTTGCAAGGCATTCTAATTAGTTATGAGGGCCAGGGCAAAAAAAAAAAACGGAAATAGCCACCAACCACCAAAAGAAACGAAACTATAACGCTGGCTAGGGTCTCTCACCTGACAAAGTGCATAAACTTCAACGGCATTTAAATTTCACTTGAACTTGACTGTCTAACAAAAAAAAAAACATTCAACAGAGGGGCGGATAAAAGGAAAGACATACAGACAAATACGGACATGTAAGTCAGGTTAATGCATATCATTTTTTTGAAACCAATTGTTAGTTTGCGTGGTGTCAGGGAATTGAGGTCACTCTGGGTCATCAAATAGTAGTAACAGCAGCAACAACAAACTGCCCAATAAACCAACCCTCTGTTACAGGAACTGCACCGAGCTGCAGCAGTATTACCCTACCAACCACCAACACTCTTCGAGCCACCAGTTGGCACCTGTTTTTCTGTTTTCTTTCCATTACTCGGTTGTTGCTCCGTTTTGAATTTAGTTTTTGTTTTGATATTGCCTTCTATTTTCGTTTTCAAAATAAAATAAAAATTTAACAGAAATATACAGTTTTTGGCCATAAACATTTTTCACCAACTGTGCACGTGTGTTTTGGAATTTTCCTCTATGGTTTTGATAGTGCCAGCCGGGAGGGCAGTTAGTCAGCCAGTGGTGTAACTATTTTGGCTGCTAATGTTTTGCCTACACTTGTGTATTGGAATTTTGTGACAAACACATTGGGTTGGTATTTTATAAATGGTGAAATAAATTTTGGGTTACAGTTTTTTAACCATAAATGAAATTTGAATTAATTATTTTGCAATTGGATTTTTTTTATTTGTAATTTCAAATCAACAACTAAACCAATAAAGAAAGTATTTAAGTCAGGCGGGGCCGATACCCTACATCACTTTGCATATTTAGTAGAGCTTCACATAACAAATAAAAGTTTTTATGCGGAATTTGTGAGAATTAAATCATACGAACTAAATATGAGATGAATATCCTCCTCTGAATCGATTTCTACTAAATTTGCAGAGACATTTGTGCCTTCAATTCAATTCGGGCTTTAATTACCCATTTGGTGCACGATTAACTTGAAATCGGATAAAGATATATATGGGAGCTACATACAAATCTGAACCGGTATTTCTGAGCTGTATTTGATATATTTCCCCGAATATCTTTGTTAGGGAGTGCATATTACAGATGTGGAGAACAAATATAACAACTCGGATGAACAATGTATAAGGGACCTATAGCTACATCTGAAACGATTTTCACCAAATTTGACATAATTGCTTCTAGACTCAATTAGGTTGTAAGTGCCATCCCGTTTGGGCTAAACTTACACGTTTGGTGCACAATAAAAGGTAAATCGGACGAAGATATATATGGGAGCTATATGCAAATCTGAACCGATCTTGATAAAATTTAACAAAGATATTTCTGAGCTGTATTTGATATATGTCCCCAAATATCGTTGTTGCAGAATGCATATTACGGCTGCGGACGACAAAAATAACAAATCGAATGAACAATATATGTGGGAGCTATAGCTATATCCAAGCCGATTACGATCAAATTTGGTATACTTATTTTCAGGTCTAATTTGTTCTTATGTGAAAAATTTGATATTATTTGGGCTGATATTACACATTTGGTGTAATCGGACGAAGATATATATGGGAGCTATATGTAATTTTTGACCGATTTTCTACGATTTCAATAGGGTTCGACAAATAAACAACTTGTGCAAAATTTCATCTGAATCGGGCAATAAATGCAACTTATACAAGGTGAGATAAAAAATACTGCATCAAAGTCAAACGCCATAATTTTTATATTAAGTTTATCATTCCGTTTGTAACATATTTTAAACTCCATAAATATTGAAATTGGGCCATGTAGGTCCACGTCTTCGTATATCCCCCTCCAGATATTCGGTATTTTGATGATTTTAGTTACATTATTTACCGGAACTATTTCAAATGTAGTATTTGAATTTCGTAATGAACACTACCCCCCGGTACCCCCCGATATTCGATATTCTGTTGATTTTAGCGACATTATTTACCGGAACTATTTCAAATTTGGTATTTGAGTTTCGTAATGAATACTACAACCTATGACAGAAAATTGTCTGTTCGGGTCCACGTCTTCGTATAGCCCCCATATAACGAAACTCCCGATATTCGGTATTTTGATGATTTTAGCGACACTATTTACCGGAATTATTTCACATTTTGTGTTTAAAGTTCGTAATGGATACTACAGCCTATGACAGAAAATTGTCTGTGCAGGTCCACGTTTTATAACCCCCATGGTACCTCCCTATTTTCAGTATTTTGATGATTTTAGCTATATTATAAACAGATTTTTTTCAAGTTTCGCATTTGAATATTGTAATAGCTTGTGACAAAAGTTGCCTATGCAGGTCCACGTCGTCATATAGACCATAATATATGACCACATTCGTTATTTTTAAGATTTTTACAGAATTTTTAACGGATTTTATCTTTTTGAAAATTGCCAAATTTGTACCAAATGGTGGAGGGTATTCAAAGTTCGGCCCGGCCGAACTTACAGCTTTTTTGCAACAAATGTTGGAAATAGCACCACATTTTACAATAAGTTTAGATTTTTTCGAATTGGTCACCTTTGGCACGAATTATGGCCTTCAAATGGCCAATGAAACCATCAAACGCTGACCGAATGTTTCTCTGCGGTATTTTGGCCCATTCCCGGCGAAACGCTTGCTTGTGGTGATCGACACTTCTGAATTTTTTTATGCCAACCTTGCTTTCCAAAATACTCCAGACACAATAGTCCAACGGATTGGTATCCGGAGATTTTGGTGGCCATTGTGAGCTGGAAATGAAACGAGGAACCTCATTTTGTAACCATTCTTGGGTGGCGCGTGCTGAGTGCGATGTTGCTGAGTCCTGTTGGAATTTCCAAGGTCTGCGGCCAAAACGTTTGCGTACCCAAGGCTTTAATAAACACTTCAGCATTTATTCTGGTCGGTCGATTAATACGAGCGGAGAGCGACCATTGGCTGTTATGGCTGCCCACACCATCACCATGACCGGCGCTTGAGTTCTGGTGGCCCACCGAAGGTGCACATTTTCAGATCATTTGTTTTTGATTACAAACTGCTGGAAAACGAATGTTTTCTCATCGGAGAAAACCAAATTCGGCAGTTCACCACTTTCGGACAAGCGAAGCAACTCTTTAGCTCTTTTGAGTCTATTTTCTTTCTGTTGCGGTGTAAGTTCTTGCACTTTTTGGAATTTCAATGGCTTTGCCCCGAGCTCATTTTTCAATATTTGCCGAATGGAAAATTACCATATGTTCAGCTCACAAGCTATTTTTCGGCCACTGCGACGCGGGTTTTGATCAAGTCGCTTCTTTACTTTTTGAACAATTTCTCCTGATGTTGCTGATTCTTCTGCCCACTTCCTTGACGTGGGGCTACGCTACCAATAACACGGTAACAAGCGATGGTACATGACACAAAAAATTATTCACATTTAAATGCTGGAGTGCTCTAACGACAGCTGCTTGTGTTTTTCCAGCCAAATATAAAGAAATCACACTATCATGCTTGAATTCCATCACGAATAACTTTTTTCTGCAATATTCTCAACAAAATGCTTTTGTACACTTGTAAACACATAATGAGCTGTAACTGGAATAATTTTAATAGCCGAGTGGCTTAGAAATAACAGCAGTTTTAAATTGGTTGCAGTTTTTTCATCTCACCCTGCATATATGGGGGCTATATCTAATTTTTGACCGATCATCTCCAATTTCAAAAGGGTTCGTCAAATAAACGAATTGTGCAAAATTTCATCTGGATCGGGCAATAAATGCGACCTGTACTTTGTTTACAAGAAAACATGGACAGACATAGGGATGGACATTCATAAATCGACTGAGAATGTGATTCTATGTAGATCATCAAAAGAAAGTATAGACCCGTACTCGTTTCCTTTTGCCTGTTACAAACAAATGCTCAAAAACACAGTGTGGTGCAGGGTATAAAAAACATTTTCATTTTTTTTTTTTTTTTGCTTCGAATTCTGAATTACAAATGAAATAATTCGAATTTCGATTAATGCAACAAATCTAAATTCTGGAATTATACTTAAAATGAAACAGATTAAAATCTCAAATTACAATTGAAATGTTGCGAATTACAAATGGATTTTTAGATTTGAATACGGAGAGTTTCGAATTATATTTGAAAAATATATATTTCTTCCTATAACGTCAAACGTAGTTTTTTTTAAACCTTAAGTTATTTTTATAGTTCTTTAGTTATTCTTTATATCTATTTTGCCACATTTCCCCCCCAAATCAGCCCATTGTGCAACAACTGTTGCTGTGACAGCCAGTGTTTATGTAGAAAGGCGGTAGAAATAAAGTTGATCTTTTGAAATTCGTTACAATAATATCCCCCTCCGTAAAACGAATTACTCACTCTCTCTCTCACTCCCTCTCTATTATTCATATGTTGCTCTATCATTGTTCTTCATGTGATGTAAACAAAAAATATTTATGACCATTGTTGTTTGTCCCTCAATACGGACGGTATGTAAACCATATGCTATTAAAATGACATTTTTTTAATCGACAGGTAGAGCAACAACAGCAACAACAACAAAAATTAACGGTTTCGTAAATATTAGTAGACGAAATTACACACGCATACACATGTGATTGTGCATAATTATAATTAGTGAAATAAAAATAGAAATTTCCACCAAAATTTTCATTTCCGGAAAAGCAACAAGAAAATGTGTCTATAAATTTCCAAGCTGACACAATTAGGAATAGAAATTTTTGGGCAATAATTTTTGGTGGGAATGGGCGCTGAAAATAGGAAAAAAATGCCAGCCAGTAAGGTTGGGATGGGGTGGGAAAACAAAAAGAGTTGTATTTGAAAAGGGGCGTAAAGTTAGAACGATAAATTGGAAACAATTGCCGCTGACCATTTTTTCCTGAAGTATCCTTAATTCCCATGGTGTCCCTTCATGGCATAAAACTTTTACCGTTCACACGAATTATGCTAAATTGTTGTTTGTTCTCGGTGTATTGTTGCCTTTGGAAATTTATTTATTTATTGTTGATTTCCGGTCAATGTCATGTGCAAATAGCCGTGTGAATGCTCAGCGGAAAGTGTTATGTAACAGGTAGGGCATTTAAATGAATATAAAATTAATAAATAATAGATGGTCAGATGAAACTGGAAGAATAATATCGAATAGAACTGTGGCTGGCTTCATTATTGGCTCACATACTAAAATTTTTGTTAACATCTTGAGATAAAACTGAATTTTTGGAAATTCGTAAAATGTACTAAAAGCGAATAAATGCAAAAGTTATGGAGCCCATCAGTCCCAATCGGTATAAGACATGAGATAACCTGAGAGACTTAGTACTAAAGGCGAGAGTACATAAAAAGCTTATTTGACTGGCTTAGTTCATCGGCTAGCTTCTTGGTAGAGGAACAAAGCAGAACAAATGAAATTTGTAATATCAATTTTTATACCCTATAACACTGGGGGGTATTATAAGTTGGTTTGGCCCAAAAGATTCCCCGAAATAGGAAACTATATATGGATCTGCATATCTCGCCGAGCTGAGTTCATCTAGCTTTGTACGTCCGTTCAATCGTTTGTCCATGTTAATTTGTAATCACGCAACAGGTCGCTAACGGTTATCCGAAATTGAAAATGGAGGTGGGCTTAGGGTCAGAATAGAAGCCAATTGCATTTCTGGAGGTGATCGCAAAAATTTTAGGGACCAAAATAGAAAAATTTCCCGATTTTGCTGTTGCTCTATAGATGACATGATTTCTCTCAATCATCATTAGGAATGGTCTCTTTCCAGACAAGGATAAAATCTATGAAAATCGCGCAAAAAATGACAATAAACAAATGACAAATAAAAGTTTTAATGGGGAATTTGTGAGAATTAAATCATACCAACTATAATTATGGTAATAATTAAAAGTCCAAAGGAACTAATATATGGGAGGAATATCCTCCTCTGCATCGATTTCTACTAAATTTGTCGAGGCATTTGCGCACAATTAAGTTGAAATTGGATAGATATATATGAGAGCTATATCCAAATCGGAACCGATCTCGATAAAATTTGGCAAAGATATTTCTAAGCTGTGTTTGATATATTTCCCCGAATATCGTTACTACAGAGTCCATATTACGGCTATGCAGAGCAAATTCAACAAAAAAATTTAAATAACTATATCTGAACCGATTTCCACCAAATGTGACATACTGGTTTCTAGACTCAATTCGGCCGTAAGTACCAAATTCCATTCCATTTGGGCTAATATTACACTTTTGATGCACAATAAAAGGCAAATGGGCAAATCTATATCTGAACCGATTTCGATCAAATTTGGCATACTTATTTTCAGGTCCAATTTGGTCGTACGTGCATACTATTTGGCCTGATATTACATGTTTGGTGCACAATATACGGCAAATTGAACGAAAATATACATCGGAGCTATACCTAAATTTCGATCGATTATCTCCAATTTCAATAGGGTTCGTCCTTGGGTCAAACGAATTATTTGTGCAAAATTTCATCTGAATCGGGCAATAAATGCGACCTGTACTTCGGACAATAAATTCGACTTGAACTCTTGAACTGGTGTAGGGTATAATTAATATTTTGTGTTACTCTTTTAATTTTTGTAATATTTTTTCAATTTGACTTATAATTTTGAATTTTACATTTTTTAAAGTTTTTCTACAACCCGCAACACTATGTGTTGAAGATATTATGTACCTCTCGAAATTTTGCACAGGGGTCAACATTGAAGCCTGTTGTTATTGAGATGTAAATTTAGGGGTTCTGATTTTGCAGTCGCTCTACGGATCATAATTGAAAACCAATGGACATTGAATTTTACATGAAGAAGAGAGTTAAGGACAGGGCAGAAGTCTAGCATTTTGGATGACCATTGGATTATATTTACATGTAAAATGGACCAGAACTTTCGTGTGACATTGTTTAAATACCTAACAACACGACGGTGTGCTTAAATATTGGCCAAATGCTCCAGGTCTTATAATTTTGAATTGCACATTTTCTAAAGTTTTTCTACCCGCCGCAACACTATGTGTTGAGGGTATTATAGAAAGGTCGCAATTATCGTCCGATCCTTACAAAATTTTGCACAGAGGGGGTGTTAGGGTCAAAATTGAAGCCTATTGTTATTAAGATGTACATTTAGGGGTTCCGATTTTGTTGTCGTTCTACAGATCACAATTGAAAACCAATCGACACGGAATTTTCCATGAGAAAAAAGTTAAGGACAGGGAAGAAGTCTAGCATTTTGTATACCATTGGATTCAGCTTTAAAATGGACCACAACTTTCGTGTGACATTGTTTTGAATATTTAACAACAAGATGGGTTGCTTAAATATTGAGTATATGCCCCTGGTATAAACCCTAAGGGTAACATCTGGGCAGTACTCTAAGACATCATTTCAAAACCCAAATTTTCCAAAATGGATTTGGAAACAGAGGGTTGGCCCCGCACGACTATAGCCTTTCCTTACTTGTTCCATTTGAAATTGGAATTAATAAATTACAAGGCGCGATTAAATTAAATTTAAAATCCGGCAGATTATGAAAGCAGAGCTTAAAAAAGAAGATACTCGTACTGGCGTTTTGAAAGTGTACTTCGGCAATATCGCAGATAAAAATACGGCGAATATTTTGGTCGAAAACTAGTCAAGAAAAGGGCTTTTTGGCTCTTTTTCTAAAATATGGTAATAGAATTGTATGACAAATAATTTTCTAGAGTATATTGACTTGTTACGATTCCGTTTAAGAGGAGTGTTTAACCATATTTGGAAAAAGACCGAATAACCCTTGGTGACTCGCTTGAGGGTTAAAAGTTTCCACCGTGTTTTTATCTGTAATATTGCCGAAGACACTATGAAAATGAAAGGATTCAAAGGAATCCTAATCGGAAAATTCCCACAAGTGTGGAAGAGGGGGAACTTTCCCCCTCTATTTTGGTTACTTTGCGATGTAAACTTTCAAAAAGGCGATACACGTGCCTTCTTTCTGCATCTATACTTTCATAACCAGCGGTAATTTCCTTGTAATTATTTTTTATGTTACACAGAGTGAGAACTGGAAAAATTACTTTTAATATTTTTAAAGAATTTAATCCCGATACCAAGCCACATGGTTTTCCAGTTTTCAGTGTCATATTTCGGCGTTTTAACTTGTTGTAGTTAGAATGCGGAACATTTAGTAAGTACCCGATATGTCGTAAAATCTTTATCAAACTTGGGTCAGAAGAAAACATGGGAATATTAACCAATTGTTTCTAATACCTTCCCCTCAAAGTGTCAACATTTTTCGATCCCCTCTTCCTGTTATCTGCCCCACTAAAGTTCACAAAAGTTTCCACAAAAGTTTGTGTCAGGCCTTTTTACTACTCAATGCACAATTTGTACAGTTTGATAAAAATTTGTAATTAAAACTTTAAAAATCGTACTATATATACTGACTTTTAAGATTTTACATATTATTCAAGTTTTTTCTTATTCGGAGAGAATAAAAGGAAAATTTTTGCCTTTTACACCAAAAAGTCTTCAATATCTTTCATTTTGAAGTTTACCGAGGACGATATCAGTAAAACCATTACACAATGGACCCACTTCACATTTTTCTGTCAAAAACTATTTCAACGTCTCCATGTGTAAGCTCTAGAAAGCAAATTTCAGAATTTCAGTTCTTTCCCTTCACCCATTACCAAATTTAGTAACATTTAGTACGTATATCCAAAATAATATAAATCTCTCCCTCCTAGACACCAACAGCGATCCAGGTTTAGAACTATTTAGTACTTTTCGAACTTTTATAGTACACATTTACAAAACCGACACAAGATACCAAGAAATACCTCTATTTAGTAATATTTATTACTTTTCATATAATTTTAGTACTCATTCGCAAATTCCTTTCATAAATCAAGCCTAGACACCAACAGTTATCTAAATATAACATTTCACGTTTTCAGATCTATCGCTTCACCCAATACCAAATTTAGTACTTTTCGAGCAAATTCGAACAAAACCCAACAATCAATATCAAATATCAAATTTCAGGATTCTAGCTCCATCACTTCACTCAATACCAAATTTGGTAACATTTAGTACTTTTCGAAGACTTATAGTACGCATTTTCAAAAACATCACTATATCTCAACCTCAGACACCATCTGTAATCTTAACATCAAATTTCAGGATTTCAGCTACTTTCGTTCACCCAATTTTAAATTTAGTATCCCTTAGTACATTTTGGACAATTATGTAGTACCCATTCCAAAACCCCCTTTATATACCAATCCCAGATACCAACAGAGACCTCATTATAAAATGTCAGGATTCCAGCTCTTTTTTATGAATTTATTTATATAACCCAAATCAAAATTTAGTAATATTCAGTATTTTTTAAAATTTCAGATATCAACATGGACCTCAATATGAAATTTTGGATTCCAGCCCTATACGAACAGAACCTCATTATAAAAATTTGGAATTCCAGCTTTATTCCTTAACACAATACAAAAGTTAGTACAATTATTCATATCTCAGTTTTAGATACCATGAGGTCTCTCAATCTTCAATTCGGGATTCCAACCCAATCAAAATTTAGTACGAATTAGTTCTTTTACAAATATAGGACGCATTCCCAAATTTTAATATCAAATTTCAGAATTTTATCTCTATCCTGTAACCCAATACCAAACATAGTACATTTCGTACAATTATAGTACACATTTCCGAACCACTTCCATATGTCCAGGCCATACAAACGAACAGCGACCCTGATACCAAATCACAGATTTTAAGCACCAACTGTTCCACCAATACCAAATTCTAACAAATATAGTACTATTTAGTACTTACCGTGCACTAATGTTACACGTTTTCAAAACCATTTAGTACCGATCGCAAACTTAGTACACATTTCCAAACGCACCTTTATATATCAAACCAACTTTCCAAATGTGATTATTATACCAAATTTTACCTATATTCGTTACCTATATTCGTTCACATAATAAAATTTCACAGATTTAGTACCATTATATAACTTTTCGTAACCTATGAAGGGTATATTAAGATTGTAATTCCGTTTTTAACACCTCGAAATGTACATTTTAGACCCCACAAAGTATATATATTCTTGATCAGCATAAAATTTTATGTCGATTTAGCGATGTCTGTCCGTCTCTCCGTCTATCCGTCTCTGGAAATCTCTCTAGCTTCCGAACGAAATGAAGTAGATTGATAAAATTTTACTGACATGTATATCATGTCTGCAGGACTTTTGGTATTGAAAATGGCCCATGTAGGTCCTCGTTTTGGTATAGGCCCCGTATAATGGTACCTAACGATATTCGCTTTTTCGATGATTTTAGTGACATTATTCCCCGGAATTATTTCATATCTGGTATTTGAAGTTCGAAACGGATGCTACAGCCTATGACAGAAAATTGTTTGTGCAGGTCCACATCTTGGTATATCCCCCATATAACGGTACCTCCCTATTTTCGGTATTTTGGTGATTTAAGCGACATTATTCACCAGAATTGTTTCAAATTTGGTATTTGCTGTTCGTAATGAATGCTACAGCCTAAGACAGAAAATTGTCTGTGCAGGCCCACGTCTTCGAATAGCCCCCATATAGCGGTACCTCCTGATATTCGGTATTTTGATGATTTCAGCGACATTATTCACCGGAATTGTTTCAAATTTGGTATTTGAAATTCGTAATGGGTACTACAGCCTAAGACAGAAAATTGTCTGTGCAGGTCCTCGTCTTTGTATAGCCCCAATAAAACGGTACCTTCCTATATTCGGAATTTTGATGATTTAAGCTACATTTTTTATTCAAGTTTCGCATTTGAATATTGTAATGGTATATGACAAAAGTTGCCTATACAGGGCCACTTCGTCATATAGACCCTAATATAATGGCTACATTAGGTATTTTTAAGATTTAAAATGATTTTATTTTTTGAAAAAATCCAAAATCGTTCCAAATGGTGGAGGGTATTCAAAGATCGGCCCGACCGAACTTACAGGTTTTTACTTGTTTTTAATAAGTCAGAACATATTTAAATAAATGGACATAGTTTTAGGGTATAGATACATGTGTCGACAAAACAGACAGATACCAAACTGAAACGTTCTAATTTGTTGTTATCAAAATAGACAAAGTAAAAACAAACAATTTTGCGAACAAAATTTACAAAAATATATATATAACAAAATCGTATTTATATGTATATGCAACTGCAGTGACCTTCAAGAGATATGATAAGATTTCTAATCATAAAACACTTTTTGTGAAGTACACTTTCAAAGTCACATAAATAGAGAAATCATTCATTTACAGAACTGAGATACTCATGGTATGTAATTAGCGCCACAAGAGATCAGTGAGAGGAAAGAGCATATTAAGAGTACACAAAGAAGCAAAGAGTATACCAGTCCGGTAAAGAGTGAAAGATGGTCATGTAAACAAAAGCTTATCTTTGAGATAAAATAAACAAAAAAAAACACTAGACAACCCTCTCGCGGAGAGGCATCCTACAAAAGAAAAATAACACAAGACCATACTGATCTTATGATCAACAAATGATCCCAATCAAATGTATTAAGCTTAAACGAGGCAACAACTATATAAATGTAACACCCTAGTCACAGCTAACCTTTTGTACCTTCCCTCAATCAATAATCTGCAAAATAAAAAAAAAACAAAAACTTTTCCAAAAATTTCCATGTGTAGCTGCATCGAGTACCACATAAATCATTTATCGATCGATTTGATCGATCACATATGCCTTGATCATAAACCAATTCGGAACGTGTACGGTTTCAATTAGTTTTTTTTTTGCTTGCTTGTTTGTTGTTCTAGACTCTTTGTTCTTTTTTGCAAAATGATAAGTTTATTAATATAGCAATTTTTTTATAATGGGTATATTTCGTCCAGCCTTTGTATATATCATATCACCTATTATGGGATCATATTTTCGCTGTTTCTAACGCCATGTCTCTGTGTGTAGAGCCCGCCGATAGCGTCGCATTGCTAAGTACCTTCACCTGTTAACTGCCGTCTTCTGTGTTCGAGTTTGTTTTTCAAAGTTGTCCCGTCGCTAAGAAATATTTCAGTTGGTGGTGGTAACGCGTGCAAAATCACACGTTCCTCTCTGAAGAGGTTTTTCGGTTAGCTTGTTCTTATTGGCTTTGTGTGCCGTGTGCATAATTGGAACATTTCGGGTGCAAATACGTATGTATTTCACCACAATTAGAGCTAGTTGCGAAGGTCTATGGTTTGGGAATTCGATGAGTTTACCTGGTAAGAAAACGATATGTTTTGCCATATCTGCAATGTCTATGTTTAGGATGAACAATGATATGATATTTTATAAAACTTAAATTTACTTAAAACTGAAATTATTTTGAAAAGTCAATTAAAACAACTAAAAAGGCTATAAGTTCGGCCAGACCGAAATTTAAATCCCCTCCACCATTTGGAACGAATTTGGCAATTTTCAAAAAAAAAAATCCGTTAAAAATTCTGTTAAAATCATAAAAAACCGAATTTAGCCGTTATATTAGGGTCAATACGACCATGTAGACCTGCATAGGAAACTTTTGTCATAAGCCATTACAAAATTCAAATGCAAAACTTGAAAAAAAATCGGGGAATAATGCAGCTAAAATCATTAAAATACCGAATATAGGGAATTACCACCAAAACGTGGACCTGCAACAGACAATTTTCTGTCATAGCCGCTAAAATCATCCAAATACCGAATATCGGGAGGTATACGAAGACGTGGACCTGCACAGATAATTTTCCGTCTTAGGCTGTAGTATCCAATATGAACTTCAAATACCAAATTTGAAACAATTCTGGTGAATAAAGTCGCTAAAATCATAAAAATATCGAATATCGGGAGGTACCGCTTTAAGGAGGCTATACGAAGTCGTGGTCCTTCAAAGACAATTTTCTGTTTATGACTGTAGTATCCATTACGAACTTCAAATACCAAATTTGAAACATTTCCGGTGAATAATGTCGCTTAAATTACCAAAATACCGAAGGAAGGTACCGTATGAGGTATGAGGGCTATAGGAAGCGTGGATCTGCACAGACAATTTTCGGTCTTAGGCTGTAGTATCCATTTCGAACATCAAATACCAAATTTGAAACAATTCGGGTGAATATTGTCGCTAAAATCATCAAAATATAACCCCCATAAAAAGTGGGGAAACATCCGCGGAGTATGACCTTTTGTTGTGGAAAAGAAAAGTTTTGGGACTATGTTCGGATTAATCTGAAATTTTTATTACCTGATTACGACTAAACTGATATGTAGAAAATGGAAATACCTATGTGAACCGGCTCCGAAGCAATATAAGAAAAATGGTACCAATATTTAAACTGGAATTTTTTGAAAAACCCCAAAAAGTCGAAAATGGACCCATGATGGTGTATTAAGATCTACACGCTATATTATAGCCTACACTCTTGCCCTTTAAAAATGATGTGTTGACATCTCTTGTCGTTCCCAAGATATTGACTTTAAAATAAAGGCCGGCTATTTACAACAGTTATAAACTTTAGAAAAACCATGGATCGCGTAGCCGGTGCTAGACATATCCCAGGTGACAAAATGTCAAGTACTGGCCGAAGACCGTCTACTTATAAAAGCTTTAAAAGTTATATACATAAATCCAGATGAAAGCCGGATTTTGTATCCAAACTTTCGACCGAATAACCGAGTATTTCCCCCATGAAAAGATTTCTTTGCCATAATCAGGATGAAAATACCTACCCCATAACAGGGTTTATGTTTGCAATCGTTTTGGACATAGTCCCCATTATTATTGGAAATATGTTCGCTACTTTCAGGGAATTATGACCCAATTTTGGACATAATCCCCACTCCATTATGGGGGTTATTGCCGAAAAAAACAGTCATAATCCCCATAATTGTAATGAGGATTATGTCCGTTGATACGGCACCTTCAGGAAATCTTAATAGCAAAATTTCAGAACTTGACCACAATATTTGTTTTTGTGTTTTCCTGTAATTATGGAAAAAACTGAAATCAGTAACAGCCATTATGCTTATAATTGCTTATTAATTCACAAATTAACGAAATGATGCACCAAAAATGATACGTATGCCCGATTCCAATTAAATTCGGCTTGAGTTATATTGAAATCGGTAAAGATTTGTATATAGCTCCCATATATATTTTCGACCGATTTCGTTTATTTGATGCCTCAAACACTATATGTATGTTCGATTGCAATGAAATTTGGAATGTGTGACGGGGTTTGATCCGAAAATAAATTTGTCAAATTATGTTGAAATCGGTTATAATTTGGATATATATATTTTCGGCCGATCTCACATATTTGATGCACCAAACACCATACATATGTCCGATTTCAATGAAATTCGAACAGAGGGAAAACATTTGGTACCACAAAAAAATTGCCAAATTATATTGAAATTGGTTGAGGTTTGGGTATATCTCTCATATATATATTTCGGTTGATTTCTTGTATGTTATACACCAAACACGATATGTATGTCCAATTCCAATGAAATTCAGAATGTGTGGCAGAATTTGGTTACAATAATTAATTTGATAAATAATAAATTAATTAATAATAATAAATTAATTAGAAATCTGTTAAGATTTGGATATATCTCCCATATATATATATCTCCCATATATATATATATATATATATATATATTTTTTTTTTTTTTTTTTTTTTTTTTTTTTTTCTCGGCCGATTTCACACATTGATGCACCAAACACGGTATGTACCTCCAATTTCAATGACATACGGAAAGTGTGACGGAATTTGGTGTAAAAGTAAATTTTTCAAATTGTATTGAAATTGGTTCAGATTCGGATATGATTTTATTAAGAAGCATTGACCCACAACGTCTTTGCAATGCACAGTGGTCGCTGCCATTGGCCAAAATTCAAAAAATGAAGATCAGATATTTATTGTCAAATGTGTACACATGAACTCTTAAGAGGTTAAGCTTTTTAGAAAACATAATAATCTTGGATTCATCCTAACGGGACACTTCGAAAATAGCATCAAAAAAGAGAAAATGTAGTTGGTTGCTTTTTTCATTGGGATCAGTGAAAAAGTGGAGTAAAAATAGATCTGTATTACAAAATTAAATACATTTTAAAATGACAATTCTTGGCATAATTATTGAAAAGCAAGGTATTGACTTATTTTTAGTGCAGTAATTTGTGTGTTTAGTAGTTTTGTATAATATAGACGGTGCGAGTGTTCTGTGTTGCCTTTAAGATTAATTTTGAAAATAAAATTGGATTTCAGTTAAAGTTTTAATTGTTTTCCCCCCTGAATCCTCCAATGTGATTTTTTTCACGCCATTAGTAATGGTCCTAAGAATCTGGACGTGCTAATTTAACTTTCAGATTTTGTCAGATTTGTATGTTATGCCCAATATACTGAAGTGACTTCGCTCAAATTTAGTCAGTTCTATGGTGCTAGTGACATAGATTATCGATAAGGATATAATTGAGGGCTGTTCAATAATGTTGCCTGCATTGTCTTCTGGGCATAATATTAATGTCGAAAAACTTAAGGCCTTTGCACTGGAAACGGCTAAAGAGTTGACAAATAGATATCCATGGCACTATCTTCCACCCGCAGCTCATAAAATTTTAATACATGCACCCGATATTACAAATTTGTCATTGTATCGATTGGAGAATTATAGGAGGTGGCCGTGGAGTCTAGAAACAAAGATATAAAAAAGTTTCGACTAAATCATACCCGAAAAAAATTCTCGTGTTTCATCAAACACAGATCTTATTAACTGTCTTCTTCTGAGCTCTGACCCTTTTATAACGGGACAGCGAACGTTACCAAGCAATAAAAAATCTATATTATTAAAATCTGCATTTGATTTACTTGAATAAAACTGAAATTTATAAATATCCTTTGATTTAATTTTATATTGAATTATTTATTTTGTTTACAAAAAATGTCTATTTTGTTTACAAAAAAATAATCAAATTTGAAATTGATTTGTATAAAAAATACTTCTATTTTTGGAGGTACCTTTACAGGGGGACTCTACCTGAAGGCGGGCCGTTCCAAATTATTTTCAGTAAGACTATGTTTTAGCTCTCTAGAGCGTAAAATGTCAAATAACAGAACAATGTTGTGTAGAAATGTGACAAAAATTGGGCAAATAATCCTTATTCGGGAGGTACATTGTAAGGGGACCATGCCAAAACATGCATCGATCATATCCATTTTGTCACATGTTTTATTTTTATCCCATCAAGGTACCATAACCAAAGAATCATATTGATATCTGCACTGAAAGTATTTTTGGCCGCTGTTCCCATACGACCTCGACCACTGTGCAATGGCATTAGGCTAAAAGTAAAAAACTACACCACAATTTAATTGATGATACGATTATTACGGGGAAGTATGTTGCTACCTCGAATTCTCTAATTGCAACAGAAATGCCACTCAACTTCTAAAGATTGCAGTTTGCTATGAAATTAATAAATCTGAAAGACAAACTCTTCGTGTATGCGGACTAAATTTGGCATGTTCCTGCCTTCCTCATGCGAAGCACAACTGGTTCAGCTAGTCAAATATAAAATAGGGATTCGTTCAGTAAAGGATTTGGACACATATTTTGCCGTTTATATTCGTCACTCTCATATTTTATAACAAAATTTTAGTAATTTTATTATTATTTTGCAATTGGTGGGAAGCCTATGACACAAGAACAAATTTTGATATATTTTCCTATCTATCGTTAACGCAAACAATCTGCATCTAAATTTATTTAACCCTCAGTTAAATCAAAATTTATCAGCAACTGTGTCATTGTCCTTTTAGTCAGGAAATTCTATTAGAATTAAATAAAACCAGCATTTGAGGAGCATCCCTGATATCTTTCCTACCAATTGTTGATGACATTAAAAAAAAAAAAAAACAAATTTAAATAGCCCTCGGCGATCTCATGTCCATTAAAGTTTTTCTTACCATAAGGTTTTAATATTTCAGTGATACTCAAACCAAGCTAATCGAATTTGTAACATTTCCGAAATGACAGGAACAAAGGACTAAGTAAACATTAGGCGCACGCCTGCCAAACCAGCCACAAAGGTAAACAGAGATTTGCTTGTATTCGGTAATTGTTGGATGCCTCAGGGGAAATTTTTCAAAATGATACAGTAACAATTTAATTAAGTCTGTTTGTGGCAGGCGGACAGTCAGTTCTCACAGCCAGAATTACAGGGGGAAGTTTACGAATTTATTTCTCTTGCTTGCATTATTTTTTTAAATAATAAAGCTAGATGTGATATTTTTAAGACAAACTAAAAATATGTAGAAATCCACTGAAAAATTGATCATAGGAATAGAACGACTCTATTTATGATGTTTCCAAAGTTTAATATCGACAGAGGCTGGATACATTTCTTTGTTCAGAAACGCATAATGAAAAGTGATCTAAAATATTTCTTTGAGCCTATTAAAATTTGAATATATTTTCTCAGATCAGAACACATAAAATCAATAGTAAATAAGTAAGCAAAGGGACACCCTACAACATGGTAAAGTTTCTGTAAGTTGTATACCCATTGAATAAAATGAAGGACATGGTACAGTTACAAAGGTAATCTCATGCAATCGTAAGATTACATTTTTTAATGTCCCTTCATTCCCAAATTTAAATTTTTAAGAAGACCTAAAAAACGCCATTGGAGGATTACATTATTAACTAATAGTACCTAAAAATATTTAAATATTAAATCTTATTTTTTTATTTTTAAAATGAATAAATTTCGTTTTCCTGAGATGTGGAACACATAACTGTTTTACGTATCAGAAACACCTAAAGCAAAAATTATTTATTTATTATACCCTATACAGGGTGAGATAAAAAACTGCAACAAAGTCAAACGCAATTATTTTAATTTTTTTTTTAAATTTTATTGAATGAAAGCAAAAATGTCGAAAATAGCATCAAATATTAGAATAAGTTTAGATTTGTTCGAATTGGTCACCTTTGCACGAATTATGGCCTTCAAATGGCTAATGAAACCGTCACACGCTAACCGAATGTTGCTTTGCGACGGTGATCGACACTTTGGTATTTTTTAGTGTCAACCTTGCTTTACAAAATATTCCAGACACAATAGTCCAACGGATTGGTATCCGTGGTATTGGTGGCCATTGTGCGCTGGAAATGAAGCGAGAAACCATATTCTGTAACCATTCTTGGGTGGCGCGTACTGAGTGCGATAGTGCTGAATCCTGTCTGAATGTCCAAGGCCAAAATGTTTAATACACCCTCGAGAATATTTTCGCCATAATATTCAGCATATATTCTGATGCCACGGTCGATTAATAGGAGCGGAGAGCCACCATCGGCTGTTATGGCGGCCATACACACCATCACCATTGCCGGCGCTTGAGTTGTGGTGGCCAACCGTAGGTGCACATTCTCAGCTGACCTCTTTGGCAAGTAAACACGATTATTTTGTTTGTTTACAAACTGCTGGACAACGAATGTTTTCTCATCGGAGAAAGCCAAATTCGGCAGTTCACCAGTTTCGGCCAAGCGAATAGAACATTGCGATGTGTTCAGCCACTGCGACGTGGGTTTCGATCAAGTCGCTTCTTTACTTTTCGAACCATTTCTTCTGATGTTGCTGTTTTCTTCCGCCCACTTCCTTGACGTCGGGCTACGCTACCAGCTTAGAAACACCTTTGCTAAATTTTATAGAGATCGGTTCAGATTTGAATATAGCTGATGGCGTTGGTGGTGGAAAAATATGTGATGTCACGATATCGTAGCATTATGTTATAATTTTACAGAGCTGACGCTTTTTAAGGGTTGTTGTTGATTTTTATCTATACAATGTACAAGGAAATGCTCTGGAATAGATTTTTGAGAGCATGTCTATCATACCTGATATTTTTTTCCGCGTATTTCCGCCATTTTTCGGCGATATCGGAATAACATATTTTTCTAAAATTTCCAATGTATTTCTGTTAAGTCGCCTGCCCTCTATTACCTGATAGAAAAATTAAAGTCCATATGCATTTTGTCCAATCTTTATAGTTTTATGTCTTTGTATATGTCTTTGGATGGGACATTACATTGTTACTCTTCTGTAATAGATGGCGTTGGATGTGGAAAATTATGTTATGTCACGATATCGTGACATAGCATTATGTTATATTTTAACAGAGCTGACACTTTTTAAGGGTTGTTGTTGATTTTATCGATTCAATGTAAAAGGAAATGCTCTGGAATAGATTTTTGAGAGCATGTCTATCATACCTGATATTTTTTTCCGCGTATTTCCGCCATTTTTCGGCGATATCGGAATAACATATTGTTCTACAATTTCCAATGCATTTCTGTTATGTCGCCTGCCATCTGTTACCTGATAGAAAAATTAAAGCCCATATAAAAAATTATTGAAATTTGTAATATCTTTTGAAAAATGCATATCATACTAACATCTGATTGGCTTCGTATAGGAAGAATAAGAGAAAAATTAAAATTTTTGGCATATCCCCTAAATAAATTTTTTTTTCTTTTGGAGCCATATTCTGTCAAAACAAATAAACATTGTGTGATTGTGTGTGTATTGTTTTGAATAAAAAATTCAATAATTTGAAATTATTTCAAGTTTGATGGCAAATAAACGCTAATTTTCGACGTAAATGGGTAACACATTGAACAATGTCGTGATAAAACTGTATTACCCTACTATTTTAGATTTAATCTTGTGGAATAACCCCATAATTACATTCTTGTTTCGAGGGTTCTCCAAATATGACAATTTTGTTAAAAAAAAAATAAAACCAACTGTTGCATATTTAAAAGTCTGTGGCCCGTTCTCATATCACTCCTTTATATTACACTTTTGTTATCCCTTACTTTAGGAAAAGTAAAGCATAAAGTTTACATCGGGTTTTGATCATTACATCTTTCCGTTAAAATAAATGATTTTTTTTTACAAAGATATGGCAAGCTTTTTGTAAAAGTAACTGGTAGTCGGTGCATTTTTTCACAATGGCAACTTCATTTCAGTCGCAAAATAATAAACAAAACGAATTTGTAATTAATTTCGTGAAATAAATCTATATTTCAGTTCTTCAATATAAAACAAACGATTTGCGTTAACCATTGTTTTAATTGAATAAATTTTGCTACGACGTCATTTTTTTTATTTTTTTTAACTATCGGGTACCGGCCTCAGTGTCTCATACCACCCAAACATATGGTGGAAAAGACACATGAAAACATATGTCAGAAGAAGAAGAAGTAATAATTAACAGCTGTTTTTTGACCATGCGCATGTAAATAAATTGTTTGTAGTTTAGTTCTAACTTGAGAACAAGAACAAAATTATATAAGTAAATGTAAATAATTAACGAAAAGTATTACAAGAAATGTGCTGAAAAATAAGTGGACAGATAAAGCCGGTGCCTGTAAACCAACTCATGTTCCGAATTAAAACGGTGTCAATGCAAAAAATAAGAGAGCCTTGACCCTTCAACAGATGTCAGTGAATTAGATGATCGATTGAAAAATCACAGAAAGAAGAAACAAGTTTAGTTTAATGCATACTGAAGTAAACCGCATCTTGCCATTTAAACTAACATAAGGTAAGAGCTATGGCTATGTAATATCAGGGATATAATTCATACATGATTCTATTTTCGCTTTTCAGAATTACATCGCCTGTATCCTTTCCCCCTTTGATCTAAAATATACCAATGTTAAGTTTACGAGGATTGCTCATACATTCAAGATTTCCCAAGCCCAGTTGCTTAGGTGTGAAATTTCAAGCCACAAACACTGAAGATAGAAGAATTCATAATCGAAAACCTGTGAACTTTATAACACCCACCTGTAACTATTTGAGATTGGGTTCAAGATGTTTACACAAATCTTCGCTATTGCTACAGCAAGACATCAAAGATAAAGTTTCAAATGTGACGCCAACCACAAAACTGACTGAACAAGTTGCAACAGCAATTTCCCCATATGTACGCCTTATGCGTATGGATCGACCTATTGGTACCTACCTCCTATTCTGGCCCTGTGCATGGAGTATAGCATTGAGCGCCAATGCTGGTTGTTGGCCTGATCTCTATATGTTAGCATTATTTGCCAGTGGTGCTTTGATAATGCGTGGAGCTGGCTGTACCATAAATGATTTGTGGGATCGTGATATTGATAAGAAGGTGGAAAGAACGCGCAATCGGCCATTGGCTAGTGGTGAAGTGACACCATTCGATGCCATAGTATTCTTATCTGCCCAATTAAGTTTAGGTCTGTTGGTCCTGTTGCAGTTGAATTTGGAATGTATTATGTTGGGTGCATGTTCCTTGGGTCTGGTCGTAACCTACCCGTTAATGAAACGTATTACCTATTGGCCTCAGTTAGTATTGGGTATGGCTTTCAATTGGGGAGCCTTGTTGGGTTGGTGTGCCACCCAAGGTTCTGTAGATTGGTCGGCATGTTTACCTCTATATCTCTCTGGCATATGTTGGACGATAATCTATGATACGATTTATGCCCACCAGGATAAAAAAGATGATGTACAAATTGGCGTTAAGTCGACCGCTTTGCGTTTTGGTGACAACACAAAAATCTGGTTGTCTGGATTCACAGCGGCAATGTTATCAGGACTCACAGCAGCTGGTATGGCATGTGATCAAACGTTGCCGTATTACGCGTCTGTGGGTATCGTTGGCGGTCACCTAATACAACAGGTAATCATATTAGAGAATGTCCGTCTTTGGTCACCGAAGTGTAGTCAACGCCCTAGGAATTGATATTTTCACTAAAACTTTATACGACAAATATTAGAAGCATTTTATAAAATCTGTTGCCAGTGGTGTGATTTTTTGTTTTTTGATATACCGGTAAAAGTAAGTAAATTTCGGCAATTAACGAAATTTATCGGTGAGGTAACGACGAAATTAAAGACGTCGCTAAGACCTACCGATAGATACCAATGTAGTCAATTTTTGATTTAAAAGTTACCGATTTTTGTCGGTAAAATGAGTTAGAGAATCGAACGAACTACAGAACTATTCAAACACTTATTTTAGAATTTGTGTTTGAGTTGAACAAGACATATATTCCAGAACCTCACACAGATTACGATAATTACATATTATTTTTCGCTTTAAAAATTTAAACAATTTTGCACATTATACTATTTGTTTAAAACTAATTTAAGAATAATTTTGACTTAACAAATGACTTAAAATTAATCTATTTTCTTTTTTCGTTACAGATCTACTCCCTAAATATCGATAACGCTACAGACTGTGCCAAAAAGTTCTTTTCCAATAGTCAAGTGGGATTAATATTATTTTTGGGTATTGTACTTGGTACTCTACTCAAATCGGAGGACACTACAAAGGAAACAAAAACGAATAAAACAGCAATTAGTAGCAGTAATAGTCCGACAATTAATGGGTTTGTACCATTACCATCTACGTAGTCTTACTTTACACATAGGTTAGGTTAAATTTTAGTTTATTTTTTCTATCACCAAAGTACTTTGTTTAACAAGTAATTGCACATTTTTTAGTTCATAATTAAAAAAAATATTTATCGATAACGATAATAGTTTTTTCATTGGTTATTATTCATGTAAATTGGCTTATAGTTTGTATACAATACAGGATAACATGTTCTTTTCTGGGAAGCTTAACACATCTTTCAATAAATAAAGTCAAAGTTTTGTTCTCATTTCGATTTGTCGAATGTTTTTTTTTCTTCAAATATTTGTGTTGAGGATAAATTTGAAAAATATTAATATTGTCAAATCTTCCACGGTCTCAACTCTGATAATCGTTGTCAGCGTTACTAGTCATGCAAGTCGACTTCAAGTGAAAAATATCGTTTAAAAATCATAAAGGAAGAATTTAAGCCAATCTACACAAAGTTGTATCGACTAGACTTTTAACTGGCTTTTATCAGGTGAGTCACTCCAACAGGTATCGCTTTTTTCAGTGAAAAAGAAACTACGAAAAAGTATGAATAAGCATACGGAAGCAGTGGAAAAATAATCCGTCCTGCCAGAATGCCGCCCTTAGAACCGCAACAGGGTGCCTCCTCATGACACCTGACGATCACCTACATGAAAAGGTGAAGGACTTACGGGTGCGACAGCATAACAAAATGCTATCAATGCAATACCTGCTTGTGTGTTATAGACAAAGCCATCCGAATCACCATCTTGTGGATATGCAACCTCCACCCAGACACGTAAGGAAAGACCTTCATGATCTAGAGAGAGAGGTGCAGAGGTATAAGGGAAAGCCTCTAGGTCAACAGGAGTTATTGAAGGATAAAAAGTGAATAATGTACTAAGAGACCATCCCCCACCCGTCGCATCTGACGAACTAGAGCTGTCCGACAAACCCGAGTAGTTTTGGCTCAATTACGATCCGGATTGTGTCCTCGTTATGGACACAACCCATACAGGTTGCATCTTTTTGAGACTGGACTTAGAGGCAGAACCAGATTGAATGGAGTCAGAAAATGGAAATAGAACGAACACAGCTGTATGAGCTACTACAACAAGAACAACAACAAAAATTATTTAAGAAGCTTCATAGAGATGACAACGGCTGATTTCCGAAACTCGGCCTTAATGCATAATCTCCACGATTAAATCCGTCAAAGCTTTCAACCCATCTTAATAATTATGCCGAAAATTCTGGAAAAGAACAGGAACATCAGATTGGAACTGATGCTAGAAAAAATATCACAAATTTCAAATGTTCTTTAGAGATGAAAACTTGAAGTAGTCAGCTACAAGTCTAAAACCTCCAAGCTTTCCACCTACCTCATTGATAATGCTGAATAATCTGGGACAGAAAATATTGCGATGCCACATACTTTATTAAATCGGAGAATTTTATCGGCAATATTTTCGAAATTTGGTAACTCGGTCATTAACCTCATATTAGCACTAGTATAGAAAGATACTCAGCACCTTTACACCATTCTGGTTGTGGCTTTGAGTTTATCTAAGACCTGAGCATTGATATAATGACATCCTGATTTCATCTCTGTCTAAAAAATGTAGAAAAACGTTCGTTGAATTGAGAAGTGGGAAATCTCGTTGCAGCCGGTGCATTTTGGTCACGACCACCATTAAAAGCCTTAAGCTGAGAATTTAGATTTTGAACTTGGAAGAAAAGTAGATGATAGATCAGTTAACTGTTCTGGCTTCTTCGTAGAGGAACAAAGGAGTTTTAGGTTGACTTAGTTCGTTTTTGACCCTAGGTTAGGTTAGGTTAAAGGACGCGCGGTTACCATATGGCAACCGCTCCACTCGGAGACCTATAGGTCCATTGTGTTCATCCTAGAAGAATGTTAGGAATAGAGGAAAAAAGTGATTGGTAGAAGAGGTGAAGATAAGAAATAGAGTTATAGAGTGTTATCTACGGCTGAAGAATTTGCAGTGTCGTCTTTAGCCACTCGAATCTTCTGGGTAATCGAAGTATTACTATAGGGTCAGTGTTACAAAAAGAGGACAGATCATGTGACACTAGTTCTCCCATTAGTCCGTGTCTCACATTAATGAGTGATGGGCAGTGGCAGAGCAAGTGTTCGACTGTCTCGATTTCTTCTTCATCTTGACAGATCCTACAGTAGTCAATGTCGTCGCTGTCCCATTTCGAGGTCATAGCCCTCACTTTACAATGATCTGTAATGATACCCAACACAAGTTTTAAATCAGGTTTTGACAATGACATCAGCGATCTTGTTCTCTTCTCTGAGAATGTAGGCCAGATTCTTTTGGAGATGGTGTATCCCATTTCGTCCAGCCATTTTTGTTGGATTCTCTCAGAGTAATGTCTGTAAATAACCTGTAGGGAATGGCACGTGGTGGTTTAACCGAGTTATCTCCTGAAGGCACCCGTTATTAGTAGGGATGCGGCTCTTTGAACTTTGTTAATGTGTCGTGAGTAGGTTGACATCTTCAAAGAATGCCACCATAGAATGGGGCGAACGATTGACTCATACATCCATTTAATGATGTGTGGTTTGAGGCCCCAGCTTTTACCTATGGAGTTCTTACAGGAATAAAGTGCGATCAAGACTCTCTTAGCTCGTTCCTCAGTGTTCCTCTTCCAACTTAATTGGCGGTCAAGGATAGGGCGAAGGCATTTGGCTTCTGGTGAGAGGTTTAAAGTGACTCCATCTAGTCTCGGTGGTGTAAATGAAGGATATTTACGTATTCTCATCTTAAATTTATTCCAAACGAATGCGAGAATTTAACCCCAGAACAGGGTGTTGGGAATAACTCCAATGGCAACTAATTAAGCAAGGTAGATAATCTGCAAGTGGAATACAAGATTTGTACCGATTCACAGTTTTGAATGAAAGTCACATGACTTTTTACTGGGCAAAATTCGACATCAGTTTTAAGAGAATCGTTTTGAATATTCAAATTTTGAAATGTGAAGTCAGGAAAGAAAAACTTTAGAAGCCGTTCAGCAATACATTTTTTTTAAAAGAAATGTAAATTATGTTTAGAATGCCCTTCAGAAGTTCGGAAGCCAGTACTGCGACGCATAATTGTAATCGATGTAAAGAAATGGATTTTTGAGGAGCTACTTTAGTTTTAGATGAGAGAAGATTTGTGGAAATGGTGGCATTCGAAATTATAACACGAATGTAAGCTACGTTCGAGTATACCTTTTCTGAGCCATTAGAAAACACATGAAGTTCGACTTGAAAATTCGAAGAGTATCGGACACAATGATAAATAAAAAATTTACTTGACTTCAAGGTAGAATTCAACGTAAATTTTGCCATTCGCCTTTTGTTGACCAAACACAATTGCTACATCAAAAGGGAACTACGACAGTAAAGCCCGTCAGACCATACCACTTAACGTCAAGAGAACATCGATAAATGGGGCTCTGAAACAATTACAAATGACTGGTCGTTTAAAGTCCCGTGTTGTAGACTAAAATCTCGGATTTGTTATTATACAAATCTCGAAAATTTTGTATGCGCATGATCAAAATATTGGTTTTTATATAAACAACCAGGGTCTAAATGTAATAACAGAAATTTAGTAGGTTTTACTGACATTTTCAATTTAATCAAGCTATACAGGGTGAGATAAAAAAAACTGCAACAAAGTCAAACGCCTTCATTTTTTCATTTCTTTTTTTAATTTTATTGAATGAAAGCAAAAAAAATGTCGGAATAGCATCAAATTTTAGATTTGTTCGAATTGGTCACCTTTGGCATGAATTATGGCCTTCAAATGGCCAATGAAACCGTTACACGCTGCCCGAATATTGTTTTGCGGTATTTTGGCCCATTCCCGACACTTTGGTATTTTTTAGTGCCCAACTTGCTTTCCAAAATACTCCAGACACAATAGTCCAACGGATTGGTATGCGGGGATTTTGGTGGCCATTGTGCGCTGGAAATAAAGTGAGGCACCTCATTTTGTAACCATTCTTGGGTGGCGCGTGCTGAGTCCTGTTGGAATATCCAAGGTCTGCGGCCAAAATGTTTGCGTTCCCAAGGCTTTAATACACCCTCCAGAATATTTTAGCGATAATATTCCGCATTTTTTCTAATGCCACGTTCAATTAATACGAGTGGAGAGCGACCATCGGAGAAAACCAAATTCGGCAGTTCACCACTTTGGGCCAAGCGAAGCAATTCTTTAGCTCTTTTGAGTTTATTTTCTTTCCGTTGCGGTGTAAGTTCTTGCCCTTTTTGGAATTTCCATGGGTAAGGTAATTTTTCAATATTTGCCGAGTGGAATATTGCGATATGTTCAGCTCACAAGCCATTTTTCGGCCACTGTGACGCGGGTTTCGATCAAGTCGCTTCTTTACTTTTCGAACAATTTCTGCTGATTTTGCTGTTTTCTTCCGTCCACTTTCTTGACGTCGGGCTACGCTACTAGTATCACGGTAACGAGGGATGGTACGAGACACATTTTAATGCTGGAGTGCTCTAACGATAACCGCTTGTGGTTTTCCAGTCAAATATAAAGAAATCACACCATCACGCTTGAATTCCATCACGTCATCACGTTTTTCATCTCACCCTGTAATTAGGTTAGTAGTTTATCTTAAACGTATAAATAGCCAGAATTATTTCTCCAACCAACGATGTCTTGGGAGAAAATTTAAGAGCCCATATTTCGAGGTCTGGACACTTTGTATAATTTACTCAAATTTCCCCATCACAAATTTTCCCACCAGGGAATGAATTAAAGAATAAAACAACTTCGTTTAAACTAAAAGTGTTTCCTAGGAATAAAATATATTTTCGTTCTTTTTTTCAATAAATTTAATTAGATTGAATCCAATTAATACAATAAGCGGTGTTTGACAAAAAATTATAATCTAAACATATTTAATTTTAAATAATTTTCTTTTTATAATACGAAAAAATATTTAATATAAATCCCTTGTAAATAGTGTGGTTGATAAGTAGTAAAATTTATACTACAACTACTACTTTTGTTATTACGAAATAAAAAAAAAAACGTTACATTAAAAGAAAAATAAAAATAATATTTATGATTTTTGTAAATGGTTTGGTGTTTATGTTGAAAATGAATCTGATCAGGGAATTTTTGTGGAAAAATCAAAAAAAACATACCAAACCCCATGATGTTTCGAAAATCAAATTCTAAAATTTAATTTTGTAATGTTAAAAAATTATTTTTTTTTTGACAAGTTTTAAAAACTTTTGTATTTAGTAATTTTTAATACATATTTCATTGTTGTTTATTTGTTGTTATTAATGTTGGAATATTTTTTGTTGTGTATTGTTTTTCTTGTTTTTAATGTTAAATAGCCTTTTCAGTTTTTTAAGTTTTAATTTGAAATATTTTTTTAGAAATCTAAAAAAAGAATATTTAAAATAATAAAAAATAACGTATGTTTTTGAGCAAATCCTAAATTTTGTTCTTAAAATTCAAAAATTTAAAAGTAATGAATTTTTAAATATATTTTTATAAAATGATTTAATTTCAATTGTTTACAAATAAAAAATGGTTTGTTTTTGATATATAATTTTTGTTTTGTTTTACATTCAAGCCTTAAAGTTCATTTTAGTTTTCAAACATTAAGATTTCTTATAAATTATAAAAATTAACATAATAATTACAAATATTAAAAAATATTGAAAAATAAGCGTTTTGAACAGAAAAATACATATTTTACAATAATTTTGTTTTTTTTTTTTCTTTTTTTTTTTTGTTTGTTTAGTTTCTTGTTCTTTTTTGCTTTAGAAACAAGCAAATACACACATTTTCACATTTTGTTTTTTTTTTTTTGTTTTATTATATATTATAATCGGCTTAGAACAAAATACGATAGCATGTTCTAATGTAATTCAAAGAACTTTAACGGAGTTATGCAGTTTGCACACACTTTTTTATTAAATCTTAATTTTCAATTTTTGAAATTCTGAATTTTACAATTGTTTTCGGCATAAAAACTTTCATTTGACATTTCTAAAAAGGTCTAAAATTCTTTAAATTACATTTGAAAAAGGCCATAGTGTTATTCCTAAATATATAATTTAAATTTCTTAGAAGGAGAAAAAATTAAAATTAATTCGAATACAATTTAAAATTAACTTTTTATTTTGTATACTTATAAAAAAGAATATGTTAGAAATCTTTCTAACCTCATCGGTGCCGGGCAAATCCTCATACACAACAACAATTATATCCAAAGTTTTGTTGTATGTTGTTGGCATTTCTTGTTTACGTTTGCACTAAACCTCTGATGTCGTTCACAGAGGTTGTTGGTCCTCCAACACCACCCAGTACTACACTTCCACCGACACCGCCACTACCAATTGGTAAACCACCACCAACTACGTTAGTTCCTGCAAACAAAGATGCAGTATCCAGAATACCATTAGGTACAGCAGTCACACCCTCTGTATTACATATATCGCCATTGTCCATTAACATATCATCGCTAAAATCAAGAAAATCTCCCAATTCGGAGCCAATGGTTTGTTGTAAAGTTTTCAGATGTTTGTCGGCAAGTTCAATGGCTCGTTCAATTTCATCACTTTCATCTTGATGGACTATAAATGGGGAAAAGGAAGTAAAATTATTATTACATAAATAATAAATGTCACAAGTAAGTTTCTGTAAATCTAGATCCCTTTTGACAAGTTTACTGGAATACGTTATTGGACTTCCTTACAAACATTTTAATTTGAAATCTTTGAAAATTTTTATTTCCGTATATACTAAGCTATACCTCCAATATTTAGTATCGAAATCACCATCAATATCAAAAGTGATTTTTTCATGTTTTTATGATTTTGGCGGAAAGTATCATTCAGCAAAAATATTCGCCGTTGAATGGAAAAATTGGTATTTTCACAAAAAAGTTATGGTCCCGCTCAATATTATCCAAGGATCATCCAAAATTGTGGGCTTCTACGCTGTCCTAAAATGCAACCCATTCAAAATTGTAAAATTTATAAGGCTCTCCGCGAAGTGGTGTGAGTATAAAATTGATTTGTGAAATTAGTTGGGTTATTAATTTATATATTAATAAAATATAAGGCGGGACGAATTGTCCTTTTTTGGCATTAAGGTTGTCTTGCTAGAAATGCTTATGATTTAAAACTTAGACAGACATGAAAAAGTCCTAAACCGAAGAAACCATTTTGTAAAAGCTATACCAAAATGCGATAACAACAATTCATTATTAGAGTATTTCTACTCAATGTGGCCTATGATTCACCAAAGACTTCCTTCCGATATTTTTTATGTGTAGGTAGAACGGTAGTACCTTCATATAAGGCCTATACCAAAACGTAAACATTTTTTGCATGGATGGATTCTACTTACTATAAAACTTAAATTAAGACAATTTACCGAAATTAGTTGAGACAACATGAGCCAAATCCCTCCATAAATTTTCAAAGCGTTGTCCGCTACTTCGTCAGCGAAAAGTCCATCTTAAAATTTTATACTCGTTTCAACAGTTCGTACTAGGCCTTTTCTGTGCTCAAAATCCACAATTTGTTCAATTTTTTAATCAAAACTTCATACAGGGTGAGATGAACAAACTACAACCAGCTTCAGACTGATGAGAATTTTCCAGAAAAAAAGTTATCCGTGATGGAATTCAAGTGTGATTTCTTTATATTGGGCTGGAAATCCACAAGTGGCTATCGTTAGAGAACTCCAGCATTTACCATCCATAACGGCCGATGGTCGCTCTAAGCTCGTATTAATCGTCAGAATAAATGCCTAATATTATCGCGAAAATATTCTGAAGAGTGTATTAAAGCCTTGGGCACGCAAACATTTTGGCCACAGACCTTGGACATTCCAACAGGAATCAGCACCATCGCACTCAGCACGCGCCACCCAAGAATGGTTACAAATAGAGGTTCTTCGCTTCATTTTCAGCGCACAATGGCCACCAAAATCTTTGGATACCAATCCGTTGAACTATTGTGCCTGTAGTATTTTGGAAAGCAAAGTTGGCACTAAAAAATACCAAAGTGTCGGTCACCTGAAGCATGCGCTTCGCCGGGAATGGGCCAAAATACCACAGAGCAACATTCCGACAGCGTGTGACGGTTTCATTGGCCGTTTGAAGGTCATAATTTGTGGCAAAGGTGGCCAATTCGAACAAATCTTATCAAAAGTTATGGCGTCTGACTTTGTTGCAGTTTTTTTTTTATCTCACGCCATACAAAATTTCAGAATTTAAAATTTTTTTAATATTCAAGTATTCCATTTTCGGAAAGAATAATAGGAAATGTTCATCTTTCACACCAAAAAGTATTCAAAATCTTTCTTTTGAAGTTTACGGAGGAGTATTTAATAAAACCATATTCAAGGCCTAAAAACCAAAATTATATGTCTATCCCTTCACACAGTACCAAAAATAGTACCATACAGCACTTCTTGCACAATTATAGTACACATTTCCGAAACTACCTAATAAAACTTTCCAACTTTACTAAACTGTTAAAAATTTAACACCAACTGTGCTGCAGTTCGCACACTTGGTACTCATTTCCAAAACCACCTTTTTATATCAAACTTACTTTCCAATCTTCTCATACCAAATTTCAGGTTTTTAGCTCTAGCCGTTCACATAATACCAAATGGTAGAATTTTAGAACTTTTGGCAACCTTAAAGTTTGAATTTCCAAAAACTTTTTGGCACATATATCCTGCACTCCATTAGTGCCTCTCATTCCAAAGTATTCGATTTTTAGTACATTTTACCACTTTTCGTACGTTTTTAGTAAGAATTTCTAAAAATCTAGCCTTATCACACGTACCAAGACTTACCCTCGCGCAAAGTTTCAAGATTCTAGATTCCGCCGTTTTAGTCAGTTATTTTACTACTCTCCTGTCAAAGTTATATGTCCAATAATTTAAGTAAATCAATAAATTGTCAATATTATTTATTTTTTTTTTTAATTTAAAAAATCGAATATTATAACAAATATTGCCTAGCACACTATATACCCAATATACGCGGATTGTATAGAAAATTAATCCGAGAATATCAAACAATGTGGATGAGGGGGAAGCTTGTCCCGTCTATTTAGTTTACTTTGCGATGTAAACTTTCAAAAGACCAATACGCGTGTCTTCTAATTTTGCTCTATTGGAATAATCTGATTACTTTCTCAATTAGTTTAAAGTTATGTTGGTAGTGTAAAGATGTCTGATCTTCACACACTGTCTCTATAGCGCAAAAGAGTAAAACCAAAGTCATTTTTATTTACCTGTTGCAAACAACTCCTTAAATGCATCCTCCGGCAAAGAATTCAAAACATTTGCCAAATCGTTCTCTTCCAGCAAATGTGTATCGCCCAAAGGTATATCATCTAGAAACATTAGAAGAGAAACAATTAGAAATCCACCTTACCAAAAATGAGATTAATACTCACCACCATCGGGACCGCCTAACATCAATTCCGGATCACTTAAACCTCCTAAACCAGTGTCGACAGAACTGGCTGAACTATTCTCACATATGCTGAGGAAATCATCTGCAGCGGTGGGCAATGATGTGGTTGAACCCATACCCGAAGAAGTAAAATTAGAATTGGAATTTGTATTAATGGTCATAGGATCGGTTGATTCCAAAAGTGAAGATGTTTGTAAAGCGGAATTGGTTGTAGATGGTTTATGCAGTTGGGCAGATGTAAAACTAGTCAAACTGGATATGAAATCCTTGATTTCTGTTGTTGGTGAAATGGCGGATGTGCTGCTATTGTTGTTATTGTTGTTGTTTATATTATTGACCAAAGAGGAATGTTTATTTATTTGACCATTTGAAGTGGTGTCATGTCCAAAACTAAACAAATGTTGTGGTAAACTGTTATTGGCCATAAAACCGCCAGTACTAAGTGGAGCTAGAGCTGGTGGTGGCAATGTGTTTACCAAAGCTTGCTGTTGATTTGAGAATGAGGTGTTGCTGCTATTGCTGGTCATGGAATAGAGCTGTTGTGTTGATTGTGGTGGTTGCGAGGTGTTGGACGTTGTTGAATGCTGCGAATTGCTGGCTATGGATTCTAATGATGTGGTACTGCCCTTGCGACGCAAACCCGTCGAGGGTAAACGTGGCAGCAACTGATTCGTTGACAATGCTGTTTGCATGACATTGGACACAGCATTTGCTGTTGTCGCCGATGACAATGTAGATGCATCTTGCAGTTTCTTTGGGCGCTTTTGTGGTCTACCAACTGGGTTACCAGTTTGCTTTCTTTTGCGTATTGGTGTTTGCTGCTGTTGATTGCCAATGTTCACAACAGTTGTGGAGGAGGGCGGTCGTTGTTGTTTGTTGCTGCTATGTTTTCCCAATGAAATTGTAGCAGTTTTATGTGTGACATTTTTATGCAAAACAATGGATGCCGATGTGGGTGTTGCTGTGAGTTTACGTGGTTTCTGCTCATATAACAGACGATTATACGCATCACGTTTCCTGGCATGCTCCAGACACAGTGGCAAATCATGTGTTATATCAAATACTGGTACTCGACATTGTGTGTTATCGGCAAATTTAGCAGTACAAGGAAAGAATAGCTCCTTGCCAGCACTCAAGACGATATGTTTTTGGCAGTGTGTGGCCATCTCCAAAGCTTGACCATCACAGCCTGCGAAGGCGCAAGGCTTGACATTGGCGGGCAGTCTGTAAAAAAGAAAAAGTCCAATTAATTTTCAACGACAATTTGCATATGACATCCTCCTCTTCCTACTTACCCCTTTTCATTTTGTTTGTAGTACTTTCTCAGTAAACGATCCACACACATAAGACGTCGACGGGCTGCCGCCAAGGGTATTTTCTGTAGAGATCTTGTAGAAAGCATTTGTATAGCCTGGCGATGTAGTTGTTGTCGGTAGCATGCTATGCGTTCCTCCCTCAAGGCAGAACGACTTATTTTCTTGCCCGACACCGCCGCCACTGAAGGTTTACGAAATTCATAGGAGTTAAACCAATAATGCTGTATACAATAGGGCAAACCAGTTGCTGTGGCCAAATGAGATATATCCATAGCAGCGGGATCTTCATTGGGATGGTGAGATAATCTAACAATGGCTACGGCACCTTTCGAGTTGGTAGAGCAACCGCTGGGGTAATTGTCCAAATGTTGCGACTGGTGAACAGTACTAGATTTGCGGGCATTGTTGGGGGATTTTGTATTCGAAATTTTTGATTTTGACAATGTTGTTGGTTGTTGTGGTCTACAAGTTGGAATGGACTTTTCCAAAGTTTCGGTTTCATTAGCTTCATGTGAGTTTTCTAAGACACAGTCTTGCGTCACTCTCACTCGTCGCTGCTGCTGTTGCTGCAATTTTGTCGACTGTTGTTGGTGTCGATGCTGTTGAGGCGGCTGCTGTTTGGAAGACGTAATGATTTGTTGTTGCTGTTCTGTGTAATGAATTCTCGAGGCGGGTGTATTTGATGCTGTGGCTAAACGATTCCGATTCATTTTATTTTGAGGAGGTGGTGTCGGTGATGATGATGACGATGTCGTCGTGCTCGTTGTTATTGTTGTTGACAATGAAGAGGTTAATCTGTTATTGGCGGCGGCGGGTGTTGTGATTTTATTTTGTTTTTTACACGGGTTATCATTCTGACTCTGCTCTTGCTGCTCTTGTTGCTGGGGCATTAAGGCCATGCGAAAGATAACATTAACCGGAATTTCATTCAATTCTTCACTATCGGAATGTTTGCCAGACTTCATGTTGTCACTATCAACCACCAACGGCTCCACGGAGGAGGGGAAACAGGCGAGGGCTTTGCTCTTCAACAAATCCTCCCCAAAGGGATGAGACGGTGGGGTTGGCGGTGATGCCATTGGTTGTACAGACTTTTTTGGTTTCTTCAAACATTCTAGCTTTTGCAAATGTTGGGCCATTGTGTGGTTGTGGAATTTCGATGGTGGCAAACATGAGGCCGCCAAAGGAGCTGTTGTAGGTGTTGGTTGCACCACAATGGGAGCTACTTTGGCCATAACCGCCGTTGTGGAGGTGTTGCATCCCCCGCCGATACTTGTGCTTAGGCCAACCATATTCCCACCACTTGGTGACAATGCACTGTTCTGTGTTGATGCAGGCGTGGCTGGTGGAGTTGGCACTGCCGCCGCAGGCCCAGCTTCTATTAGGAGCGGTGTTTGCCATAATGAGGGTGTTGGCGGTGTATATAACGGTGGCGGTGATATAGATTTCAAGTCTTCCTCTAACCCCGAGCAAGAGGAGTTAATCACATGATGTGGTTGTTGTTGCTGTTGTTGCAATTGTGGCCTTACAATGCAGACGTTTGTAACTTTTTTGTTGTGGGTTGTTGTTGTTGTCGTCGCTGCCTTGCCGTTGGCCAGAGATTGCGTTGTTACATTTTTAAGAGAACTACTTAGAGAATTGGGAGATGTTGTTGATGATTTTTTATCATAAGACGCCTGCGTCTTGATAGCTGCTAACTTGCCATTGGTTTGTGTTGTTGTTATTTGCTGTTGTTGTACGTTAGCTAAGCTGATTGTGGTTCCACCGATTATTTCACTTAACCGGGAACGAGACTTCTAAAACAAAATAGACAATGGTGATATAATGAAAAACAAACAAAACAATTTAAATCAAAACATAACCGGAGAGCCCGTTAAAATCTAACGGCATTAGAATTAGAATGTGGACACAATTTCGCGTCCAAATTGGAGGAAGTTTAAAATGCATAAATAAAGAAATCTTCTATAAACAAAGCACAACTCATAGCTATTTAATATCCCCCCTCCAGATGGTACACGATCTTGGACCGAAATAACCTTACCTTCTTTTCCCACCACTACTTTTTTAATGAGGAGAGTTTTGACTCGCAAAAAAGAAACACGAGTCAAGTCATATCAAGAAACTGCATGACGAAGTAATGGCTAAAAAATTGAAAAAGAAAGAACAAAAAACGGTGCATGATAAAGTATATGCGTTGAAAATGAAAACCACGGAAAATTCAAAATGAATTTTTAATATAAACAATTTGTTTTTCTTTATAGGTAAAAGTGTAAAAATATATTATTTTGGGGGATTGTTTGCAAATCTCTGCGGAGTACACGGGAGCTAAAAAAAAAAAATGATTACAGAAATGTCCCTACAGTGGTAGATCCCTACAGTGGTAGGGCTAAAAAAGAAACACGTGTTTTAAATTTAAATTCCAAAATAAACTAGATAAAGATGTGGTATTTTAACCTATATGTTAACAGTAAAATTTAGTTTTTACTTCTATTTCATCACAGCTGTTTGACCCGTATATTTCAAGTGCAAACGTTTAATAAGGTTTTTCATTCCATTCATTTCAGAACGGGGTTTAAATTCCCCATTTGTGTTTATTAAATTAAATTTAAATCGAGCGTGTGTGTGCGTCAATTGACTCATAAAAAAACTTGTTTTAAAGCACCATGTGAATGTTATTTAAAAAATAATGTGTTGTTGACCTAAATGTTATAAACAATTGCATTACAAGGCAATTGACCTTAGGAAAATATTATTAATCCAAGCAACGAAAAAGAAAGCTGTCGAAATAAATGTTATTTTTCGTGAAATTGTAACAAAACAAAAGCAACCAAAGAATTTGTTCTCATAACAATTTATTTCTTTATACAGGGTGAGATGAAAAAAACTGCAACCAACTTCAGGCTGCTGTCATTTCCAGGCCACACGTCCGACAGCTGTTAAAATTATTCCAGTGACAGCTCATTATATTGTTTACAAGCGTACAAAAGCATTTTGGCGAGAATTTTCTAGAAAAAAAGTTATTCGTGATGGAATTCGAGCGTGATTTCTTAATATTGGGCTGGGAAACAACAAGTGACTATTGTTAGAGCACTCCAGCAATTAAATGTGAATAAATCGTTTGTGTCTCGCACCATCGCTCGTTACCGTGATACTGGTAGCGTAGGCCGACGTCTAGGAATTGGACGGAGAAAGCAGCAACATCAGCAGAAATGGTTCGAAAGGTAAAGAAGCGACTTGATTGAAAACCGCGGCGCCGTGGCCGAAAAATGGCTCATGAGCTGAACATATCGCAATATTCCATTTGGCAAATATTGAAAAATGGGCTCGAGGTAAAGGCATTAAAATTCCAGAAAGTGCAAGAACTATACCACAACGGAATGAAAATTAACTCAAAAGAGCTAAAGAGTTGCTTCGCTTGGCCAAAAGTGGTGAACTGCCGAATTTGGCTTTCACCGATGAGAAAACATTTGTTGTCCAGCAGTTTGTAAATAAACAAAATGATCGTGTTTACTTGCCAAAGAGGTCAGCTTAAATTATGCACCTTCGGTTGGCCACCAGAACTCAAGCGCCGGCCATGGTGATGGTGTGAGCCACCATAACAGCCGATTAATCGTCAGAATAAATGCCTAATATTATTCCGAAAATATTGTGGAGGGTGTATTAAAGCCTTTGGCATGCAAACATTTTGGCCGCAGACTTTGGACATTCCAACAGGACTCGGCACGTGCTGAGTACAATCAGCACGCGCCAGCCACCCAAGAATGGTTACAAAATGAGGTTCCTCGCTTCATTTCCAGCGCACAATGGCCACCAAGATCTCTGGATACCAATCCGTTGGACTGTTGTGTCTGGAGTATTTTGGAAAGAAATGTTGGCACTATACCAAAGTGTCGATAAAGATCAAGCAAGCGCTTCGCCGGGAATGGGCCAAAATACAGCAGAGCAACATTCAGGCGGAGTGTGACGGTTTCATTGGCTGTTTGAAGGTCATAATTCGTGCCAAAGGTGACCAATTCGAACAAATCCAAACTTATTCTAAAATATTACGCTATTTCCGACATTTTTGGCTTTCATTCAATAAAATTTTGAAAAAATGTAAAAATTATGGCGTTTGACTTTGTTGCAGTTTTTTTTTATCTCACCCTGTATGTGAAAGATAATTTTGAAAACGTGTTCGCATTATTTAAGAATTCAGGAGACAGTATAGGTCTCATACTGATCCTAGTATCGATGCTTAACTTAACCCCCGCTAAAGCTAATATACTAGATTTTTGGTATAAAAAAATAACGGGTTTGTAATGAAAGTTACTTAACTATTTTGAACCAGAAGTTAAGAAAGTGAAGCATAGTTTGAATTTAGAATAATAGCAACAAATAGAAGCAATTAAAGAAATTTAAACTAAAGTGGCACTTTAAATGTGTCCAGTATAAGGCAAGTGGCTATTCCGTTTCCGAAATGAAATCATGAAATTGTAGCGATCAGTACAGATGGAACACATCTATGTATTAGGGAGTAATATGAAGTTAAGCCAATGGAGAAATACTCCAGACTTCGGTATTCAAAGTTTATAATAGTTTATAGCTTTGTAGTGGAATGCTCTAACTTATTTTTTGAGTTATCGACAAAAATCGGTAAATTTGAAGCCTAAAATTTTGATATAAACCAGTAAGGAAAAGTCAAAAGTCGGCCGGGGCCGACTATATGATACCCCCTACACCACTATGCATATTCAGTAGAGGTCATTATTTGCACAATAAACCTGAAATCTGATTAAGGATATATATGGGAGCTATATCGAAATATTAGCCGTTCTCGATAAAATTTGGCAGAGGTATTTCTGGGCTGTATCTGATAACCAAATATGATTGTTGTCGAATGCATATTACGAATGTGAGGGATTTAAACACCAAATCGGATGAAACATTTATATGGGAGTTATAGCTATATCCAAACCGATTTTCTCCGAATTCGATGTACTTGCTTCTAGGCTGAATTCGGTCGGATGTACCGAAATTCAGGACTTTTTAACTGGTATTGGCTATTTGGTGCACAATTAACCCGAAATCGATTGAAATAAGTATTGTTTGCAAAATTTCATCTCAATCGAATAAAAAATGCGACCTGCATTTTGTTCACAAAAATACATAGACGGACGGACTGAATGCAAAAATCGAAACAAAAAGTGATTCTATGAAGATCCTCAAAAGTGACGATGGATCTATCTCGCTTCCTTCTCCCTGTTACAAACAAATGCAAAAAGACATAATACCCTTACCATTGTGAGGGTAGGGTATAAAAAGAAGCTCAATTTTACAACATTGGTATCCATCGGTAGGTCATAGCGACTAATTTGATTTCGTGTGTCTTCAAATCGAGACACATTCTCGATTGGAGAAATGTCTGATTAGTTTGCCGCAAGTCGACTGAGCTTGCGACTTATATTACTAAACGTGTTAAGCTACTATGTCAGCTGTTTCAAGAAGGCCTTCACTGAAAAAACTGATAGGAGATGACACTTAGAAACTCGGATGCATGATATCTAAGGCCACATGATCGACAATTTCGAGAAGAAAACCTTTTCCCATATATCGATTAATAGGCCAGATAGTATCAGATATCTGATCCCCAAACTGGATAGCAGTAGTCCTGACTACTGTCGATTATGTAAGGATGAAGAAGAGGTAGAGATGATTGAACAGAGATAGAAACTCTGACATTCTTCTCATACACGACCCCATCATCATCTATAGGCCAGTAAGGTAAAATCGTCTTCTAGTTGGGCAGACCATCACCCTTGCCTGGTTCTTGAATTGATTTCAGTGTATTTCTATGGAAAAAGGTGACTCGAGTTGCGTCGCTTCGGTTTGCGTCGGGGTTTTCCGCACGATTGACGACGCAGGTTGGAGCACTAGTGTATATTTTTTGTATAGTTAGGGTTTATTAGATACAGATCTTTTGGGTAATTTCATCAAGAGCTGAAAATATGTCGAATTGAAAATATATATGGCGGTGAAAATTCCCTCTGGCCCTTATTTTTATATATTACCTGAGTATTAAATAATATGGGTGGTGTGGTTGGCACTGATTCTGTGAACACATACGGATCTTCGGCTGCAACAATTCTTGTTATATTGTTGCTGGTTGTGTTAATGTTAGTTGTTGAAGTGAACTGTTGTTGTTGTTTGTTGTTGGCGCTGTTGGCGGCAATGGTAGAGTTGCAGTTTGTTGCTATGAATCTTGATGCTTGCTGACATGACATGTCCCGTTGACGGTAAGTGGAAACAATATCTGCGTGTACTACTGCTTGGGGGGCGCTTCTATATTGTAGTTTCTGCTACGTGTTTCAAACTGTTTTTTTTTTATCAAATACTAAGACGACTTTGTGGTTCAATGATGACAATGGACGATGATAATGATGTAGGTTAAAGCTGAAACGTCGCTTGTTTTTCTTTTTTCCAAAATGTCACGCAACAAATGATTCCCAAGTATATAGTTCTATACTCCTACACCTTTAGGGGTTTTCTTCTTTTTTAATTTGCGGATGATGATCGTTGAGATTTTCTTTTTTTCTTTCTAGTAGTTGCGTTAATTATTTCCGTAATTTATATGTGTGTGTAAGGTTAATTCTCTGGGTTATGTTGCTTCGTTTGTTGTTGTTGCTGTTTGCATAAAACCTGTAATGAAAAAACGTAAATTACACAATTAATATTTCATTCGAGAAATTTAATAAATGTAGTTTTTGTATTTCGTATTACATTAACATACAATAGAACTTGAATACAGTACAGGGAGCTGAAGTTTTGGTATAGTTTTAGATTTTTAAATTTAAATATTAAGAGTTGATACCGTCTCATTATAACGTCTTCATAAACATGATAACATTTCATTAAAAATCGATTTAAAAATCTACAAAAAAACTCTCCATTGGAAAATTTATTATCAAGATTTGAATTGCGGCATTTAATACATTTCTGAACTTTATATTTTTGTTTTTATTTTCCAATTAGACTTCTCTTCAGGGAATTACAAACAAATTAAATGAATCTGCATAATAGAAATTAGCTATAGGTATAGAATTAAAAGTATAATAGTTGAAGAGAGTGCCATTAGAAATAAATTAAAAACTGGGACTCTAATTTTAATAATTTGTTTTCATATTCTCAATAGATTTTGGTTTACAAAAACCGTGTCTGACTGTATAGGGTGAGATGAAAAAACTGGAACCAACTTCAGACAGCTGTCATTTATAAGCCACTCGCCCGACAGCTGTTAAAATTATTCCAGTGACAGCTCATTATATTGCTTAAAAAGCGTACAAAAGCAATTTGGTGACAATTTTCCAGAAAAAAGTTATTCGTGATGGAATTCAAACGTTATAGTGTGATTTCTTTACATTTGGCTGGAAAACCACAAGTGACTGTCGTTAGAGCACTCCAGCATTTAATTGTGAATAAATCTTTTGTGTCTCGTACCATCGCTCGTTACCGTGATACTGGTAGCGTAGCCCGACGTCAAGGAAATAGACGGAAGAAAACAGCAACATCAACAGAAATTATTCGAAAAGTAAAGAAGCGACTTGATCGAAACCCGCGTCGCAGTGGCCAAAAAATAGCTCGCGAGCTGAACATATCGCAATATTACATTCTTTATATATTGAAAAATGAGCTCTGGGTAAAGCCATTGAAATTCCAAAAAGTGCAAGAACTCACAAAGAAAGAGAATAGACTCAAAAGAGCTAAAGAGTTGCTTCGCTTGGCCGAAAGTGGTGAACTGCCGAATTTGGTTTTCTCCGATGAGAAAATATTTGTTGTCCAGCAGTTTGTAAACAAACAAAATTTTCGTCATCACTTGCCAAAGAGGACAGCTGAAAATGTACACCTTCGGTTGGCCACCAGAACTCAAGAGCCGGCCATGGTGTGGTGTGAGCCGCCATAACAGCCGATAGTCGCTCTCCGCTCGTATTAATCGACCGTGGCATCAGAATAAATGCCGAATATTATCGCAAAAATATTCTGAAGGGTATAATAAAGCCTTGGGCCCGCAAACATTTTGGCCGCAGACCTTGGACATTTCAACAGCACTCAGCACCATCGCACGCGCCACCTAAGAATGGTTACAAAATGAGGTTGCTCGCTTCATTTCCTGCGCACAATGGCCACCAAAATCTCCGGATTCCAATCCGTTAGACTATTGTGTCTGGAGTATTTTGGAAAGCAAGGTTGGCACTAGAAAATACCAAAGTGTCGATCACCTCAAGCAAGCGCTTCGCCGGGAATGGGCCGAAATACCGCAAAGCTATATTCGGGCAGCGTGTGACGGTTTCATTGGCCGTTTGAAGGAAATAATTCCTGCCTAAGGTGACCATTTTGAACAAATCTAAACTTAATCAAAAATTTGATGTTATTTCCGACATGTTTTGCTTTCATTCAATAAAATTTAAAAAAAAATGTAAAAGTTATGGCGTTTGACTTTGTTGCAGTTTTTTTATCTCACCCTGTTGTTGAAGAACGTGCCATTAGAAATTCAATTAAAAACTGAGACCGTACGTTAAATAATTTGTTTTCATATTTCCAACAGATTTTTGGTTTACAAAAACAGTGTCAGACTGTATGTACACCAACAGAGCTTTTGAAACTACATCCATTTTTGTTTGAGGCAACCAGCATTACAACACGTTAGTGGTGTTAGCGTACATTTTGTGGCTATGAATGGTTTTGGATTTCCAATTGTCTGAGTGGCAATGTAGGAAAAATGAACGGTAAGAGGTGATAGAAAGGAAGGTAGGTAGCCCAGCAACATGGGGACTATCATCTACGATGACGACGACAATGACAAGGCTAGGCTAGGCCTGCCTGTCAGAGCAATCATTGAAATACACAATACATATGGAAAAAGTAAGTTATTTAATTGTTGTATGGTAGCGACGATTCTTTGTCGTTGTTGTACTGATGATTTCTATGCTCCATGAGTCGCCCTCTCAAATCTCAAGAGAAATATTTCAACAAACCGAAACCGCCGCCTCCGCCAATATATTTAAGTTTTCAGTGATTTTGTATTTTGCTATTCAAAGACAATGAAGTGTTGCTTTTTTTCCATTTGAACAATTAATATTATATTTGGCTTCTTTGTTGTTTTGTCTTCTTTGATATGAACAGATAGTTATCTATGTAATGAGCGAATAATGATTAAAATCCACAAAAACATCTGTAAAACCAAATAAAAACCTTGAACAGCAAATTGTTTGAAATTTTAAAGCACCCTTTTGATTTGCTGTGTTGAAGAGAGAAATAAAAAAGGCATGCAAGAAGCAGTTTATCAGGATAGCCAAACATATTATAGCTCTTCATAAAACCATATCTGCATCAGAACAGATTCATTGGAAAATTGTTCACATTTAGTATAAATACAATAATGACAAAGACTAAAACTAATATAATGTGGAATATAGACCAATAGAACAAAATCGCAACAGTTGAAACTTCCGATTTTCAAATTGATGTTTATTCGTTGACGCAGTGATCGAATATATTGCCTAAAATGTACACGAATCTCAATTTTGAAATGTTGTTTGGTAAATATAGGGCAATGTCACGAAATTTTGTATAGTCTCGTGGATCCGACCAAAACTCAAGATAATACATTTAGCTTGACGTAAATTGAAAATTATAGAAAAACCTGAATGTTTGGAATGAGTTTTAAATAGTCCAATTATGTATCTGATTATATAGTATAATTATGTATTAGATCTACAGACATTTTTACCGAGAATTGCTGCAGAGTATCATACGGGGCTAGGGTTTTGTCACATACGACCGAATTCAGTCGAAAAGTAAGTATTTCAAGTTTGGTGAAATTCGGTTTAGATATAGATATAGCTCCCATAGCCGATTTGACATATAAGTCCTTCTAAGCCACAATATGCTATCAATAACAATACGGTAAAAGATATTAGATACAGCCTATAAATGATTTTGCAAAATTTTGTCGAAATCAGATCAGAATTAGATATAGCTCCAATATATATTCCCCTCTTTTTTAATGTAAATGATACACGAAATTAGATTACGTGGAATTTTAGATCATAGGGTCATTACTACTAGAAAAAGTCTACCAAGTTTCCAGGTCTGTTCACATACAGGGTGAGATTAAAAATCTGCAACCAACTTCAGACTGTTGTCATTTCTGGGCCTCTCGTCCGACTATTCCAGTGACAGCTCATTATATTATTCACAAGCGTACAAAAGTATTTTGGTGAGAATTTTTCAGAAAAAAATTATTGATGATGTATTTCAAGCGTAGTAGTGTTATTTCTTTATATTTGGCTGGAAAACCACAAGTGGCTATAGTTAGAGCACTCCAGCATTTAAATGTAAATAAATCTCGCAGTGGCCGAAGAATTGCAAGAACTTACGACGCAACAGAAAGAAAATAGACTTGCTTCGCTTGGCCGAAAGTGGTAAACTGCTGAATTTGGTTTTCTCCGATGACAAGACTTTCGTTGTCCAGCAGTTTTAAACAAACAAAATGATCGTGTTTACTTGCCAAAGAGGTCAGCTGAAAATGTGCACCTTCGTTTAGCCACCAGAACTCAAGCGCCGACCATGGTGGTGGTGTGGACCGCCATAACAGCCGATAGTCGCTCTCAGCTCGTATTAATCGACCGTGGCATTTTGGCCGCAGACCTAGGACATTCCAACAGGAATCAGCACCATCGCACTCAGCCCGCGCCACCCAAGAATGGTTACATAATGAGGTTTCTCACTTCATTTCCAGCGCACAAAATCTCCGGATACCAATCCGTTGGACTATTGTGTCTGCAGTATTTTGGAAAGAAAGATTGACACTAAAAAATACCAAAGTGTCGATCACCTCAAACAAGCGCTTCGCCGCAGAGCAACATTCGGGCAGCGTGTGACGGTTTCATTGGCCGTTTGAAGGCCATAATTCGTGCCAAAGGGGTGACCAATTCGAACAAATCTTGACTTATTCTAAAATTTAATGCTATTTTTCAACATTTTTTGCTTTCATTCAATAAAATTAAAAAAAAAAAATGTAAAAATTATCGCGTTTGACCCTGTATTATATATTCGTCATCGCCTCACATTTCTTTTCTCACTGGAATCCTCACGATATCGTGAGAAATGTATGAAAATAGTTGGGCTACTCTCTGGTTATGTGGCTGTTTCTTTAAGGATATATTTTGCTGGATAAAGAGTTTTAGCCAAACCCAAAAACTTAATTTATTTGCAGGATAAAGAAATTGCGAACCCAAAAAATTTTTCAAAACAGTCATAACTCTGCAACGAATAAAAAAGTAAATTAAATATGTGCATTTTTAAATTGAATGACAAATTAATTTACACCAATTTCAAAGGTAACGGTCTATTTACAGTCAGTATCTCAATTGTCTAAAATGATGATAAGCAGATACTTTCTATACTGAGTCACAAGAACGTAAATAAATATACTCATTATTAGCAGGTTTCAAGTTTAAGAATTTCCCAGTAATAAAAGCGTTGACCCAATTAAAATATATTCGAATGAAATTTGATTTTATAGATATTTTAAAAAATACTTTAAAAAAATGAACAAAGAATTCACTTAACTGCGGCTGCTGATTGACAAATGTGAAGAACAATTGCTTGTTTCATTAAAAAAAAAAAACGGAGAAAAAAATCTGAGAGCCTCTCAGTAGAGAATAGATTTGTTTATTTTGTGTGTGACACAAAGAGGCAAAGACAAATGTTTTGCTTAGACGTCAAATAATAATAATGAGACAGAAGAAGAAATAAAACAAAACAAAAGAATAATGAACCACAACAAGATTATAAAAAAACGTCAGAAAAAAAAACACCAAATTAAAAACAAATAAAGGTGAAAAGAAACAAACAAAAAAAAAATGCATTACGTTGCAAAATAAATAGTATGGCACGAAAGCCCAATAACTGCAACCAAAAAAAGTGACAACAAAAACCATGTCTAAGGTAAAGAAACTCGAGCACTTTCGAGGCAACAACAGATCCTCTCCCCCGCTCCCTCATAAACAGCCATCATCAATGAGATATGTCATTGTTTGGTTATTGTTATTATTGGTGGCGCGACAATTCAATATGCTGATACACTGTGCAAACAATAACAAGAGCATACAAAGAAAAGCAATAGCAATAACAAATGCAAGCAAAAACGTATTGATAACTATGCCGAAACAACAAAGAGAAGTCGACGAAAAAAAAAAAATAAATAAAAACAGAAAAATAAAACAAATTTTTGTAATGCAATGCTACTGCGCCATTGATAAGACCGACGAATTTTTATTTAGCTTGTTACTCATTTTTCTCAATGCTGTTGCACAGTGGGCTGTTGTACAGAGAAATAGTTGACAGGAGATGTTGTTTTCAGTTAACCGTTCCCTTTTGAAATAGATTGTGGAAGTAAAATTAAAAATAGAGAAAGTTTCCATCGCAAAGTAACCTAAATAGAGAGTATAAGCTCCCACCTTTTTCACATTTTTTATATGTTTAAATATATACTTCATATGAGTTTATGCCTAATTCTCGTACAAAGAATAATTTAGAAGGATGACGCCAAAAACAAAAGTATTACTATAAGTTAAATCTCTTATTTCAACTATATATCAAGAAAATATTTGTTTCAATTTTATCAGAAAAAATGAACACATATTTCTTATTTTTATTTTTTTATGTATTTTCCTTCGGTCTTTTTCCATAATAGGCACCGCCCTCGCTAGCAGCTTATTGATTATAGAGGTGCAATTCTTTGCAAAAATTTAACAGACTTTTTTATATTTTGCAACTTTCTTCAAAGACATAGAAGTATAAAGATGGGACAAGACAGAGTCAAGATATGGCAACCCTGTGAAAATACCTCTGTTGTTATGATATCGTAACAACATAGTTAGAAATGTTATGCGATTTAAACCGCTTAGGCAATATGCAATTATTTTGGAAAGTCTATGGAATAGCATTTTGAAACCCAATTTTTGGATTTTTCAAACTTTTGTTTGTCATTTTTTTCTATAAATATATTTTTTTATATTAACATGGTCCTGCCATAAGCTGTTACCCAGACAGTACAGACAAAAACCATTTGCTCAGAATGCATTTTGTCTAGTCTTTACCATTTTAGGTCTTTGCTTTCTTATGGTGGAGGGTATTAAAGGTTCGATCTGGCCGAACTTTGATGCTTTTTAATGTTGTTTTGTAAATTTAAGTGATAGTAAACTCAGACCAGTAAAAAAGCGTTTCTGGTTCTTAAACCAAATTTTCTGTAGTCCATGCACAGACCTAGGCAACACAATACTTTAAACTAAATAACGCAACATTTAATATACAGGGTGAGATGAAAAAACTGCAACCAACTTCAGACTGTTGTCATTTTTAAGCCACTTGTCCGACAAATTATTCCAGTAACAGCTAATAATACCAATCCGTTGGACTATTGCGTCTGGAGTATTTTGGAAAGCAAAGTTGACACTAAAAAATACCAAAGTGTCGATCACCTCAAGCAAGCGTTTCGCCGAGAATGGGCCAAATTGCTGCAGAGCAACATTCGGACAACGTGTGACGGTTTCATTGGCTCTTTATAGGCCATAATTCGTGCCAAAGGTGACCAATTCGAACAAATATAAACTTGCAGTTTTTTATCTCACCGTGTTGAACTTTAAAATTTATAAAGATCTTTGAGTAAATATTCAAGAATCATTAGTTTAAAAAAGGGTCATGTTGGTCTGCCATATAATGGGAAATTCCCGATTTAAAGTATTTTTTACGTAATTAGTCCCGACTAATTTCGCCAAATGTTGGTATTTTGAGCTCTTATTTGGTATATGGTTTTGGTATAGAACTTATATACATATTCTTCTGGATTTTAGTTATTTTGAGGGTTTTGTCTCTTCGCAGAAGTTATAATGAAATTTTCCTGCTTGCATGGAGGTAGGGTAAGGTTCAGTATAGGGGTTTTTATGTGAAATTGTTTTGAATACCAATTAGAACGACAGAGAGTGGTAAATATTGGGCAAATGCACCGGTCGAAAACCAAAAGTAACATTTGCGCAGGACTGTATGGAATTATTACAAAGAAACCGACTAATATGGGTTTTGACCAAAGGAGGTTTTCCCATATATTGTAGTGTTGTACGGTATCATATAGTCGGCCAAGAAAGTCTATAGCCTTTGCTATTTTTATTTCATTTATTTATTCTTTTTTTTTTTTGTAAGAAAAGTTAGCAAAGAAAACGGCGAATAACAAAGAGATTATATCTTGATCACGCGTTAGCCTCTCAGAGATACAACAGTATACCGAATGAACAACAATTTAATGGAAGTGTTTTGTTTCTAATATTTGCTAATTAAATTTTAATATTATTAAATAGATTAGATTTGTGCAGTTAAAAAAATGAAGGTGCAAAAAACTGGTTAATTAGTTCTAATTACCAGCGTTCTAGAAGCGGAGGTAGATTTTTATTCACTTCTCCACTATACTGTGGGGGTATGTAAGTTCCATTGAAATATTGGTCTTAAACCCACCATTTAGTATACCGATCACCATATCACGACATGCTTAGTCGATCATGCTATGTATGTCCGACTGTCTGTCAACATTAATTTATAATCTCTCTAAAGGTTACAATTGATGACCAATCCTCACGAAATAGAATTAGGATTAGGGCCAGGAGGTCACTGTTGGTTTCTAGGGTTCACATATGGAGACGTTGAAATAGGTTTGGACACAAAAATTTGATGTGTGTCCATTGTGCAATGTTTTTACAAATGCCATCCTCAGTAATCTTAAAAATGAAAGATTTTGAAGACTTTTCGGTGTAAAAGGTAAACATTTTCCGAATAAGGAAAATTTTCAATAATATAAAAAACCTTGAAAGTCTGAAAATTTAGAACGATGTATGAAATTTTGATTAAAACATTTTGCCGAACTGAATAAATTGTGAATTTTAGATTCCAAATTTAGGATAAATAGAAACTTTCATCGAAATAGTTCTTCTGAAAATATAAGGTTTTTACATGTTTGTATCTTCTATATAAAGAGGTCTTTCATAATTTTTCAATAGGGTTCTATGGGTGGAGGTCATCAAATTCTTGAGAAACCCAAATACGATTAGTGGAACATTATAATTTTGCTACTTTGCAAAATACATCGACAAGAAAAAGCAACGCAAAAAAGCAGACAATGTGAGTGAGTGTCACATTGAAATGGTAACCTCTAAACGCCTCAGCCTAGATTTAGTTTTACAATAAAAATGTCACACACTTATATCGCGACAAACACACACATACACACTGAAACAAGTTATCCGAATGGCACTTAAATGACTGCCTATGAACCCATTTTGATAAAAAAAAAAAAACAAAATAAAAAGAACAAGAAAAAAAAACAATTAATCAACTTGTTGCAAATTGTCAATTCTGCGTTAAAAGAAGAATTTGTAAGAAAAAAATTAATTAAATACAAGCACACAACAACAATTCAAATGCAAAAAAGGAAAGAACGCACTTTTGTTATAGCAATTTTTTCTGTCACGTTGTTTGATCACCTTGTGAAAGGTGGTCATGCCACGTTTTTTATGCACACTTTTTCCATTGTGTTTCTGCCCCCGCCCTCAGGCTTCTGTTCACAAACGGTTCAAAAACAAAATTGATTGTTGATTATACAAAAAAAAAAAATATAAAAATACAACGAAAACAAAATAAACTTCACGTTCTCTATTTCAAATTGAGAATTTTGCAATTCATTGGCCTTTCAAGTGAATGGAAACATTCAAAATTTCGTTATAGAGTCGTAATTGCATTTGATAATGCACTGAAAGGAAAAAATATGAAAATATACAAAACAGAATGAAAAGAATAGCTTGGGTCTGCCGGAATACCTTTATGAATGAACAAAATACATTTTTTTATTTTTCTATGCAGGGTGACATAAAAAAAAACCAAGTCAAACGCCATAGTTTTTACATTTTTTTAAAATTGTATTGAATGAAAGCAAAAAATGTGGTAAATATCATCAAATTTTAGAATAAGTTTAGATTTGTTCGAATTGGTCACCTTTGGCACGAATTATGGCCTTTTAACGGGCAATGAAACCGTCACACGCTGCCCGAATGTTGCTCTGCGGTATTTTGGCCCATTCCCGGCGAAGCGCTTGCTTGATCGTGATCGACACTTTGGTATTTTTTAGTGCCAACATTGTTTTCCAAGATACTCCAGACACAATAGTCCACGGGATTGGCATCCGGAGATTTTGGTGGCCATTGTGCGCTGAAAATGAAACGAGGAACCTCATTTTGTAACCATTCTTGGGTGGCATGTGCTGAGTACGATGATGCTGAGTGCTGTTGGAATGTCCAAGGTCTGCGGCCAAAGTATTTGCGTGCCCAAGGCTTTAATACACCCTCCAGAACATTTATTCTGATGCCACGGTCGATTAATACGAGCGGAGAGCGACCATCGGCTGTTATGGCGGCCCGAACCATTACCATGGCCGGCGCTTGAGTTCTGGTGGCCAACCGAAGGTGCACATTTTCAGCAGACCTCTTTGGCAAATAAACACGATCATTTTGTTTGTTAACTAACTGCTGGACAACGAATGTTTTCTCATCGGAGAAACCCAAATTCGGCAGTTCCCCACTCCCGGCTAAGCGAAACAACTTTTTAGCTCTTTTGGGTCTATTTTCTTTCTGTTGCGGTGAAAGTTCTTGCACTTTTTTGAATTTCATTGGCTTTACCCCGAGCTCATTTTTCAATATTTTCCGAGTGGAATATTGCGATATGTTCAGATCACGATCCATTTTTCGGCCACTGCGACGCGGGTTTCGATCGTTTCGCTTCTTTACTTTTCGAATCATTTCTACTGATATTGCTGTTTTCCACCGTGTCCACTTCATTGACGTCGGGCTACCCTTTCAGGAAAATTCTCACCAAACTGCTTTTGTACGCTTATAAACAATATAATGAGCTGCCATTGGAATTATTTTAACAGAGTGGCTTAGAAATGAAAGCAGTCTGGAGTTGGCTGCAGACTTTTCATCTCACCCTGTAAAGGGAAGAAGATTTTTCTGTTTTAATTTTTTTGTATTTGTATAGGGAAATACCATGGATTTCATAAATTCTGGTGGTATATTACGACTTAGCCCTAAGAATTTGGGAGGGGTATTTTCGAGTGCGTTTTTGTGTTACAATTAATCCCATCCTTCTCTATTTCGACGTTATCAACAAAGAGAAAAACTTTTAATAAATATTGAATATTTCTCATGCATTTATTAGGATGGGGTATTCCATCAGAAAAAATTGATAAAATGTCAATTTTACAACTATCTATTAATTCCATCCATCCATATGTCCATCTATCAATAAGAACATCAATCATTAAATAGCATTTTTATAATAGGAAATGGACAATTGCCCGGAAAGCGGTAGTTAGTTATATGTATTCATGTAACGCACGTTTGTATGTAGGCATACACACATTCACAGGAACAGGCCGACCGACAGTCTGGATCTGGATCCACATGCAAGAATGTAGCAAAGAAGAACCCAGACACACAACGTCGCCAATGTGGGGTATATTGAACTTTGCTACGCGCTCGGTACGCACTACAAAAAACCTAACCATACTATTCTTGGATTTCTTCTTTTTGTGCTTATTTCCCTTACTCCATCCACGGATCGTTGCACGACGTCATATGTCGGCAACATTTTATAAAAAAATCTTATTCTTTTCTTGTTGTTGGTTAAATGGCACGCACAGAGGATCATTAAGGGGGGAAAATTCTTCTCTTCGTTAAACCGCAATGAAAGAAAAAATGGGTACATAATATGGCAGGGAAACGAAAATGGAAATATTATTAACAATATGGGGGGAATTATTTGAATTGGAGCACTATACCAGCAAAAACGAGGGAAACCCATCAAGGGAGATTTAGGCTAAAAAATAAAAAATATATTTAAAATTTTTAGCTATATAATAAAAAAATTCTATAAGCTATGAATAATAATCATCATTCTTAAATTTGGATAGTAAGGTGAGCACATTGGCCAGGATCTTGGAAGATCTTTTCGCTCTTAATCCAAACAGTATTATAAACACATAATCCAAAATTACAAGTTATTTTTGACTTAAAAAGAATAAAGCAGATACATTACTTATTTCATTTTAATAATGGAGGTATATTATTCGTGTCAATAGAGTTATAAAGATACATAATGAACTTTACATAAATAATGTAAATACATTATTCACGTCCTTAGAATTTTGTAGATACATTATTGCATTTATAGCAATCATGCAGCTACATTATCTAATCCATTTTACTAATGTAGATACTTTGTTCATGTTTTTTTAGAATTATGTAAATGTATTATTAACTTCATAAGAACATTGAAGATGCATTACGCATGTTATTTCAACAATATAGATACATTATCTATGACCTTCAATTATGTAGATACACCATCGACCAAATAGAAACAATGCTGACAAAAAAAACAAGCCGTAAGAATAATGACGAAAGGTTATCCGCAAACTAAAATTTATTCAGGTAAATTATCCAACATCAATCTAGACAAATTATTTGCGTCAAAATAAATAAAAAATATATGCGACATTTTGCTGATTTATCTACATTATACACAACATTTGCTTAATGTATATCCTTTTATCAAGTCAGATACACTGTTGACTTCAGTTTGATAATGTGGGTGCATTATCCAGATAGATACGTACATACGTTATTTTTACAATGTTAATACGTTATCTACGTTATTTTGACAATACTGATACATTATATACTCATTAAAAATGTGTAGATGAATTATCCACTTTATTTTATAGATTTAAATACGTTATTTACATCCTTTTGATAATGTAGATACATTATCTACACGTTAAAAATGTGTAGATGCATTGTCCACTTTATTTTAAAGATTTAAATACGTCATTCACATCCTTTTGATAATGTAGATACATCCACGTTATTTTCTCAAACCTTGGGCATTTTAGATAAATTATTTTCGACTTTAAAATTGTGTAAATACATTATCTTCGTCCTTAAAATTGTGTAGATACCTTATCCACGTCATTTCGCTACTGTATATACATTATCTACCCGTTTAAATATGTATGTACATTATCTACGTCTTGGAAAATATGTAGATACATTATCCACGTTATTTTAACGATGTAGATACATTACCTACGTCATTAGAAATGTGTATAAACATTATTCACATTCTTTTGATTATGTAGATACATTATCTTCGTCTTCAGAATTGTGTAGATACATTATCTACGTCACCAAATATGTGTAGATGTATTATACACATCCTTTTGACAATGTAGATACATTATCTCCTTCTTCAAAATTATCCACGTTATTTTTACAATGTAGATACATTATCTTCGTCTTTAAAATTGTGTAGATACATTATCTTCGTCTTTAAAATTGTGTAGATACATTACCCACGTTATTTTAACGATGTTGATACATTATCTTCGTCTTTAAAATTGAGTAGATACATTATCGACGTCATTTTGACACTGTAGATACGTTATCTTCCCATTAAAACATGTATATACATTTTCTACGTCTTGAAAAATGTGTAGACACATTAACCACGTCGTTTTAACAATGTAGATACATTATCTACGTCTTGAAAAATGTGTAGATACATTATCCACTTTATTTTTACGATGTAGATACATTAACTACGTCTTCTACGAAATGTGTAGATACATTATCCACATCCTTTTGACAATGTATATACATTATCCACGTTATTTTAACGATGTAGATACATTTTCCTCGTCCTTTGGACAACCTAGATACATTATCTTCGTCTTTAAAATTTTGTAGATACATTAACCACGTCGTTTTAACAATGTAGATACATTATCTACGTCTTGAAAAATGTGTAGATACATTATCCACTTTATTTTTACGATGTAGATACATTAACTACGTCTGCTACGAAATGTGTAGATACATTATCCACATCCTTTTGACAATGTATATACATTATCCACGTTATTTTAACGATGTAGATACATTTTCCTCATCCTTTGGACAAACTAGATACATTATCTTCGTCTTTAAAATTTTGTAGATACATTATCCACGTCATTTTGACACCGCAGATACATTAACTATCGATTAAAATATGTATATATATTATCTACGTCTTGTAAAAAGTGTAGATACATTATCCACATCCATTTGACAACGTAGATACATTATCTTCGTCTTCAAAATTGTGTATATACATTATCCACGTTATTTTAACCATGTCGATATTTTATCTACGTCATTAGAAATATATAGATACATTATCCACATCCTTTTGACATTATCTACTCTTAAAAAATGTGTAGATACATTAGAATTGTGCAGACACAATAAGTTTCATTAAAAATCTGCACATACATTATCCGAGCCCCCTCGAAATGGTTATTTCTCTGAAATTTTCAGTACATTTTTCATGAATAATCTTGAGACAAGGTCCACTCATTTCATGTTTCCGTTGAGCAAACTTACAACATCTTTTCAAAACAAAAAAACTTGAGACAATATGATCCCCAAATAGATAACCCTTTCTGAGAACACATTCAAAGAAATCTAACTACTACAAATATGGAAAGAAAGAACAAACAACAAAATGTCCACATTTCAAAACAAATGAGGAAACCACAAAGAATGGGAATTGCTGGACGAATCCGGGCAATGCTTGTAGAACTTACTAGTTGCTTCTTCTCTCCGTTGATCAGACCATAATCGTTCTCATCATCGCTCCATCCATAGTAGGATAGATGTTTGGTTTGTGGTTGAGACAAAGAAAAGAACACAAGAAATGTCGACATGCCACCAAAATAGAAGAAAGAATGAAATACAAAAAGGGTACATCGACGAAAATACAGACACCAAAACGAGAAGGTAGAGAATCTTTTCACATTAAGAATCAGGTATAATTTGATAACAAATAACCAGCAAGTAAAGTGTCATTCCAAAGAATGACAATAATAACGACAACGACGGTGAGAACAGCACAGAAAATGAGTTAAAATGTTATTAACATTTAAGGAGAATTACTGGTTACTTGGCTGGATGAATTTGTTGTGTTCAAAACGAAGAAATAATGTTGTTTGTCATCCGGCCAAATCCGATGAGAACCGGTAGATTTGTACGCTGATTTGTTGCTTTGGTTTGTTTTTGTTGGAATATAGCTGTTGTTGTCATTAATGTTCATGTCGTGTTTGAGGTTTGACGTTCAGAATACCAAGTAGATAGGTTGAAGCACTGTTCTTCATCAGTTTTCATGGCATTGCTGCTATTGTGTGTTTTCTGCTGGCTGGTGATATCGTGCAGCTCTCTAGAAGGAAGATCATAATGAGCTTTGATCATTGCCCCGCCACATTCGCGGCAATATATTGTTGTATTCCATTTGCTTCGCAATTATCATTAAATTGCCTGTTTATTTTGGTTCTTTGTTTGCCGAGGTTGTTGTTGTTCTCGCCCAGCTTGCTAAAATATCTTCTCCACCCACCCAACCACCACTCTCTTTCTCTCGCTCCAATTTACTTTCTTAGGCCACTTAATCATTACCATAATAAGGTTAATGGTTGTTGTCGTCGTCTTTTGGTGGTAAACCAAAGTAAAATTCTTAAAAATTCAAAATCAAAACCAATGTTATTTGTTTTGTGGTTTTGAAATCATTCTAAGAAAACGAAGAATAAAAATCAAAACATGATGATGAAGAATATGCCGAAAAAAATTCAAAAGAAACCATAAACAAAAACCATTGAGTGTTATACGAAATGAAAATGTATCTGTATACGTATGCAGGTACATCTATGTATGTGTATGTGTGAATAAACAAAATAAAAACTTTCAAAACAAATCATCAAAAAAAAAAAAAACAACATCGTTTGGTTTTTATTTTCAATTTACTATGACTTGCTTTGCTGGTTTTGTTTATCGCACGATATCAGCAAAGTCAGAAAAAAAAAAACAAAATGAGTAATCCAAACGATTTCACTTTAATTATCGAAAAATCGCGCAAAAATGTTTTACCATTGGTTGGCGTTAAACTAAGCAAAAACAAACGGACTACAATCGAATAGAGAATAATTGTCATTGAATAAAGTAGATACATTCTGCGTAAATATTGGATAACTCTGATGTTCATTGGTAATATACATTTTGTAAAGATACATTATCTACAACAAATGGGCATTACAACGCCAAAAGTGGATATGATAGATACGCGCTACAACATTACAGGCATTAATTGATAAGTAGAGAGATTATTATACACCTTTATTGTCTAAGGTACAGGGTGAGATAAAAAACTACAACAAATCCGAACGCCATAATCTTTACATTTTTTTTTAATTTATCATCAAATTTTAGTTTAGTCTTTTAGCTTAGATTTGTTCGAATTGGTCACCCTTGACACGAATTATGGCCTCAAACGGCCAATGAAACCGTCACACGCCGCCCGAATGTTGCTCTGCTGTATTTTGGCCCATTCCCGGCGAAGTGCTTGCTTGAGGTGATCGACTCTTTGGTATTTTTAGTGCCAACCTTGCTTTCCAAAATACTCCAGATACAATAGTCCAACGGATTGGTATCCGGAGATTTTGGTGGCCATTGTGCGCTGGAAATGAAGCGAGGAACCTCATTTTGTATCCATTCTTGGGTGGCGCATGCTGATTGCGATGGTGCTGAGTCCTGTTGGAATGTCCAAGGTCTGCGGCGAACATGTCTGCGTGCCCAAGGATTTAATACACTCTCCACAATATTTTCGCGATAATATTCGACATTTATTCTGATGCCACGGTCGATTAATACGAGCAGGGAGCGACCACCGGCTGTTATGGCGGCCCACACCATCACTATGGCCTGCGCTTGAGTTCTGGTGGCCAACCGAATTTGCACATTTTCAGCTGACCTCTGAGGATCAGGATTATTTTGTTTGTTTACAAACTGCTGGACAACGAATGTTTTCTCATCGGAGAAAACCAAATTCGCCAGTTCACCACTTTCGGCCAAGCGAAGCAACTCTTTAGCTCTTTTGAGTCTATTTTATTTCTGTTGCGGTGTAAGTTCTTGCATTTTTGCAAATTTTTGCCCAACGTAATTTTGATATTTTGATATTTTATCCACGTCAATATGATGTTGCAGATACCTATTTCACAGCAGTCGGAATATACATTATCCATGTCATTAGAAGAATCCAGATACATATTTCACGGCAATTAGTATATGTAGTTACATTATCCACAACAATATGATTCTGCATATACATTATACAAAAGATACTAATTTCACAGCATTCGGAATATGCGGATACATTATCCACGTTAATATGTTACTGCAGATACATTACCCTAAAGATACAAATTTCACAGCATTCGCAACATGTAGATTGATTATCCAACACCAATTGGTATTTATAGATACATTATCCAAACTATCCAAGACGAAAGAGTGCTAAAGATACACATTTCACAGGATTCGGAATATGTGAATATATTATCTACGTAACAGGATATTGATGTAGATACATTATCACTTCAGTAGGATACGGAAGATAACATTTCACAGCATTCGGAATATGTAGATACATTATCTATTTCAATAGAATATTGCAGACCCATATATCAAGCCAACTGAATATGGCACGTCAATGAAAAACTATAGATACATAACCCTCGCCAATTTGAATGCGTATAAACATTATCTGCGTCCATAGGATAGAATAGTTTGATCAATTTTGAATAATTTTTTTTTTTTAATCGAAAATGCTAAAAAATTGGCGACAGCAAAAATTAGAGATTTTGCCACGAACATCGATGCCTGAACATTATGCGGCGCAACATTGGATATTGAGCTTCTTTTGTGAAATATTAGAAGTTTTTTGTTACCAAACACATGTTTCTTCTTTTCTTTCATTTCAAACAGTGAAAAAAAAAAACACCGGAGACATGTGTACTGCTGGTGGTATTGTCTTCGTTTTTTACCACCATCACACGGAAGATATTCATTATGGAGCCTTTTATTATGGTGGCTATATATGTGGCCTATAGGCCGGCGGTCTGTGATTTAACCTTCAGTCGTCGTTATCGCTGCTCAATGGCAGTACACAGTACACAATGTTAAGAAAAATGGGAATAAAAGAAAACTAAAATTAAAGGTATGACATTAAAGACGGGCAAACGAACAAAACAAAAAAAATACAAAACAGGCCCAAACAAAATACCAAGTCATTATCAAGACAAAATGTTTAAGTTTTGTGTTTTTTTTTTTTTTGTTCAGCAAGAAGCAGGTCCAAATAAGACAGACGACAAAAGACATTCTGAGTAACTGAAATGGTCATCATTATATAAGGAAGTCTAAGAAGTTATATACAAGAGATATAAAAAATGGTAGCAAGAAGGAGATGGTACGGGTACATAATCGAAAAAATAACAAAATGAAACTCGGTGGTAGCGACAACAACGAAATATTTTAACACTTCATGTTAGGGGTTAAGTTCACAAGTACTGAAATTCCCATGTAAATACGGTAGATAAAAATTAGTGAACAGACTGTGATTGTAATAAAATATAGTCGTTTGCTGCTAAGCTTATTAGATAGTATCGCTAAATCTCCCTATATACTCAGGGTGAGATGAAAAAACTGCAACCAACTTCAGACTGCTGTCATTTTCAAGCCACTTGTCCGGCAGCTGTCCAGTTATTATATTATATTGTTTACAAGCGTACAAAAGCATTTTGGTGAGAATTTTCCAGAAAAAAAGGTATTCGTGAAGGAATTTAAGCGTGATACTGTGATTTCCTTATATATTTAGCTGGAACCATTGAAATTCCAAAAAGTGCAAGAACTTACACCGCAACAGAAGGAAAATAGACTCAAGAGTTGCTTCGCTTGGCCGAAAGTGGTGAGCTGCCGAATTTGATTTCTACGATGAGGTAACATTCGTTATACAGCAGTTTGTAAACAAACAAAATGATCGTGTTTACTTGCCAAAGAAGTCAGCTGAAAATGTGCACCTTCGGTTGGCCACCAGAACTCAAGCGCCGGCCATGGTGAGGTTTCGGCCAAATCAGCTGAAACTTGGCATGTGGGGTTGCTGGTAGGTATGTTCTCTCCCTGCAAAAATATACGCTACAGGTTTACTAATTAGTATAGCCACTACATAACGGTAGCTCCCGATTTTCGGTATTTTGAAGGTTTCTGCCACAATTTCCAAACAAATCAGCTGAAACTTGACAGCTGTTCTGTGTTCTCCCCTTGCGAAAGATGTTCGATTTATTTCTACTAATTGGTATAGCCACTACATAACGTTAGGTCCCGATTTTCGGTATTTTGAAGATTTCTGGGACACATCCATTTAACCAAAGTAAGACTTCATAAGTACGCCTATAAATAAAGGCAATATGACTTTAATGACGGGCGGATAACTCAGACCATAAAGAGGCATAATCATATTAAAAATTTTCCTTCAATTCGGAAGAATGGGCAACTAAACAAAAAAAGTATTTATATTTCAATATAACAAAGATGAGTTACTGTAAAATGATATAATTAAAGAACTATTAACTAACAAAGTTTGCTTCGCCAATGCTCCCCCCAAGAACCTGCATAGCCAAAATCCCAAACGCACACATAAGTGACCGGCCAGCCAGCTCAGCTCTACTTAATATTTTCCCCATGAATGAATCATACTGTCGTCTGGAAAAGTGGCGAGTTACTTTTCCTTTATTTTACAACAGCACTCTGAGTGGTCTTACGAAAATGATTTATATTCTATTCCGTTGTGGACAAGGGTCAGCAGCAGCAGCAGCGACAAAAGCCATCAGCATACAAACTTGAAATAACAACAACAAAAAATAGATCATTTTTCGTATGAGAAGTAGGGTAAAACCAGAAAGCAACTTGAAAAGAAAAGGTGATAAGTTAAATGGTTAATGTATATATTTCTTGATGTTGGTGCTTTTGTTGTTTTTTTTTTTTTATGAATTTCTATATATTTCTAAAGGCGTAGGTCGTGTTAACACGTTTGCATTGAGTAAGCTAGCTAGCAAGGCAGTCAGTCAACATGGCTTGCTAACCAACCAGCCAGCCAAGCCAAGCCAGACATAATGATGGAGCAAACAAAAAACCCACTTAAATTTCAAGATATGTTGTTTGGTTGCTTGGTTTCATGAAATAAGAAGAAAGAAGGAGAAGAAGAAACACCACAGCTGCTGGCAACGAAACAACAACAGCTGCAACAGCAGCAGCATTGGCATCATCATTGCCGTCGCCGTCGTCCTCATCATCTAAAGTACAACAACCACCAGCATCATCGTCATCGTTATCATTATGGAAGCAAGAGTACCCCAATCCGTAGCACTGAAACCAAACAAAAAATAAATAGCATTGAAGACAGTGTCTCCAACGGATACTGGTCGTGTAAAATAATATCTGCAAAATACAATTGCGGAAAGCAAGGAAACGCTTAAGAGCAAACTGTGAAGATAAGGGGAAAATTAATACTCAAATACAAAAGCAATGAAAAATGCTTGGTGTTGACATTTTATATCATTCATTACAACAGCTTCACTTGATGGAACTGCGAATGGTCTGCTGGTTATATATTTGATAGTTGGAATTTCATGAAAGATGCCTTTTCAATTCAGTGAAAGGAAATAAAGAACGGGGAAACCTTATAAGAAAATAATTAAATTCCGAAATTTGTATGTATATATAATGTGTATAAAGAGAGTCATATTTTACGTAAAAGAAAATTCCAAAGTCGAAAAAGAGACAAAAAAACTGAAAAAATTTTATGGGAATCCTCAAAAATAACTACTGGGTCCATATTCTTCATATTACAAACAAAATCATAAATACATAATAACCTGTACCTCAATGTGATGTAGATATAATAATCGTCGTCTATATCAAACCTATGGAGGATATTTTGATATAAACCCCATAGGTCTTTCTTCTATAGATCTGTAGAAAGTCGCCCATTTATAGGTCACCCATAAAGGTCTTATACTCAATAAAGTCTCATAGAAATCAGAATATTCAAAGTAGAGCTGTAGATGGCCTTACGTCTATACAGGGTGAGATGAAAAAACTGCATCAAAATTCAGACTGCTGCAATTTCTAAGCCACTCGTCCGACAGCTGTTAAAATTATTCCAGCGACAGATCATTATACTGTTTACAAGCGTACAAAATCATTCTGGTGAGAATTTTCCAGAAAAAAATATTTGTGATGGAATTCAGGCGTGGTATTGAAAACCACAAGTGGCTATCGTTAGAGCATTCCAGCATTTAAATGTGAATAAATCTGTTGTGTCTCGTACCATTACTCGTTACTGTGATACTGGTAACGTAGCCCTACGTCAAGGAAGTGGACGGAAGAAAACAGCAACATCAGCAGAAATGGTTCGAAAAGTAAGGAAGCGACTTGATCAAAACCCTCGTCGCAGTGACCGAAAAATGGCTCGTGAACTGAACATATCGCAATATTCCATTCGACAAATATTGAAAAATGAGTTCGGGGTAAAGCCATTGAAATTTCAAAAAGTTCAAGAACTTACACCGCAACAGAAAGAAAATAAACTCAAAAGAGTTAAAGCAAACACTTTGGCCGCAGACCTTGGACATTCCAACAGGACTCAGTTACAAAATGAGGTTCCTCGCTTCATTTCCAGCGCACGGTGGCCACCAAAATCTTCGGATACCAATCCGTTGGACTAATGGCACTAAAAAATACCAAAGTGTCGATCACCTCAAGCAAGCGCTTCGCCGGGAATGAGCCAAAATAACGCAGAGCAACATTCGTGCCAATGGTGACCAATTGAAACAAATCTAAACATGTTCTAAAATTTGATGCTATTTCCGACATATTTTATTCAATAAAATTTAAAGAATTTTAAAATTATGGGGTTTGACTTTGTTGCAGTTTTTTATCTCACCCTGTTGGTATAAAAATCGTCGTCTACATAAAACCTATAAAGCACAAAGATCTTTCTTCTAAAGATCTGTAGAAAGTCACCCACTTGTAGGGCACCCTTGAAGGTCTTCTTCTCAACAAAGACTTATGAAAATCATAATATTCAAAGCAGAGCTATAGATGGCCTTACGTCTATAGATACAGAACTTTATATATAGAAACTTGAACAAGTTCCCTTTCTGAGTAAATGATATCTTTAGCGAATAGAAGATATACGCAGCAAAGTTTTGTTACGTTACTAAACCTTTGAAATTTGCGATTCTGATTTTGACGTGGCCCCTGAAATCGGAAAGTTTTTCTAAATCGGTCAAAAATCAACAAATTTAAAGAAATCTCCAATTTTTTTTTTTTTTTAAAAGTACTTAGAAATCTTGGAATGAAATCCAAAATCAGAAACCTTGGAAAAAATTATTAGCTTGGTGGAGATTTATTTCCAGGAAACGTTCAAATTTTTCAGAAAAGAGTTTTGTTCAGGACCTATGTCCGTATGAAAATGCACCTTTCCTTCATACAATTAGGGAAAATAGCTACTTATTTGATCATAATTAATAATTGATTAGATTACTTTAGGTGGGCTGTATGACGTCCAGCCGCGACTAAAACACGCACTTCAAATACCCACCTAGTTTGTACATTAATTCTCACACCATTTTTCATATTATCGTAATCTCCAAATTAAAGCTCAATACCATACGTAATACGTAATTTTACCCCATACTCGTAAGAATGTTGATATAAAAAGCCCAAACCCGTACCCATATTAGAACAGCTGATAAATATTTTTTGTCATATGATCAAATTTTAAGATAATTATCTTGAATAAATAAAATTTCCATGGTTTTATTTAATATAAAAAATATTACAAAAATATTATAGTTGTGATTACAGCCAGCCAGCCACTCACTCAAGCCAACTTAAATTTCGTGACAAATGTTTTCTCATGGATTAATTACTTGGTAATGTTTTTATTTTTCCACTCTTGTTTTGTTTTTTTTTTTTTTTTCATTTTCATGTCACCCATCAGATACCCTTACCCCCCTTGTGAATCAACCGTCGACACATACAATACATATAATTAAACAACCTTTTTCACACAAACACACACACACACACTCACTCACATATAGACACGAACGCACCCAAACAATTGTCATTGATGTATTTTATATACAGCAATATCTGTATATACAATGCATACATACATATGATATATAGAGAAATATAAACACTGACTCATTCATCGGTAACATGAAACATCACCGCAACAACACAACAACGAACGAACAGAAAGCCGACAATAATAGTAAAATAATGGTAAGTTGGTGGTTATGAGCATAGGTTCAACGCGTTATTTCCATTTTATTTATAGACAAATGTACATACATCAAGTTGTTACATACATGTAGTATGTAGTCATGGGCATATATTTTGTTTTGCATTAGTACATGGATACATACAAGCAAATGTGATGAGGGAACAAGTCACAATTTCCCACCGGTAGGGTTGGGGGTGTTTATTACACGCCTTAGTAAATACTTTCATGTAGCAGCAATAACTGTCGGCTGGATATTCCAATTCAATAGAAAACTCCCAACGTAATGGCCAACTCAATTTCTCAAAAACACGCTCTCTCTCGCACTCAACCAACACCCTCTTTTTCTCAGAAAATAAAATACACTCACTCACTCTCGCTATGTCTGTCTTTTCTGAAAAAAGCCAAAAAATCCAGCAGCAAGCATACACTCACGCACACATTAACGAAGAACAATAATAACAACAGCAAATACATTCATTACCGGTCCGGGTCCGACCTTTTGTCGTCATTCACCAGAGAAAAAAAGAATATCAAAACACACAGCCAGCAAAATATACACTCGCGCCACACAAACACACACCAACTCGGCTATGCATACACAATATCCCCAGCGAAAACAAACAAAAAATAAAAAAAACGGCGCAAAAACCATCACTTTACACAATTTCCTTTCTCTTATGTACGTACAACTTAGCACGGCTGCTCTGTTGTTGTTTTTTACTGTTCGGGGATTTTCTTTCTTCTTTCCTTATTTTGACGTCGCCCTTTTTCCTGGGGCCCAGTGTACGTACAAGTACCTAAATAGTATATGCTTTGCTGTATACTTGTTTTATTTACCCTTTATCTTCTGCTGGTTTATTCCGTTCTTTTTCAGGTTTTCTGTTCCTCTTTATTGCGCTTTGTGTTGTTCTGTGCAGCACAGACAATCTTTAAAAATAATTTTATAGTACTCTTCTGTAATAATAAAAATTTCCACACAGCAGTTTCTTCGTTTATTTTTTTCTCGTTTCCTATTACGCTGTCTGCTTGGAATATCTGGTTTCAACTTTGAAATTCTTTTCTTCTTTGTTTAAAATTATTTTTTCTTTCTTTATTTCACAAATGCTTGTATTTGCATTTATTAATTAACATTTATTTGCAGCTTTTGGTTTCTTTCTTGCTTTTATTTCTTCTTTAATAATCTAATTTATTTCTTTGTATTCTTGTTTTTTTTTTATTCATTAATTTCTCTTCAATTTTGTTGTTGTTTTTGTCACTACAATAAATGGGGACGGGCAACAGTAGCAGACACACAAATACACACGTATACCAACGACGATGCGCGATACAACAGACGTTGTGTTGAATTCAGTTTATGTACTAAATAAAAAATCAGAAGAATAAAGTTGGCTTGCAAAATTAAGATCTGTATTTCTTCCGTCCACAAAAACACAACCAACTCGCGTTAAAAGCAGAATACAAATAACTCAGTTGAGAGTCGTGAACGCAAGTGAGTGCAATTTGAGAGCGTGAATAACATCATTTAATTTAGACAACTCTCACCAGTTGAGTGAAACATGACATGGACACTGAACACAATGAGCACGTTGGCGTTTCAACGACCGTTAAGTGCAGTAGATGAATGAATGACAGGTTTAAAGGTTCTTTTTTGGTCAATAAGAGAAGCATACAAGTAAAATAGGTATTAGATTCAAGTGGGTGGGTGGGTGAGTGTTTAGATATTTTTGTCCTGATTGTAGAATTTTTTGGTACAAGTATAATGCAGTAGAAACTCTGGGATTTTTTTAATTTTTTTCCAGAGTTAGGTATTTGTACCCTGATCCGGACACGGATAGTTGACCTAAAAGTCTGTGTCCAAGACCCGAGTTGGATCCGGATCCACTCAACTGATATTGACATCATAGGTATCATTTGAATATTAAAAAAATACCTATCCAACAAGTGGTCTTATTTTACAAAAAGCAAAGATGAAAAATAAATAATTTAAGATCGGATGATGGATGAGCTATTTTTATCATTAGAGAGACAAATCCAGCAAAAAAATGTGCATCCGTGGAGCACCATAGCCCATGCCTATATCAATTGGAGATGCAGGAATATTTATTATTTCATTCATTATGTTTTTATTTATTTTATTTAAATGTTTTGCAAAATGCTATTCGTTTACTTTTTGCGATCTCTCGAGAGAAAATCTTATGTTGTCTCACTAACTTCTTACCCGTTAGCAATGAAAATTCCAATTAACTCTGTTTCGTCGGTCGTCCTATAAGCCGTAACAATACAAGATGTGTCCCCAAGTATAAATAAAAAACTACCACCAAAAAACCAACCAACAAAGAAGTTATTCGAACTGTATACATTGAACTAGATAGGATTTAGTCTTTGGTCACTGGTATATGACTGTGAATCAGGAAAGTAATGCAAAGGGAGTCAATTGGTTACCTCGCATGACATCCCCATGTTAAAGTTTACAATTGTTTGCACTGTGAGGGGTCTTAAGTGAAACCAGTTACTGTAACCCTGAGAATCGACGAGTTGCGGGTGTCGTACGTTCACGTTGATAGTGAGTTGGTACAACATGCTAAATATCAACTTCGTACAACCGGTCAAAAAAACAACACAATCTTGAAGACAACTGCTGTAAGGTGTACAAGCAGTTGTATCGTGTCTTGCTTGCATTATGTTATCGACTGGATTAATATGTTAAAGAATAAAGCAAATTTTAATGTATGCCAATGACTTGAGTTAGAATAGAAAAGCCTTTTAATACCTTCCACAATGAGATAACTCCAATTTCTATAATAAAAAGTATTGCGATTAAATATTCGATTTTAAGTTCCATTTGAAACTGCAAGTACTACACTCTTTTCCAATGTAATTCGAAACATTTTTCTTGTAATTCGCAAATTTAATTTCTAATTCGATTTTTTTACTTGTAATTTTAGAATTTAATTCGTAATTCGCGGTTGAAATTCAAATAAAAATTACTTGAATAATAGGTGCAGAATGCAGTTAAATCAGCGTACGAAAACCAACGAGGCTAATAACGGACCGCTCACACCAAGTTACAAACACTTTAATTGTTTTCAATCGTTTTGTACTGCACACACTTCAATGCCAGAAGTACACAAACAATACGATTGCCTCGATGTACTTCAGCTATGAGTTGCCGAGTTTTTGCGTTTGCGAACGAATCACCAAGAAACGTTTCCAAACGTTTGCTGTGCTGGTACATTTAGAGTTGTCATTCTAAGTATTATTATACCCTCCACTATAGTATGGAGTGTATATTAAGTTTGTCATTTCGTATGTAACACCTCGAAATATACATTTTAGACCCCACAAAAATTAGCATAAAATTCTAAATCGATTTAGTGATGGCCGTCCGTCTCCCGATATTCGGTATTTTTATGACTTTAGCGACATTATTCAACGGAATTGTTTCTAATTTGGCATTTGAAATTCGAAATGGATACTACAGCCTATGACAGAAAATTGTCTCTGCAGGTCTACGTCTTCGTATAGCCCGCATATAACGGTACCTCCCGATATTCGGTATTTAGAAGACTTTAGTGACATTATTCACCGGAATTGTTTCAAATTTGGTATTTGAAATTCGTAATGGATATTACCATCTATGACAAAAAATTGTCTCTGCAGGTCCACGTCTTCGTATAGCCCTCACATAACGGTACCACCCGATATTCGGTATTTTGATGATTTTAGCTTCATTATTCACCGATTTTTTTCAAGTTCCGCATTTGAATACTCTAATGGTTTGGGACAAAAGTTGCCTATGCAGGTCCACGTTATCGTATAGACCCACTTTTCCCACGCCGCGTCATGCAGCAGACCTATTATAACCTACAAATACCTATTTTTAGACAAATAAGTGAAAGAATGTGGCAAAGATCATCAAAATACCGAATATCGAGAGGTACCGTTATATGGGGGCTATACCAAAACGTGGACCTATACATACAATGTTTCGCCACATGAGCAAAATCCATACTGACCGATTTTATAAAAATTCGTGAAAAAAATCAACAAAATAACGAAAACCGAAAGGCACCCTTATATGGGGACTATACCAAAACGTGGACCGATATATCTCATTTTCAATGCCAACCATCCTAGGCACAATACAAATTGTTCTGCTAAATGTTGACGCTCTACGTCAAATCATGTGGGCCGACAGACGGACATCGTTAAATTGTCTTAGAATTTTATGCTGATTATGAATATATATACTTTATGGGGTCTACGATGAATATTTATGGATGTTACAAACGGAATGACAAAGTTAATATACCTTCCTTTCCAAGGTGGAGGGTATAAAAACAAGTTCCGTTTTCTTAATGTCGGGTTTGTTTCGTTTCGATCTTGGAGAAAATATAGAACAAAATGATAAAAACCGTTTCATTTGAATTCCCGAATATCGGGAGATAACGTTATTGTACTGGGAGTAGAACTTATTACAAACTACACATATATTACTATGAATTAAGCAATATCGAAGTCCTAGTCTTACTTTTGGTATTGTATATTTATTGAGATGTTACGATAGGATCTGACACCATTCAATCCATACGTAAGAGAATTAACTAGCTAGATACAATGTGTTTTTGTTTTCTTATAGTCTCTGTCATTTTCCTGAACATTAATTTCATTTCGTTTGAATGCGATCGGTCAGTGACTTTTTAGAAGTCAAAATGCTATAATAATGAACGTATCTGTCTAATGACGACGATGGCAGGCTAAATGGCAATATAAACAATGGCAACAATTAAAGCGTTCATCAAACGTTCCAACGGTGTGTCACAACACCACTACATGCGCTCTCTAATCGACTATCGTTTCATCGCGCCAAAACAGAAATAACAAAACAGTTAGTAGGCATACTACCAAGCACTATAACCATAGTCACCGTCATCATCAGCGTTATCAATCCAAAACCAACAGAGTTCAAAGTAGCTCAAGTCGGGTTTTTGGCGAAACACCTCAAAGCCTCTCTCACTTCATGGCTGTGTTACTTCGTTTTGCACAACGCTCCAACGAAGCCAGGCAATTGGGCTACCCTCATTAAAACAACAACGACAACACAACATTGCTAAAGAGATTACACTTTTATAACTGAAAACTGAAGCAGCAGCGAACTGAAACTGTTGGCAAACCGTGTAACAAAACCAAAATCCAAAACGCTAACAATGAATCGCAAAAACAAATGGTAAACAAAAAATAGAAACATCGATGGCGATACCGCGAAAATAGCAAAAAACAAAGCAATGCGGCCATAAAAAATCTTCAGCACAACAATACGTTCAACTTTTGCCTGATACGTGAGTAAATAAAGGTAAGGAACAACAACTGACGGAGCAGAGGCATCGGCATAGCGAAAAAAAAACCGCCACAATGAATGACTGGCTGACTGACTGCTTGGTTGGTTGATGGTTTGCTTCGCTGTTTTTGTAACCATGGCTCCAAAACATTAAACTTTTGCTGTAAAATAGCAGATTTCCAAAATACCAAGTAGCGTAACGAATGAAAATTATTATAAACATCCCTCTTCTCCTAATCTCCATCTAAAATCCCCTCCATAATGTAAATTGGCGCAGCAAAGACATAAGCCTATAAAAGACAATTGTAATTCCAAAAAAAAAATTGCAAATTTTCAAAAGCCAAGCCATTTTTACCTTGATACATAGGGAATCAAAAGTATGATAATTTTAAATATATATATATATATATATATATATATATATTTATATATACCACCAAAAGTGTAATATATGCCCAAATAGGCAGATTTTGGCACAAAAGATATGCACATAGCCTATAACTATGTTAAATCGGGGAAAATGGGTACATATATAGCTCCAGAATATATGTTCATCCCCCAAAAGCAGTAATAAGCGCCTCATAACAACCAGTCAAGGAATGCCCTTAAAATATTTTATTTATTTAAATAGGTTACGATATCGTTTCAGATTTGGGTATTGGTCCCATACATAGTACAATAAAAAGGTAAGTATGCCCGACTTATGCCAACTTGGTGTATGTATTTATGTTGTTTGTTTTGAAAAACAAAAACTAAATATTTTCAAAATCAATGACTGTAAGAAACGTACATTAAATATATCATATTTTTGAAATAAAATCCTGGTATTTCATTCATCTTTCGAGCTATTTAACTCATTTAAAGAATGACGAATATTTTAAAATAAAAGGAAACAACTTGTTGAATATAATATCCAATTATTGTGATAGGTAGCGGACAAAGCTTCAGGGCCGTTTTTGCAGCTGTTTTACTTCCTTATTGTACCATGGGTCCCACATATATTTGCATCCGGTTTCAAGTATATGGTTTACCAAATTTGTTTTTCTTCAAAGCCGTAATATGCGCACAATAACAAGGATGTTCGGTACAGGATATCAGTGAAAGCGAATATCCGAAACTTCCTCAAGCTTCAGCGTATTCCAGGCAGAGATATTTGCTTTCAAAAATACATAGAGTTTCTTGTAAAAAGAAACACTGAAGTGAACGTACCGGTGACTATATATTTCGATAGTCAAGTGGCACTGAAAGCATTTAATTCATCTACCATTAAATATGTAGCAGTTTTGAAGTGCAGGAATGCTCTGTTGGGTTCCAGACCATTGCAACATCTCTGGCAATGAATCATTAAATGTACTGCGAAGACGGGTATCCGAACCAATAAATCTAGAGATCGAGAACTCGGAGAAGCCACCCTTGTGCGAACAAGGGCTTGCAATGTCTCCAAGAAAATTTGGCCGGTGGTCTCGAAAAAGAGATCAATGTCGCTCATTTCCATGGCAAAACTTGTATTGGAATTAGGCTAAGGCTTATGGGTAAGCTCCTTTTCCGAAACTGAACTACCAGTTATTCTTCAGTTAGCCAGAAGACTAAAGTGGCTAAAGACATCACGAAATATCTCCATGGGTCAATCATTACTTCTATTATTATATTTACCTTTCTCTGTTTCTTTCTTTTAGGATGAAAACATTGGACCAGCAGAACTCCGAATGGATCTTTTAACCTAATCTATATCAATATATTATTATACTGCGCTTTCAAGACTTGAGTTTTTACGGAATGTTGGGGCGGAGATTTGGACCGGGTTCAATATTGTTTGGACCCATCCACTGGTGCCTATCCACGCCTACTTTGGAAAATTCTGATATACACAACTATATGTATAGGCGAAGAAATGTTCTCAGTACGTATGATTGAATGTAGACTGCTCTGCTCGTTTTCGAATGCCAATAAATACCTGCAACATAGTAAATAAACAAAGGACTACATATGGTTACTTATAATCAGAAACTACATCTAACATAAACATGTAAAAAAGCAGCTAACTTTGTCCGGGTCAAACTTTTACTAACCTCTACCACTTGGAAGAAACTTGCAAAGTAAAAAAAAATGAGTTGTAAAATACCGCCATAATTCCAAAAATTTCGAATTTTAGGTGTTGCAGTTATATAGAGCTTTACGAAAGCATGGACCTCTACAACAAATTATGCGCCAGAAAGGTGGGCCTATTACGAACTCCAAGCCCAAAGTTTGATATAATTCTTTTAAAAGATGTAGCTAAAATCCTTAAAATACCTAATTGTGGGAGGAACCGTTTTATGGGGGCTATACGAAGAAAACAATCTGACATATAATATATATTAATAAATCTTTTAAAAGATGTAGCTAAAATCCTTAAAATACTGAATATTGGGAGGAGCCGTTATATGGGGTCTATACGAAGAAATAGGTAGTACCTATTACAAAACCGAAATATCAAATTTGCTACAATTGCGGTGAAAATGTAACCCAATAATCAAAATACCGAATATTGGGGGTAAAGCTATATGGGGACTATACCAAAACTTGGAGCTTTATGGACATTTTTCGAGGATGTTTTCTACATATTGGGAACACAAACTGTCAATTTAAAGTAATTTCTGTTCAAAAAATAGAATTTGACGACAAAAACACATTCGATCTGGTGCTACAGTCACATGGGGGGTTTCGTTCGAAAGCTAGAGTGATTTCCACAGACGAACGGACACGACTTAATCGACATAGAATCTTATACTGATCAAGAATACCTATACTTTGTGGGGTGTTAAATGCCTATTTCGAGGAGTTACATATAGGCAACACAAACGGCCGACTTAAAGTAAATTTTGTTTAAAAAATGTGATTACTTTCAATCTGGTGGTACAGTTACATGGGGGCTATATTAAAACGTGGACCTATATAGCCCATATTCAATATCAAAAATTCTATGGACCTTAATTTTATCAATCTACTTCATTTCGTTCAAAAGCTAGAGTGACTTCCACAGACGAACGGACATGGCTTAATCGACAGAGAATCTTATTCTGATCAAGAATACCTATACTTTGTGGGGTGTAAAATGCCTATTTCGAGGAGTTACAAACGGAATAACAAATGTACTATATATGGTAAAGAAAATACTTTCACTTTGGGGGATTTTACAAAAAATGCTGTTCCAAAATATCGTTTATTTCGGTAAACCCAAGGGCGGTATGCGGACTTTAATGATAAATATTTGGTTACTCCAAGAAAAACCCAGCAAGGAAAAGTCAAAAGCCGTGCGGGGCCGACTATATGATACCATAAATCACTATGAATGTTTAGTAGAGCTCCCGTAACAAAAGAATTTTTTTCCACCAACAACATTTGGCTTTAAGGCAGTTATAGTTTGCTATAGAGAGCATGATATCATTTGGAGGATTATATTAAAAAATATATATCGGAGCCGAGTTGTATATATAGGAGCTATATCCAAATCTTAGCCGTTCTCGATAAAATTTTCGAGCTCCATAGGATATTTGGTACCAAATAGCATTTGAGTCGAATGCATATTACGAATGTGAGGGACTTAAACGCAAAACCGGGTGAAACATATATATGGGAGCCATAGCTATATCTTAACCGATTTTCTCCTAATTTGATGTACTTGCTTCTAGACTGAATTCGGTCGGATGTACCAAAATTCAGTCCATTTGGGCTGATATTAGCCATTTGGTGCGCAATAAACCTGAGGGTTCGTCCAAATTGTTTCCAAATTTCATCTCAATGGAATATAAATGCGACCTGCAATACGTGGACGGCCGAACTGGCATGCTTAAAGTGATTCTATGAAGATCCTCAAAAGTAACTATGGGTTTATCTCGCTTCTTTTTCCATGTTACAAACAAATGCACAAAGACATAATACCCTTACCACCATGTGGTGTAGGGTATAAATACTTTCTAGTAATCAGGGTATCGAACTCGTAGAAAATTTTCAAATGTACGAAATCGGCTTCTCTGTTATTTAGAGTGAACCCGAGATTTTAGTGACACCTTTAATCTAATCATTTCTAATCCATAATCTGTTTCAATTGAAACGAAATTGCCATAATACTAAATAAAGATTTATATGTATGTGCCGTGTCAATAATCCAATAAACATTAACATAAATAAAATAAAGATTGTGAGTGCACAGAATACAAAAGACCTTAATTATTATTTATTTTTCAAAATTCCGCAGATATTGCAATGATAGCGAAATAAACAAAAAAATTTCATCTCTTCTTTCTATATCTGTTTTGAACACGATGTTTATTTTATATTATTTTTAATGATAACAAAGAAAATGTTAACATCTGCAATTGGAACGATTAAAAGCACACAAAAACGCGCCAATTTCATACAATTTGTTTTTGTTGATCTTTGAATATAAGGGGGTTGTGTTCTCTTGAAGCACTGCTCACACAAATTGATTAAAAAAAAGTAACTCTAGTTTTCCCAGAGGTAGGTATTTTTACCCTGATTCCGGGAAACTATTCTTTTTCTTGGGGCAGACCCGGGACCCAAGATTTCCCGAAAATCCGGGTTTAAGACCCGGCCTGGATCCGGACCCAATTACATAATATAGGTATCGTTGGAGAGCTTATGAAAATACCTATCCAACAAGTGGTCATGAGTGGAAGTTATAGTCAAATTATCGATTTTTGGGACCCGGATTTTTTATAAAACCCCCAAAAAGTCCAAAAAGGGCCCATTATGGGGTTCAACAAAATTGACGCCAAATTATAGCTGACACTCTTACCTTTCCAAAATGTTAAAAATTTGTACTAATGCCTTTTCGGGTCCAGAGATATGGGTCTTTCCATCCGCATAACCCGATTCTACCCAGTTTAATTAAATAGTTTTCAGTAAAAAAAGGGTTTATTTCGCGTAGCCATTGTTGGAATTAAAAAAGTTTTCTAAATTTGACACTTTTTGTAAATAGCCGGCCTTTGGCCGGGGCTTGAGATTTTCTCCTCTGAGTATGTCCAACACCGGCTAACGCGAACTAAAGTTTTCTTAATGTGGTGCTTTTGTTATCCAACGACGGCTACGCGAAATAAACCTTTTTTATTGAAAACATAATTTTAATGAACTGGTTAGAATCGGGTTATGCGGATGGAAAGACCCATATATCTGGACTCAGTAAAGTTAATAGCACAAATTGTAGCATTTTGGAAAGGTAAGAGTATCAGCTATAAATTGCCATCAATTTTGTTGACTCCCATAATGGGGCCTTTTTCAACTTTTTGGGGGTTTTATAAAAAATTCGGGTCCAAAAAATCGATAATTTGACTATAACTTACGAACCGTGACCACTTACTCCATCATGTGACCACTTTTTTTATAAGCTTTCCTATATTGTATATATCGGGTAATTGGATCCGGGTCTAGTCGGGATTTTGAACCCGGACTTTGGGGTCAAGAATCTGGGGTCCCGGGTCCGTCCCCCAAGAAAAGGATCAGGGTAAAAATACCTACCACTGGAAAAAATTGAAGAGTTTCTACTAAACTAGAGTTAAGCCAAAAAAAAAACACACCTCTGCACCAATGCTCTTGTCTAGTCAATTTATGGCCAGTGTTCAGATTACGGAATCTCACACCTGTTTGCAACGTTTTTATGCTTGATAACTATAATTTGTAATTTCTTTATTAAATTATTTGCCAGTAGGCAGGTTAAGTTCGTAAATGGGCCATGAAGGTCCACGTTATCATATAGCCCCCATATATCGATACCTTCCTATATTTAATATTTTGATAATTTTAGCGATATTATTCACCGGAATTGTTTCCAATTTGGTATTTGAAGTTCGAAATGGATAACATAGCCTAAGACAGAAAATTGTCTGTGCAGGTCCACGCCTTCGTATAGCCCCCATATAGCAGTATCCCCATCTTCACAGCAGATTTTGCATTAGCATCAGGATCCGGGTCCGATCTCCACCATCTTACAAATGACGCCACTTTATCCTTGGTTGTCCAAGGTGTATGCATAGCAAAGCAATTAGAATTACTTACTTACAAATGTGTCCCATCCAATTCCTTGATTGTTTTATTGGCTTTATCCCCCCTTTTGGACTTATTGTTGTTCGGAGTTGCTTCGAGCGCGCGCTTTCGTTTGGTTGGTTGTTCGTTGCGAGCGTTGAAAACAGGAATGAAAAACGTCCCAACCAAACAAATATGTTGTTTATGAATGAGTGTAATGCATAACGCCCGACTACTCTGTTGTTTACGAATGAGACGTGAGAAAAGAAAATTAAACAACTTCTCTAAAGAGCGCGGAACTAGTTGCTACTATCGTTTCCCGAACTCGACTATGGACTTGGGTGAAAACCGAGTACTGAACTATTCATAGTCGATTGGGATTGCGCGGGGGGGCAGGGAAAATGCATGGTACAATTTAATCATTTCAAATTATAAGGCCCTTTTCTGCATTTTCTGTAATTTACCTTGTCAAATATCACTGCATAGAAAATAGGTTTCCATTTCGATACGAGCTGATGACAACCAGCTAGGGAAACCTAAGTCGACTTTTGTTTGAGTTGCCCATCAATAAAATTAATATGAATTGCCAACGGGCCTGAAGGTATGCAGCATTTTTTTTTTTTTTGAAACAGTTCAGCCGAGACAAAAACGAAATTCTGAGGCAAGGAATGCGTTGGTATATAAGACATTTTCTTAGATGTTGCTCATATTGTTCGGTTTTGTAATGATTTGTTATCTATTAGATTTTAGATGCAAGACTAACTGATGTATTTGACTCCAAACAATTATCAACGACAAATTTAACGTTTTCGAATGGTGCAAAATTGTCTTATTAGAAATAGTAACTTTTTGGTGCACATATAACGTTTATGAGACAAGTGTGTGCCGATAGCTTCGACGAGTCTCTAATACTTACCTATTTAATTCACAAAAGAGCTTATTTAAAATGAAGAACAGATTAGATTATTGTCAAAAAACAACAAATTTTCTGGTGGATGCATTACTCTATTTATTAAAAAAAATATGGTTGTCTTATAATTAACTACAAAATATGGTTAGAAAATAAACCATAAAACTTAAATTATTTTGTAAAATATATTTTCGCAATTTGTATCACATTTACATTCAAAGGGGTATTTTTTTCTCGGCAATAATGTGAAAAAATGTATATTTGCATATTTTTAGCGTCATCAATTAGGAAAGATAAAAACGATTTAATATACTGATTTTAAATAATTTTTTTGGTTATTAAAATACAAATAAATATTTCAAAATAAATAATATGGGCAATAATATTTGTTGTGAAATATACCAATTTCCAATGCTTAATTTTATTGGCTATAAGAATTCCTGTCTACAGTAATGGAAGGAGATTTGTTTCTGCTAAAACATACTTTTACGTAGTCAGGCCGCACAGTCAATCAATTAATTATAACTTTTTTTTAGTAACAGGCCAACAGTTAAAATGTTATCGAGTGATTATTGAATAGTCTTCAACTGACAAATATCCTTAAATTGTTGATATTTTTAACATTTTAGATTTGAGTACCCCTGAAAAGACATAGACGACATCTGCTGATCCAAATTAAGGATTATTAAATTCAAAATGCAGAACAAATATTCTTAAAATGCTTAATTTTAATGCTTTCATATCCTTCCTCTCAATGTATACTTGTCAGCTGCAGAGGCAAATTGTGCAATACTTTCAAGCAATTTCTAGGAAATCGTGATAATGTAACAGCCACTTTGTATTGAAATCAAAATACATTTATATATATAAGGTATATTTCATTTTGCAATATTGGAAAACGTGAATACCACTGTGTGACAAAATTCAATTTTTCAATAATTTCTAGCAGATTATGAAAGTAGAGCTAAAATAGAAGACGCGCGAAACGGCGTTTTGAAATCTTTTCCTCTTTTCCATACATTTGAATATTTTCGGATAAAGAATCCACTTTAGGTATATATTGTCTTTGGCAATATTGCAGACAAAAATACAAGGAATATTTTTTTGTCGAAAATTTGAACCATAAAGAGAGAATTAAAAAAGCGGACTTTTTGGCCTTTTTTAAATGTAGTTAAACACATACTTTACACAGAATCGTAGCAAGTCAAAATATTCTACAAAATAATTTGTCATAAAATTGTACTATAACTACTAGAAGACGTCCGTCATCAGTCTAAATCTTGCCTAGCACACATACATATATGCATTGTATTATTATCAATGCGAAAATCTCCAACAAAACATCACTTTAGAAGGATGACATTAAGGACAAAAATATTCTTCCTATAAGTCGCCAAAGAAAAGAAATCTATATTTCTACCCTATTTTAAATAAAAATAAAATATTGGCATCAATGTTCCAAAAAAAAAAAAAAAAAATCAATAAATAAAAATAAATAATAAAATAAACTCAGAAAATATTTCCTAATTTTCTGACCAAGGTATAAAGAAAAGAACATTTCGCCTTAAATCTCAGAATAAACCATTCAGGGTGAGATGAAAAAACTGCAACCAACTTCAGATTGCTGTCATTTCTAAGCCACTCGTCCGACAGCTGTTAAAATTATTCCAGTGATAGCTCATTATATTGTTTACGAGCGTACAAGAGCATTTTGGTCTGTGTCTCGTACCATCGCTCGTTACCGTGATACTGGTAGCGTAGCCCGACGTCAAGGAAGTGGACGAAAGTAAACATCAGCAGAAATAGTTCGAAAAGTTAAGAGCGACTTGATCGAAACCAGCGTCGCAATGGCCGAAAAATGGCTCGTGTGCTGAACATATTGCAATATTTCATTCGGCAAATATCAGTGTAAAGCCATTGAAAATCCATAAAGTGCAAGACTAACACCGCAACAGAAGAAAAGACTCAAAAGAACTAGAGAGTTGTTTTGCTTGGCCGAATGTGGTGAACTGCCAAATTTGGTTTTCTCCGATGAGAAAACATTCGATGCCCAGCAGTTTGTAAACAAACAAAATTATCGTGTTTACTTTCCAAAGAGGTCAGCTGAAAATGTGCACCTTCGGTGATGGTGACGGCCGCCATAACAGCCGATGGTCGCTCTCCGCTCGTATTAATCGACCGTGGCATCAAAATAAACGTCGAATATTATCGCGAAAATATTCTGAAGGGTGTATTAAAGCCTTGGGCGCGCAAACATTTTGATCGCAGACCTTGGACATTCCAACAGGACTCAGAACCATCGCACTCAGCACGCCCCTCCCAAGAATGGATACAAAATGAGGTTCCTCGCTTCATTTCCAGCATCGTCGGGAATGGGTCAAAATACCGCAGAGCAACATTCGGGCGGTGTGTGTCGATTTCATTGCTCGTTTGAAGGTCGTAATTCGAGCCAAAGGTGACCAATTCGAACAAATCTAAACTTATTCTAAAATTTGATGCTATTTCCCACATTTTTTGCTTTCGTACAATAAAATTAAAAAAATGTAAAAATTATGGCGTTTGACCTTGTCGCAGTTTTTTTATCACACCCTGTATATTTTATATTACATATATTTAACACAACATTGAACAGCATATGATTATTAAAGTATTTGGTTTCGATCAAGCTTAAAAAATGTAAGTTTGTTACAAAAATGTTATTTATAAAATGCTTTCACTTTACATATGACTCTAACACGATGTGGAAACTGGCCTTCACCTTTTTAAATTGAGAATGAGATTCTTTGCAAATAATTTCCCCACTCAAGGGATAATAAATCACTCATTCTGAAATAATGCAAAATAGCCGAACTAGACAAAAATCCCTATAGAAAATAAAAACTTTTATAAACCAATTACAAAGAGGTTAAATACATTTGGTATAATAAATAAAGTACGTTTTTTTAAATTTCACTGTGTAAGTATGTATTTGTATGTATATTTTTTCTCTATGCGTAATAATTGTACGATTTTTTACAAAAATATAAAATGCCTACAGTTCTAAGGGGAGTTGTTTGTTGGTTGTTTGGTTATGTTATTTAACATTTAAACGAGACTAAAAAATATGTTAAAAATAAATGTTTGTTTGTCAAACTTAATTGACTTAAGAAGTTAATAAAATCATAAGCTTGAAGATAAATACAAAGAAAAAAATTGAAATATTTAAATTGTTTGTAGGAACAACCAAAATTTTGTTTTTTTTTCAATAAGACTTATAAACGAAAACGTAATTTTTATTTTGTGGTGTTTATAAAACATTTCACAGGATCACATACTAGGTAAGCAAAGGATTTTGTGGTTTAACAGGAGATTAATAGGGGAATCAATGGAACCGTTATTCATTTCTGTACATTAGCATTATTGACCACAATATTATTTGCACCATCATCATTGACGGCACCGCCGCCACCTCCTCCATCAGGTATGTCACCATTATTTCCACCTACAAGTCTGGCACTTAATCTAACAGGTGAAGAAGATTCAGTGTCTGCATGAAATCCATTTGTAAGATTTGTTTCTTTTGGTTCATTATCATCGCCATCATCGTCATCATCATCCATATGATCATCATTTAATAATTGTTGTTGCTCATAATCTGCATCATTGACAGCGGCAACGGGATGGACCGGAGAAGATACAGATTGCAGGATACCACCTTCATTGTTTGTTGCTGCACCATTTTGTTGTACATAGTTATTTTCTACATAACCATTATACTCACTTAAAGAACTATGAGATGAACAACTTCGCCTACGACGACGCGCTGCTTCATTGCATCGCTCCTCTTCATTGTCACTGCTGGAGGATGATGATGATGAAGATGAACTCGAACTAGAGCTATCACTTTCACTGTCCTCACTCGATGAATCCATGGGCGTTGGTTGACATGCAGCACCAATGGGTGCTGCAGCTGAGGGTGGTGAAGCCGCAGCAGCAGCGGCAAATGCAGCTGAACGCATTAGCTGACAGCGCAGATCTGAAAGAAATCGAAAAAAGATTTTAGTAGTATTCTTAAATGAATCAGAAATTCTCAATGGCAAACAATCCTATATTTTGATATTGTATTTCTGGGCATTACAGGGTGAGATGAAAAAACTGCAACCAATTTCAGACTGCTGTCATTTCTAAGCCACTCGTCCGAAAGCTGTTAAAATTTTTCAGTGACAGCTCATTATTTTGTTTCCAAGCATATAAAAGCATTCTGGTGAGAGTTTTCCAGAAAAAAAGTTATTCGTGATGGAATTCAAGCCTATTAGTGTGATTTCTTTATATTTGGCTGGAAAATCACAAGTGGCTATCGTTAGAACACTTCAGCATTTAAATTTGAAAATAAATCTTTTGTGCCTCGTACCATCGCTCGTTACAGTGATACTGGTAGCGTAGCCCGACGTCAAGGAAGTGGACGAAAGAAAACAGCAACATCAGCAGAAATGGTTCGAAAATAAAGAAGCGACTTGATCGAAACCCGCGTCGCAGTGGCCAAAAAATGGCTCGTGAGCTGAACATATCGCAATTTTCCATTCGCCAAATATTGAAAAATGAACCATTGAAATTCCAAAAAGTGCAAGAACTTACACCGCAACAGAAAGAAAATAGACTCAAAAGAGCTAAAGAGTTGCTTCGCTTGGACGAAAGTGGTAAACTGTCGAATTTGGTTTTCTCCGATAAGGAAACATTCGTTGTTCAACAGTTTGTAAACAAACAAAAGGATCCTGTTTACTTGCCAAAGAGGCCAGCTGTTCAGGGGTTGGCCACCAAAACTCATGCGTGGGTTATGGTATGGTGTGGGCCGCCATAACAGCCGATGGTCGCTCTCCGCTCTTATTAATCGAACGTGGCATCAAAATAATGCCGAGTATTATCGCGAAAATATTCTGGAGGGTGTATTAAAGTCTTGGGAAATGTTACAAAATGAGGTTCCTCCCTTCATTTCCAGCGCACAATGGCCACCAAAATCTCCGGATACCAATCCGTTGGACTATTGTATCTGAAGTATTTTGGAAAGCAAGGTTGGCACTAAAAATATCAAAATGTAGATCACCTCACGCAAGCGCTACGCTGCTCGCAAAAGGTGACCAAATCGAACAAATACAAAATTTTTCTAAAATTGTATGCTATTTCCGACATTTTTTGCTTTTATTCAATAAAATTTAAAAAAAATTATGGTGTTTGTCTTTGTTGCAGTTTTTTTATTTCACCCTGTAGAGAATTTTAACTACTTTTGCTTGTGTTATCTTTTTTTTATTGATTTTCCATGTCGGAAAACAAAAATTGGAAGAATCTCTCTTCAACAATTTTCGTGAAAAAAATCAGATGACTTCAATTACTTTCTACGGCTACTTTGTTCCTTGGTTAGAACTATTTCTGACCTATCTATATCTTAGCCTGCAAAAGATAAGTTTTATTCAAAGAGTTCATCAAGTTTCTTTTCAAGCCTAAATCTAATCTACAAAATGACGACACCCAGGATAGAATATCTGGTTCCATAAAGCCTTTATAATTATAATGTATGATTATATAAAATTCAAACTTTAAAGAATTCACTTAAAACTCCAGATTTGAATGTCGCAAATATAACTAATCATCCCAAAATGTCATACTTACTATGATTCTCTCTTGATAGCTCACGAACTTTTTCTTCCAGCATTCGTACTTTAGCCATATACTCCGATGCTATACGTTGTATATTCATCTGCTGTTGCCTTTGATTACCCTGATCTTTGGAATAACGATCTTCAATTTGTAAACATTCCTGGATGAGTTCTTGTTTGCTCAAATTTTCTAAACGCTCGACCCGGGCCTTCTCATAGACATTGGCAAATTCCTTGGTCAAAAATTCTTCCTCATCTTCGGGCAGCGAAAAGAAATAATTATCCTCTGAATCCATGGAGAAGCTAGAATCGCGTGTCCTGCCAGAGGGTGTAAAGAGGCCATTCGGAACTTCTGCTAAATGTTCTTCCATAAGAAATTTATTGGTATTATATGGTACCAATGAACGGGAACGTTGCAGCTTTTCACGGCGATTACCACCGGTAGAACAACCCCCACCACCGCCGCCACTGCCAGGACCACATTTACTGTAGTTAAGGCGTGGCATTTGAAATCTCCAATTGGTTTTCTTGTACGGTTTGTTAACATTTTTGGATTTTGGTTTGCCTCGACGGTGTTTTCGTTTAGCTTTTTGCTGAGGCAACTGTGGCTGTCCACCTGTTGCTGCTGCTGCTGACCTTGAGCACTTACCAGAGATCCATTTAATGGAACTTCTGGTGACGGCACCTTTTCATTTGACGTCTTTACGTCAGTTGGAGTTTTGGGGCATGCTTCTGAAATTAGAAGTAATCAAAAAATACTTATTAGTATTATCGAAAGTAAACAAAGATGATTAATATGATATGTATTACAATATTCCCGAATATGAGTAAAACAAAGGACCACAAAAACCTTGTAGATTATGACATATTATAAATAATAAAATAATCAAACCATGTGTGTGTATGGTTCCCTTGCCCAATATGATAAGCGATATAATATTATAAAGCTTATTACAAATTCCAAACCCAAATTGTTGGAGAGTTGTCTCTTACTTTTTTATTGCGTATTGTAGAAAGACAGTGGCCAAAATATTAAAAACATTAGCTACGCCTTAGACACCGATTTACCCTTCAAATTAAGTTTATTACGATTTAAGGCAACTGAAATGTATTTGAGCAAAACTGAAAAGGGTTAATATAATAAGGTTACCTAAAATTCTTTTGGTATTGAAAATAAAACATACAGTTCTACGTTTCGGTAAAGTCCCCATATAACTCTACCGGTGATCAAAGGTTTTTGGTTGTTTTAGTTACAATTTTAATTGGAAATGTTAATCAGACGTATTGCACTTTAAAATACAACTATTAGTAAGATCGGTTGGAAAATTCGGCAAAGTTTTCAAAACACAATAAAGTATATGGAGGCCATACCAGGGCGTATATAGACAATTTTATACAAATATATCGTATCTATTGCGAGTCTTAAATACCAATTGTTAACAATTCCGTAGGTAATTGTGACAAGGATTAACAGAACACAGGTGGGTTCCGGAAACAGTGGACCAATATAGGCAATGTTTTGAAAATTATTCAAGAATCCATTACGAACTATTAATACCAATTTTTAAACCAACGCTTGGGAAAATGGCGCAAAAATTTTGCAATACCAAATATATGTGGGGGGGGGGGGGGGGGGGGGGGGGGGGGGGGGGGGGGCTATACGAAAAACGTGGAAATATGCAGCCAATGTTTTCCCCCAAAAGTAGAACCCGTAATACTCTTAATGTCAAATTTAGAATAATTCCGTGGGAAAACGTTGCAAAACTCAACACTTTTTAGATAAATCCGTGGGAAAATATGGCTAACAATCTAAATACTGAACATCGGGAAGTACCGTTATAAGAGGCTATACCAAAATGTTATACCGATATATCTCATCCTAGACACAATACAAACTATTGTACCAAACTTTAAAGATCTACTTCAAACAGACAAGAGAAACGACGTTAAATCGACATACGATTTAATGCCGATCACGATGTATATATACTTTATGGGCACTACGATGAATATTCAGAGGTGTTACAAACGGAAGGACAAATTTAATATGCCCTCCTTCAAAAGGTGGAGGGTATAATAACCCTGTTTGGAACTTATACTAAATTAGCTGAAAATACTCATATATAATTTTATACCCTCCACCATGGTATGGGGGTATATTAAGTTTGTCCTCCGCTTGTAACACCACGAATATAAATTTTAGACCCACAAGGTATGAATATTCTTGATCAGCATAAAATTCTATGTCGATTTAGTGATGTCCGTCCGTCTACCCGTCTGTGGAAATACTTAGCTTTCGAACAAAATGAAGTAGCTTAATAAATGTTACTCAATGTATATTATGTATGCAGGACTTTTGGTATTGAAATGAGGCATGTAGGTCCACGTTTTGGTATAGCCCCATATAATGGTACCTCCCGATATCCGAATTTTGATGATTTTAGCGACATTATTCACCGGAATTGTTTAAATTTAGTATTAAAGGTTCGTAAGGGATACTACAGCCTACCACAGAAAATTGTCTGCGCAGGTCCACGTCTTCATATAGGCCCCATATAACGATACCTCCCGATATTCTGTTTTTGATGATTTTAGCGACA
>NW_026712441.1:1024712-1228355 GCF_030504385.1 Musca domestica
TCATTTACATTACGTATGTAAATGGTCAAATCCAAATCGGTGCTCAAGGAGGTCGGCAAACCCTGATCATAGGCCTCGATGCGTATCTAAAAATAACAAAAAGAATAAAAGAATACATTTCAATTAGCACAATTTTATTTATTTACCTCATGAATCTTCTGCTTATCCCGATCCAGTGGTTTCTTTCAAAAATAAATGTCCCGTTTCCGAATCCAATTCGAAGAGTTTATAACTACCCAGGGGATCAGGTTTAAGGCGATAGTGGACAAAGCATTCATACCAATATCCTCATCGGTGCCATTACCTGGAGTATAGTGAACCCACTGTGGCATTTTCTGAACTCGCACCGGTTGTATTGTGTAGCGGTTGTATAAACACTGGAGCATGATCATTAAAATCGGATATACAATGTCGAGTATTTTGGTAAACGATATTTGGCGGTGCACCTAAATCGCGTGTTGTTATTGTCAGCGAATGATTCCCATAACGATTGCGTAAAGATGTTCGGGCATAACATGTGTGCATTCCAGGCATCAATCTGTCGCAGTTCAAATAAATCTATGCAAAGAGAGGAGGGGAAAAGAGAAAGTGAAAACTAGTTTTTCAACTATAGTGGATCGCACTGTGCGACAAAATTCAATTGAAAGTAAAGGTTTAAAACGAGGCATGAAGGAGCAAGTTCTTCCATATTCCACACTTTTGATAATTTTCGAATTAAGATTCCTCGGAATCCGCGCATTTTAGGCATATAGTATCTTCGGCAATATTGCAGAAAAAAATACGAGGACTATTTTGTCCGAATATTTTAAACAAAGGGGTCTTTTTGGTCCTTTTTTTAAATATGATTATTTACTCCCTTTAAACGGGACCATAGCAAATCAAAATATTCTACTTTTCTTTCTTTCTGGCTTTGTCCTAAACTTCTATAGGTCCTAGGAGACGTAAAGAGTCTAAATGTTAGAGGAATTCTTAAAAATGAAAAACAAAATTTAGGGTTAAAAGGAATTCTTAAAAATGAAAAACACAATTTAGGGTTAAAGGCGTACTTTGTGCGCTTTTGTGGAAAAATCTCCAACAAAGTATCATTTTGGAAGGATGACGTTAAAGACAAAAATATTCTTTATGTAATTTTACTATGTATGCCAAAAGGATTTTGTATCAATGTTTGTTTTTTGCTGTTAATTTAACAAGTGTCCAATCCGAGTCGAAATCTCCCTTTATACTTCATTTATTGTCAAAGAAAGAATTATTGTAGAGCAAATTTTATTCTGAATCTATGAACAAAAGAAATTTGTATACCTTATATTCACCATAAAAAAATGCATCCATTTTTACACCATCCACCATAGTATGGTATATTAAGTTTTTCATTCCGTTTGTAAAACTTCGAAGTATACATTTTAGACTCCACAAAGTACATATATTCTTAATCAGCATAAAAGTCTATGTCGATTTAGCGATGTCCGTCGGTCCGTCCGTCTGTGAAAATCACTCTAGCTTCCGAACGAAATGAGGTAGGTTAATAAAATTTTACTCAAATGTGTATTATGCCTGCAGGACTTTTGGTATTGAAAATGGTTGTTGTAGGTCCACGTTTCGACAGAAAATTGTCTGTGCAGGTCCACGTCTTCGTATAGCCCCTATATAACGGTACCTCCCGATATTCGGTATTTTTATGGTTTTAGCGACATTATTCACCGAAATTGTTTCAAATTTGGTATTTGAAGTTCGTAAGGGATGATACAACCTAATAACGGCACCCCGCGATATTCAGCATTTTAATGATTTTAGCGACATTATTCACCGGAATTGTTTAAAATTTGATGTTTGAAGTTCGTAATGGGCCTATGACAGAAAATTGTCTGTGCAGGCCCACATCTTCGCATAGCCCCAACATAACAGTACCTCCCTATATTCGGAATTTTGATAATTTTAGCTACAATTTTTTTATTCAAGTTTCGCATTGGAATATTGTAATGGTTTATGACAAAAGTTGCCTATACAGGTCCACATCGTTGTATAGACCATAATATAACGGCTACATTCGGTAATTTTAAGATTTGAACTGAATTTTAACGGATTTTATTTTTTTTTTGAAAATTGTCAAAATCGTTCCAAATGGTGGAGGGAATTAAAAGATCGGCCCGGCCGAACTTACAGCTTTTTTACTTGTTGTTAATAAAATCCCTTATTTATTTCTGAAATAAATTAACAATCCGAGTCAGAATCTCCTTACTTAATATGTACCATAAAAAATGTGACCCCTTGTTTATTTTTTAAAAATATAGTAAAAAAGCTGTAAGTTAGGCCATATCGATCTTTTATTCCACATATCCCAATTGCAATTTCCCCTATAGTTAAAAAATAAACAAGGGGTCACATTGGTGACATTTTTTATGGTACATATTACATTTGGGAATTAAAGATCACTTAACTGCTCCAACCTTCAACTTACCCTCTTGATTTCCTTTGGTTATTTTAAATTCCAATCTTCCGTTTGGTGTTTGAGGATCATCGGCATCTTTGCCTTTGATGGTGGCGATTTTTTCATTCAATTCATGATATTCAGTTATCAAAACACACGATGAGGGCATAGATACCTCAGGAACATTGTCATTTTCATCCAAAATTGTAATACTAAAATTCGATTTAATTATAACTTATAAATACCAAATTTAATTTCCAACAATTCAAATACTTACAAAACCTGCTTGAATGCATTACGACTTTCACCAGCCAAAAATCCGAATTGATAATTATCCCACGCCTCAATGACCAGCATATAGAAATCCTTTGCCTCTCGATCTAATTTGTCGATGACACTCAAAACACCCGTATCAGCATCAATGGAAAATTTGCCCTGAGAACTTATGCGATCCATTAGAAATGTGATTTTTCCAAAATCCCCAGAATCAGCATCGGCCGCTTGTATGGTACCAATTCGAGTGCCCACCACCGCCGATTCACTAATACTGTAATTTTTTGAGCCACCAATAAAATATGGATTATTATCGTTTTCATCTAGGACCGAGACGAACACATCGACCAGTGAAGATCTTGGCGGTACTCCAGAATCGGTGGCTCTCACCGAAAAATTCAACCATTGATATTGTTCATGATCGATTTTATTGGCCACCACAATTTCTCCGGTATGTGAATCCATATGGATCATTTGTCGTATCAAGGGGTTACCCTCCAAACTATAGGTTATGGTACGATTCTTATCAATATCATTGGCAATCACATGGCAATCAACACACCATTCATACTATTCTCAGTTATGGATTTCTTATAGAATGGCTGTTTGAATTTCGGATTATTATCATTTTCATCGGCTACCTGTATGGTCAAGAAACTTTCCACCACCTGCCGTCCCTTGGCAGCAGCCAAATCCTCCACAACAATAGCCAGTTTTATGTGTTCGACACGTTCCCGATCGATTAATTTCATCAGTTGTAGGGTGCCATCAATGGGATCCAAATCGAATATGGATATATAATCGTATTTCACTTTGTTTTACTATCGTACCCTCTTCGTTACGTGCCTCCGAATTGTGGGCATTAATTTTATAACGTATTATCGGGTTCTCGTCGGAGTCATTGGCTACGATTTTGTAGATTTGCGTCCCCACCGGGGTATTTTCAATAATTTGTATTGTTGGTAATTCTGCAAGAATTGGTAATTTGTTGTTCACATCTTTAATGGTTATATTAACGGTGGCCGTATTCATTAGCTGGGAACTTCCAATGCCTCCGTCAATGGCAAGCTGAAAGGAAATTTTAAATTCTAGTTATTGACTTTTCGAAAGTAGCGACAGTTTAAAACTTTAAGGTTCTAAAAAAGGAAATCTTTTTGCACAGAATTTAATATGGGGAAGATCATTAATAATAATATCATGAGTATATACCCGAACTCAACCTCTTAAATGTTCTAACACTCTAAAAGGCAAAAACATATGCATTTTCAGATTATACAGGGTGAGAAGAAAAAACTGCAACCAACTTCAGACTGCAGTCAATTCTAAGCCACTCGTCCGACGGCTGTTGAAATTATTTCAGTGACAGCTCTTTATATGGTTTACAAGCGTTCAAAAGCATTTTGGTGAGAATTTTCCAGAAAAAAATTATTCGTGATAGAATTCAAGCGTGATTTCTTGATATTTGGCTGGAAAACCACAAGTGGCTATCGTTACTCCACTCCAGCATTTAAATGTGAATAAATCTATTGTGTCTCGTACTATCGCTCGTTACAGTGATACTGGTAGCGTAGTCCGACGTCAAGGAGGGGACGAAAGAGAACAGCAACATCAGCAGAAATAGCTCGAAAAGTAAAGAAGCGACTTGATCGAAACCCGCGTCGCAGGCTCGTGAGCTGAATATATCGCAATATTCCATTTGGCAAATATTGAAAAATGGGATCGGGGTAAAGCCATTGAAATTCCGAACAGTGCAAGAACTTACACCGCAACAGAAAGAAATAGACTCAAAAGAGGTAAAAAGTTGCTTCGCTTGGCCGAAAGTGGTGAACTGGCGAATTTGGTTTTCTTCGATGAGAAAACATTCGTTGTCCAGCAGTTTGTAAACAAACAAAATGATCGTGTTTACTTCCCAAGAGGTCAGCTGATAATGTGCACCTTCGGTTGGCGACCAGAACTTAAGCGCCGGCCATGGTGATGGTGTGGGCCGCCATAACAGCTGATGGTCGCTCTCCGCTCGTATTAATCGACCATCGCATCAGAATAAATGCCGAATATTATCGCGAACATATTCTGGAGGGTGTATTAAAGCCTTGGGCACTCAATCATTTTGGCCGCGGACCTTGGACATTCCAACAGCACTCAGGACCCTCGCACTCAGCACGCGCCACCCAAGAATGGTTGCAAAATGAGGTTCCTCGCTTCATTTTCAGCGCACCGTGGACACCAAAATCTCGGTATACCCATCCGTTGGACTATTGTGTCTGGAGTATTTTGGAAAGCAAGGTTGGTACTAAAAAATACCAAAGTGTCGATCACCTCAAGCAAGCGCTTCGCCGGGAATGGGCAAAAATACCGCAGAGCAACATACGGGCAGCGTGTGACGGTTTCATTCGCCGTTTAAAGACCATAATTCGTGCCGTAGGTGACCAATTCGAATTCAAATCTAAACTTATTCTAGAATTTGATGCTATTCCAATTTTTTTTGCTTTCATTCAATCAAATTAAAAAAAATGTAGAAATTATGGCGTTTGAATTTATTGCAGTTTTTTTGTCTCACCCTGTAATTGTGTATTCTTATCTGCATTATTGACGAAGATCCCAAACTTAACCATTCAAATGTTCTAATACTCTAAAAAGCCAAAACATATCCCTTTCAGGTTTTCGTTCAAAATTTCGAATCAAAATAAATGAAATCAAGACTAAATCACTTACCACAGCCAGACTGTATTGAGTTGTTTTATTTTCCGTTAAGTCTGGATCCAAATTAGCACCATGAGCCACCGATATAATACCCGACTCCGAATTAATTACAAATTTATCTTGGGCTCCGGACTGAATGCGATAAACTATAACATTATTTGGCGCCGAGCCATCACGATCTATGGCAGCGACTTGCAGCACGGAGCTACCACCAGCCAAATCTTCGGGTATACTTTTTGAATAGAAATTTTTCAGGAATATGGGTGGATTATCATTGATATCTTGGACATAGATGAGTACAGAGACAACGGTCGATAACATTGGGATGCCGGAATCACGGGCCCTCACCATTAAATCTAGAACTCGAACTCCCTTATCGGCTTTCTGTTCCAGTGAATGATGATGGTGGTGGTGATGGGGTTTATGTTCTACCAAACGTTCATAATCGAAGGGATTAAGTGGCCGAAGAATACCCAATTCTGGATCTATGGAGAAATTTGCACGATACATTCCTTCAACAATTTCATAGGTTATTTGACTGTTCTCTGTGCCATTCAAGTCATTATCACGGGCCTCCAATTGTAGGGGGTGTTCGAATTCTAGTTTATTTTCCAGCAGCGTAGTTTCATATTGACGTTGTAGAAATGTGGGAGCATTGTCGTTTAGATCTTCAATGTTAATTATTAATTGGGCAGTGTTGCGATTTCCCTGACCAAGATTGTCAATGGCTTCAACGGTCATGTAATGTCGTGATACGATTTCACGATCAAATGCCGAACCACCGGATTGTTTGATGGTAACCACGCCGTTTATGGGATTTAAATGCAATCTGTGAAGATAAGGTCATGGAATCTTTGGATTTTTGGCAAACATGTTAATACTTACAAATGGGCAATCCCACCCCTCAGATTAAGATATCTTATACCCAATGTCCCATAGTCACCCGAATCCACATCACTGGCCTCAATTTTGGCCACCGTGGTGCCTATTTCACTATTCTCTGCCAGTGAAACATTGTATATATTCTGGGAAAACTCTGGAAAATTATCATTTTGATCTCTGATGAAAATTTGTATATGAGCCGAGGAGTAACGACTCGGTTCATCGACTTCTCGGGCAAAAAGCGTGAAATTGATCTCCTTCAACTGTTCATAATCGAGAGCTTTGGGATTTTTGACACGGATCATAAAGCTTGCCTCATTCACAGCGATATCGGGTACGATTTCAAAGAGATCATTGGGTGGGTCCAAAAATAGACGAAATGTGCCATTATTACCCACATCTCGGTCGTAGACAAAATGGCGAATGTCTCCATCAATGAAATTCAGCGGGGTATTTGATTGGGCATTTTCATTGACCTCACAGCGATAGATGGATTCTCCGAAGGTGGGAATTTCATCGTTGACATCGGACACAATAATGGTTACCTCTGTTTTCACCTGGGACGATTGCGGCGAGGCATGGGGATTCTAAAAAACAGAAATCGGAAAAAAATCTATCACGTTTAAAATTGCTATCTCTACTCTCTCTTTCTTACCTTTGATATTTCTTTGGCAGTGATTTTCAAAATATAAGCTCCATTCACTTGGTTACTGGGATCCTCACGATCCAACTCCCGTATTGTATATATCCAACCCGTGTTACGCTCAATGGCAAACAACTCATTCGATTCCAATTCATAGGCTATGGGATTATTAATACCACGATCTCCATCAACACAGAGGACGCGCATTACCCTCGTTCCCACAGGAGCATCTTCGGCTATTCTCGCCACTGGCTGGACTTTCACAAATTCCGGTGGTTGATCTTCCACATCTTTGACTTTTATCAAAATAGCTGCCGTCCCTGTATTCACTGGACCCTGATTGGCACGATCCACTGCCAAGACTCTTAATTGATACAAGGCCTTACTCTCATAATCCAATTGTCCGGTTAAACTCAACACCCCTTTGCCCTGATTTGTGGTAATGGCAAATATATCATTGTCGCCCTCCAATTCCTGCAAATAATAAACCACCTGACCATAGGCTCCCTCATCGGCATCGATGGCCTCCAGCGATGTAATAATACCAGGTTCACTATTTTCCGGTATTTCAATAGCACTTTGATAGGGTAAAAATATTGGGGCATTATCATTGATATCTTCCACCAAGAGCAGGAAACTTTGAGTCACATAATTGTAGTCGTTGTAGTGGTTATCGGTTAGCGTTAAAACTATTGAGTATTCATCCTGAGTTTCTCTATCCAATTCTTTGGCTAAATAAACATAGGCCTCATTGGAACCTTTGTTTTCGATGCGTATTACTTCACTGTCGGCCGATGGCCTTTTGCCAAATGTCAGGGGATCATTGTCGGGATCATAGCCCTTTAGGGTGTAAATTAAGGTACCTGATATAGAAAAATACAAACAACACAAAAATATTAGACATTTTACTCCATTTTATTCGAAATGTGTGTTATTTACTCACCAACTTCTGTCTCTGGACTCTCTTTCAAACGCAGCACAATCTCCGATTGGCCTTCAATAATGAAACGTGGCGGGCGATTGGCTTGAACATTTTGTACTAATACTAACAGTATTACTATGCGACTAAGGCTTCGGAGTCCCCTGAGGATCGTTTCGAATTTTAATCGCACCTTATGATGTTTCCTTTTACTGGGTATCGCTGTCCTGAGTTCTGTTTGTTTTAGAGAGGTCCCAATTGACCTCTTTTTGGTTCGATGCATATTTTATTGGTTTATTAGGAAAAGGGAATATTTATGTTTATATCATGACATCTTGCAGGAGATTCTGAAAGTAAATTGAATTGGATAGTGATTTTTTTCAAAATGTGATATATTTAAAAAATTAATAAAATATTCTAAACAAATGGGAGAATAGGGCTCAAATCGTTCTTATTTATTGCCAGCAAGTGCCCTTAAAATATTAGATTCGTTCCAACAGTTTGTCTTAGGCCTTTTTGTACTCAACCAGGGTGGATACTAGTAAGGCCATTGCACAATAGAACAACATCCAATTTTGCTGTCAGAACTATTTCAACGTCTCTGAGCCCTGGAAACCTAAATGGTCTTCAATATCAAGTTTCAGGATTTTAGATCTATCCCTTCACCTAATACCAAGTTTATTAACATTTAGTGTGCATATCCTAAACAATCCACATTTCTCCATCCAACACACCAAAAGTGACCCAAAATTAGTACCATTTAATACTTTTCGAACAGTTATAGTACGCATTTGGAAAATCTCTATTGCTTCACTCAGTACCAAATTTAGTAACATTTAGCACTTTTAGTATAACTTTAGTACTCATTTGCAAAACCGTTCCGTATCTCAATCCTAGACACCAAAAGTTTTCGCAACATAAATTGTCACGGTTGCGGCTCACTCACCATCACTTTTCGAACAGCTAAATATATTACCGTTCGGGAATTTTCGTACAATTTCCAAAACCACCTTCATATCTTAAACACAGACACCAACATTGACATCCACATTAAATTTCAGGATTTCAGCTTCTATTCATTCAACTAATACCAAATTTAGTACTATATACTACTTTTCGTACAATTATAGTACGTATTTCTAAAACCACCTCCGTATGTCTATTACAGATATCTACAGAGACCTCAATATAAAATTTCGGGACTTCAGCTCTATCCATTCAAACAATACCATATTTAGTACTATATAGTACTTTTCGTACAATTATCGTAAACATTTCCGAAACCACCTCCATATATCCAGGCTATACATGAATACAGACCCAAATACCAAATTTCAGATTTCAAGCACCAATACCAAAATGTACTAAATATACAACTTTTTATTATTTTCGTTCACATTTTTAAAATAACCTCTTTGTCACACACCTACCACCAACAGGGATTTCAATATCTACATTTCAAATTACCAACTTCTCCCATTTACCTAAAACGAAATTGTATAGAATTTAGTACCGTTTAGTACAGTTCTTTTACTTAGTACACATTTCCAAAACTACCTCCATACATCAAACCCATTTCTAAAAATTGATTCTCATACCAAATTTCAAGATTTTATCAATATTTTAGTACCATAATTCCAAATGGTACTAAATTTAGCGCTTTTAATACTTTGGTACACGTATTATTAAAATTTCGAAAAACCCTTTAGATATTATATCCTACGCAACATTAAAGGCAATTTCAGATTTCCAGCTCGATTTCTTCTCCAAATACCAAAATATACAGTATGGAGGGTATATTAAGTTCGTCATTCCGTTTGTAACTCATCGAAATAATAATTTTAGACCCAACAAAGTATATATATTCTTGATCAGCGTAAAATTCTAAGACGATTTGCCCGTCTGTCTGCCCGTATATACAGTCAAAACGAATTAAGATAGAATGCTAAAAATTCGCACAGATCTGTCTTTTGTCTACAGGCAGGTCAAGTTCGAAGATGGACTATATCGGTACACGATATCATATAGCCCCCATATAACGGTACCTCCCTATATTCGGTATTTTGAAGATTTTAGACAATTTTTAACGGAATTGTCTGAAAATTGAAACAAAGAGTTTCTTGTGAGTAATGTATCCCCTGGAAGAGAATTTTGTCTGTTTTGTTTGAATGTCCACGATCTCGTATAGCCCCTCATATAACGGTACCCCCAAAAATTCGGTATTTTGATGATTTCAGCCAAATGTTTCAATGGAATTGTCTTAAAATCCACACAAGGTGCTCTTTCTGAGTACTTTACCCCTTGAAGAGAATTGTCTACATAGGTTCACGTTTTAGTTCGTACCCCCAGATAATATGTTTCATTTGAGCGGTATTTTTTTGTCGGAATTTATTTGAAGTTCATCAAGTTTCTTCTAAATGGTGGAGTGTATAAAAAGTTCGGTTGGGCCGAACTTATCCGCTTTTTTACTTATTAGTACGAAAATTGATCGTAATATTAAATTTAAGACTTTCAACTCAATCCCCAACCGAAATACCAAATTTTGTACAGTTTAGTACTTTTTAATACGTATTTCCAAAACACCACCGAATATCAACCCTACACACTAACACTGATCCTAATGACAAATTTCAGATTTCAAGCAGTATCCGTTTACACAATGCCATATTTAGTACCTTTCAACCCAACTCTTTATCTTAACAATATCCATCAGCAGAGACCCCAATAGCAACATATTAAATTTCAATATCAATCCATTCAAGCAAATCCAAATTTTACCGAATTCAGTACAATTTAGTTGAGTTGTTACACTTACAGCCTGTTTCTGTGACAGTATTTTTCCATTCGCTTGGAATTTTGGCGTTATTGCATGTTTTTTCTGTGAGTGACAAACACAATAAACCTTTTTTCCCTTGTATTTTTGGGTTTTGTAATATATCAACTTTTTATTTGCGGATCTTGCAGGACCAAATTCTTTGAATGTTTTCTTGACATTTTACCAATTTTATTTTACAAATTTGTGATAAATTTTGAATTTATTGGGATTGCCGCAATCAGCACAACTCCTAATGAATTTAAATAAAAACAAGTAAGCAAAGGCTATAGTCGTGTGGGGCCGAATATGTTATACCCTACGACACTACAATTTGTTAGAAGCCCTCTTATGTCCAACTCCATATTGGAAGATTTCGCTTTTAAAATTGGGACTTTGACTAGGGACATTTGCCCAATATTTATGCTTGAACCCCTAAGTATTTTGCAATCATCTCCAAAAGCAAGAAGCCCCTCTGTATCTCCAAATTTAGACTCATCTATATGATTTGCTTGTCTACGATATTTGGCTATATTCGTCAACGAAATCAGCATGAAAAAAACCAGAAATTCGCCTTTTGTGTATTTCGGATATAGCCTGCAAATAATGATGGTATTTTTTCACACAAAATTAGTGGTCCATTATACCCGCTCTCCTAACTCTAACTTCAAGCGAGATTTCGTGTCCTTTGGTTTCTATTTGTGACCTTTATAACGGCTGCAAAATCAGGAAAAATTTTAGTTGTTGGTCCATTTCAAACCCCTAATATATTGCGGACATCTTTGAAAACAATAGACCTAGCCCTTCTGAGCTCAACCCTACCCTTGTGAAAATTTTCGTGAGGATCGGACGATATTTGCAATACTTATATAATATCCCCAACCTGTGTTGTAAGGTGAAAAAATATTATAAGTCAAATTGAAGATATCGCATGCGATAAAAAATATGAAAAAATAAAAATAATGTCACAAAATAATACAAAATCTATATTAACCTCTTTATTGGCATATTTTTCTGCGATGTTTTTAGATTTTATACTTTTATGTCAAGAGGTCATTCTGAATTGACAAAATTTGTCAAAATCGGTGCTGCCATTCTTGAGATATAAGCATCCTAACTAACATTATTTCGCTATATATAAACGATATATTTAATATCGGCATCTACGTAACGGTCAGAATTGACCTGTTCGTCTATTTGTGATTTTGCCGGGATTAAAAATATTCGCGGTTTATTGGAAAATTTGACTTTTATTTAACACAAATGTTGTGGCCTATTTCACCCACTAAATATTACACGATGGCCATCAAAATTGGAAGGCTTCTACCCAGTCCTAAGCTCTAGCCCCATGCTAACTTTAGCTTTGATTGGTCTATAATTGCGACCTGTAGAGCAACTGCAAAATCATGAAATTTTTCAGTTTTTTCCATTTCGACCCCTAAATATTATGCGATCGTTCGCAAAAGAAATAGGGTTCTATTCTGACCCTAGCCCCACCTCCATTCTAAATTTCGTGAAGATCGGGCCATAATTGCGACCTGTAGATTGATTACAAATTAACATGGACAGACAGGCGGACGGACGGACATACATAGCTATATCGATTCAGCTCGGCGAGATAGGAAGATCCATATATACTTTCCTATGTGGGAAACCAATATTCCGTGGTGTTACATAATTTTTGGCCCAATCAAACTTATAATACCCCCAACACATAGTGTTGTAGGGTATAAAAATTAACAAAATAATAGTTATGGAAACCCTGACTTATCACAGCTTTTCGGAAATGGACGAGAGCTTTTAAAATTTTTATAAAAACCCATATTAAAATGGATACGTTTGAATACGAAAGTAACTTTTTTTTTTACAAAAAAAACTCCCAAACATAATCTAGTGCTTTTTAGTACTTTTAGTAGACTTGCAGTCCAAATTTCCAAAAACCCAGTCTTATAACATCCCTACCCACCAATATTGACCTACATGGAAAATTGATGAATCAGTCAGTCGCTCCTTTTTACTCTTTTATATATGAATATAGATAGATAACCTCACATAAGACTTCCAAATTTTAGTTTTTGAAAATATCAAGCTGACGGAAAATTAACTCCCATCCTTGTGATTGCGAAAAGTACAAAAAAGGGGCGTTCCAGTCCCTTGCATCTTTAATAGATATTTTAATTGCCCATACAGACCTTAAAAATTAATTCAACATTACAAATTTCCTCTAAAACAGGGAAATCAACTTAATTCAATAAAATGTTGGCCACGACAATTAACCTGGATGTTATGTCGGACAGCAAAAAACTTAAACAGAAGTGGACAAACATTGTCATACTCATGGAACTACTTTAACACTTGCCTTTATTAAATTGTCGTCCATGTGTGACCAAGCAAATCTTAGTACATGCTCACATGACATACATACATCCATTAAAACATACACACCACATATGTTAAGCAAGTGCATTGAGCATAACACACATTCATTATAATCAACAGCAAAGAGTTACTCCACCATTCCTTTTGTTAGAATCACAGAAGTCGGAACAACACCACTCCGGATCGGTCACTTTTAAATTGAGATTTTGTTTTTGGAGGGGTTGATTAATTATTTCTTTAGCATTAAGCTATTCGGATGATGAATGTCGCAATGAAAAGAAAGAAAAAACTTGATTTTCATTTTTATTTCAATTGTTGTCTTTGTTTTCTTGTTCTTTTTATGAGGCTGTTGACTTGAATTTATGTCGTTGTTATCGTTGTTCGAGATGAAGGGGAAATGTTAATCCATACTTGAGTTGTACGACTACTCTAGGCTACATATGTTTAGGTATTTATGTGAAATCGGATTAATTACCGGAACATGTATACGCGAAATCAAGAGTTTTTTCCCAGCCATAAATTTGGGGAATTAGAGCAATCGAAATCGAAACCAAAGAATTAAAAAAACTGTATCTGTGGAAATTAATTTTAACGGGTTAAAAAAAGCATATAGCATGTTGAACATGTCGAGATAGCCTCATAGTTACTTTTGAGGATCTTCATAGAATCACTTTCTGAGTCGATGTCAGTCCGTCTGTCCATGTATTTTTGTGAAAAAATGCAGGTCGCATTTATTATCCGATTGAGATAAAACTTTCCAACGACGAACCCTAATGGAATTGGCGAGAGTCGGTTCATATTTAGATATAGCTCCCAATCTTCAACCGATTTCGGGTTAATTGTGCACCAAATGGTCAATATCAGTCCAAATGACTTGAATTTTGGCACATCCGATCGAATTCAGAAGCTCCCATATATATGTTTCATCTGATTTGGGGTTTTATGTCCCCCAAATGCGTAATATGTACTTCACAAGAATGATATTAGGTACCAGATAACTTATGGACCTAAAAATACCTCTGTCAAATTTTATAGAGATCGAATCAGATTTGGATATAGCTCCCATACATATCTTTATTCGATATTATTGTGAACCAAATGTATAATATCAACCTAAATGAACTGAATCTTGGCAATTCCGAATAAATTCATCCTAGAAACAAGTAATTCAAATTTGATGAAAATCGGATTAGATATGACTATATGTTTCATCCGATTTGGGGTTTTAAGCAGCGTTCGAAAATAAACAGTATGGTACTGTACCGTAGTGTTCTGTACCGTTCCGAGGTGGAGTGGTACACTAAGATAATGTACCGTACCGGAGCACAACCATTAAAAAATATTTTAGTGATACTGTACCGGAGCACAACAAGAATCGTACTGTACCGCAGTCGGAGCACTAAAAACGTAGTGTTCCGCAGTCGGAGCACTACGAAATCGTAGTGTTCCGCAGTCGGAGCACTACAAAATCGTAGTGTACCGCATGGCGGAACATTAAAAAAATAATGTATCGGTAGTGTACCACATATGTGTTGTTTACGATTTGTGAGAAAAATTAGATGTTTTATGTTTTTGATAATGCAAAAATTACTAGCATAATTCAATATTATGAAAATAACAGCTGGATTTATTTTATTTGTCATGTATGTTTAGATTGGTTGCAAGATTGAAGAAAGTAGAAAAATATGGGAATAGGTAGAAAGAATAAAAAGGACCAAATCTGAAGTCATAATAATTTGTATTTAACCATTCAAAATTGAAATTTTCCACGAAAAAGGGTATTTTAGTGGTTGCATTGCAATGGGTTATTATGCAAATAATTTACCTGCTATTTTGTGGTACCGAAAAATGAATGAGTGTTGGTGTAAAAAACTAAATATTTTACAGTGTATGGCTGTTTAAAATCAGTTCGATTTTTTAATGTGGTCATGTGCTACACTACGATTTTTTAATGCACCGATTGCGGAACACTACGTTTTTTTAGTGCTCCGACTCCGGTACACTACGATTTTTTAGTGTTCCGACTGCGGTACACTACGATTTTTAGCGCTCCGACTGCGGTACACTACGATCATCGTTGTGTTCCGGTACAGTATCACTAAAATATTTTTTAGTGGTAGTGTACCGGAACACTACCGCTAAAAATTTTTTTAGTGATACTTTACCGGTACAGTACACTATGTTAGTGTACTGTTTATTTTCGAACGCTGGTTTTAAGTCTCTCACATGAGTAGTGTGCACCCCAAAACATCTATATTTGATACTTTTGTCAAATTTTGTTGAGATCGGTTCAGATTTTACATAGCTTCGATATACATCTTCATCCGATTTTACGGTTATTGCTTACCATACAGGGTGAGATGAAAAAACAGCAACCAACTTCAGACTGCTGTCATTTCTAAGCCACTCGTCCTAAAACTGTTAAAATTATTCTAGTGACAGCTAATTATATTGTTTACAAGCGTAGAAAAGCATTTTGGTGAGAATTTTTCAGAAAAACAAGTTATTCGTGATGGAGTTCAAGCGTATTAGTGTGATTTCTTTATATTTGGCCGAAAACCACAAGTGGCTACCTTTAAATAAATTTAAATGAATAAATGTTTTGTCCCTCGTACCATCGCTCGTTACCTTGATACTGGTAGTGTACCCCGACGTCAAGGAAGTGGACGGAAGAAAACAGCAACTTCAGTAAAAAAAGCACATTGTTCGAAAAGTAAAGTAGCGACTTGATCGAAACCCGCGTCACAGTGGCCGAAATATGACTCACCAGCTGAACATATCGCAATATTCCATTCGGCAAATATTGAAAAATGAGCTCGGGGAAAAGCCATTGAAATTCCAAAAAGTACAAGAACTTACACCGCCACAGAAAGAAAATAGACTCGAAAGAGCTAAAGAGTTGCTTCGCTTAACCGAAAGTGGTGAACTGCCGAATTTGGTTTTTCTCCGATGAGAAAACATTCGTTGTCCTCTCCAGCAGTTTGTAAACAAACAAAATGATCATGTTTACTTGCCAAAGAGGTCAGCTGAAAATGTGCTCCTTCGGTTGCCACCAGAACTCAAGCGCCGGCCATGGTGATGGTGTGGGCCGCCATAACAGCCGATGGTCGCTCTCCGCTCGTATTTATCGAATAGCATCAGAATAAATGCCGAATATTATAGCGAACATATTCTGCAGGGGTATGGGCACGTAAACATTTTGACCACAGACCTTGGACATTCGAACAGAACTCGGGACCATCTCACTCAGCAAGCGCCACAAAATAATAGTTACACAATGAGGTTCCTCGCTACATTTCCAGCGCACAATGGCCACCATAATCTCCGAATACCAATACGTTGGACTACTGTGTCTGGAGTATTTTGTAAAGCAAGGTTTGCACTAAAAAATACCAAAGTGTCGATCACCTCAAGCAAGCGCTGCGTCGGGAATGGGCCAAAATAGCGCAAAGCAATATTCGGGCAGCGTGTGACGGTTTCATAGGCCGTTTGAAGGCCACAATTTGTGCCAATTCGAACAAATCTTAACTTATTCTAAAATTTGATGCTATTTCCGAAATTTTTTGTTTTCATTCAATAAAATCTAAAAAAAATGTAAAAATTAAAATAAATGATTCTCCAATAAATTTGTTTCGACTATAACAAATTCTTCTTCTATAAAAAATTTTAGATTTTCAAGTTTCGCCCCATAAGTGCAGAATTATTATTGCAGCAAGCATATTGCTATAAATACAATGAGCCTTCCAATCATGACGTCAACATTTATTAAACGACCATCAATTTATTTTCTCCATTTCTATTATTTCAAAAAAAAAAACAAAAAAAATTGAATACCGTTTTTGCATCGATCCATCCATTGCATGCACGTTAAATGCCCATTAGTTTTCATTTTGTTAAAAGTTATTTAAATAAATATTACCATAAAGTATTAAAATTGCATACACAAATTAACATACATCAACACATATTTACATTGTTAATTAATCGTATCGTTCAAAATACAACCAAAAAAAGAAACTGGAGAAACAAAGAGTTGAAACATGTCCCGTTTCGGCGTTTAACTTGCATTTTCAATACAACTGATTTCTATGGAACCCATCCATTTATGAAAAACCTGTAAATTATAGTAACTGCCGAACAATAAATGAAGCTACTGCGGCCGATAACATCAACTGCTCTGCAACAATTGTTGGCACGGCGTCAGTGCTGACCACTAAACCTAATTATTTTCGAACTGCATAAAAAATATGTTAGTTATAAAATAATTACCCAGCATTTCACTGCAGCTTGCTTTGACGCTTCAGTTGGCAAAATATCAAAACAAAAACCTTAAATATCAAAAATTGGCTAGTGCTGTGAAATAGTTAATATTAAATTATTAAACCGGTTTGTAAGGGTTGGTAATGAGGTGGATCATCAATGATATCTTCATTCGAAACTTTTTGCTGCCAATTACATAAAATCGTTTTCCTGTAAAAGCTGAAAGAAAAATGTAAGGGACAGACAGCCATCAGCCCCGGATCATCTAGATATACTACTAAATACTCTATATTCGACTATTAAACATTTTGCTATGGTGGAAATAAACTGAGTCCGTTTTTATACCCTCCACCATAGTATGGAGGGTATATTAAGCTTGTCATTCCGTTTGTAACACCTCGAAATATATATTTCAGACTCCACAAAGTATATATATTCTTGATCAGCATAAAATTTTATGTCGATTTATCAATGTCCGTCCGACTGTGGAAATCACTCTAACTTCCGAACGAAATGAAGTAAGTTGGTAAAAATTTACTCAAATGTGTATTATGTCTGCAGGTATTGAAATGGGCTATGTAGGTCCACGTCTTCGTATAGCCCCCATATAACTGTACCCCTCGACATTCGGTATTTTGACGATTTTAGCGACATTATTTATGGAAATTGTTTCAAATTTGGTATTTGAAGTTCGTAATGGTTTCGAATGGATATGACAGGAGATTGTCTATGCAGGTTCACGTCTTCGTATAGATATTCGGTATTTTGATGATTTTAGCGACATTATTTACCGGAATTGTTTCAAATTTGGTATTTGAAGTTCGCAATGGATACCATAGCCTAAGACAGAAAATGAGCTATGTAGGTCCGCGTCTTCGTATAGCACCCATATAACGGTACCAACCCCCGATATTCGGTATTTTGATGATTTTAGCCACATTTTTCAACGGAATTGTCTGAAATTCTACACCAAAAGTACAGCCTAAGGCAGAAAATTGTCAATGCACGGTACATCCCGATATTCGGTATTTTGAGGATTTTAGGTACAATACACACCGAAATTGTTTGAGATGTCGTATTTGAAGTTCGTCATGGAAGCTATAGCCTGTGACAGAAAATTGTCTATAACGGTACCTCCCTATGTATGGTATTTTGATGATTTTGGCTACATTATTCACCGTTTATTTCAAGTTTCGAATTTGAATATGGTAATGGCCATAATATAACGGCTATATTCGGTATTTTTAATATGTTAACAGAATTTTTTGCGAATGTTATCTTTTTCGAAAATTTTCAAATTTGTTCTAAATGGTGGAAAATATTCAAAGTTCGGCCCGGCCGAACTTACTGCTTTTTTATTTGTTTGCCCTTCAATAATGACCCGATTTCAGTTGGTCTATAAAGACTTCAATTCAGCTCGTTTATAAAGCTATCTTCATCAGCTCGATACCAGCAATTCACTTCAACTCATCAAAAAAAAAATGCCTGGAACTCGTCTATAGAGTCTCTCTTTATTTAATCTTAGCTGACACCCTTCAGCTAGTCTCATTAATTTTTACCGCGACACATTTTATTAAGAAACCTACTTTACAATTCCGAAATACAATTTTATTAAAACTATAACAACAATTGCAAGTGAACATACATTCGCACATGTATTAAATGCTCATGCAATCATCAAGGCCACATGAAAGTGAAAAATTTGCAAAGAGAGAAAAAATTGTAAATTAAAGAAAAAATAATTCAATACAAATGTATGTTGTTATTGTTGTTATTACTAATGATAATACAAGTCATGAAACAATTTAAATATGAGCATAATAACAATGTTAATTAATTTAAACAATAGATTTTTTTGTTCGTTTATTGCTTTGCGTTTTTATATAACAACAATAAGCACAGCAAAGAAGAGTAGGTGGCTGAGATGGATGGATGGACGGACGGATGGGTGGCTGACTGGCTGGCTGATAACCAGGTGTACTATCTGGGTACTTAGGCTTTGATTTGAAATTAACCTTGAGGTCTTGTTGTTGGATTGCAAAACTAAGCAAAGACCTACCAAAACTGATTTTTTTGAACTTAAATTAACTGTATTTCGTTATATTTTTCTACAAAAAAAAAACAACATCCGACAGTATTTGGGCAATTAAAATTAAGTACAATGGAATACAACAAGGTCATCGGCGTCTATGGTTGTTGTGTTTTCTTGTTGTTATAATTTTACTTTACGATTTCATTAAGACCAGGAAATTTTTCAATTACAACAACCAACCAATCAGTTCATCTCCAAGTTATCTTCAACACTATCTTAAATCGACAGTTGTTGGGTTCAACATCTTCATTAGGGTAGATTTTCAAAACTTGAATTTTATGTACGTGTGTGTGTGTTTATAATATTTAATTAAATCCGTCTATAATGCCTATCTCTCGACGTTTGACTTTTCTTCCCACAGTTTGTCATTCATTGTTTATTTGGTTTTTGTGGTTCGAACATCAAACCACAACTTGAATTGTCTATTGTATTAATTATTTGTAGCATCAGAAAATTGTTCATGTTAAAATTACAAACATACATACGTACATATATTTTGTATCTGTAACATGAAATGTTACACATACTAGTACAATATGACGAGGGGAGAAGAGAGAGGAACAGGAGACTTTTAATGGCATTTATAACCTGGGCGAAAATAATCTAAAATGTGATTATTTAGGTTCATGTTCAGATTTTCAATGTCCAAAAAATTTGGAATTTCGACATTTTATATCAGGGACAAAAAATGATAGGTAATAATATGAGATGAATGTGGAAACTTCTTAAGACAATTCAATGTGAATTTCGAGCAAATTACTTTTGATAGGATAGGACTGAGATCTTAGTTGGCCTCCTGTGTGATCCATGATACAATGAATATCTGAAATAGCGCCTTGGAACCGAAATTGTCATATCAATTGTAAAAGCCGGCTAGAATGTCGAAAATACTCAAAATTGATAGGAACCTTACAATTGTGACGATAACAGGAATAAGTCGTTCGGACAAATTATGTGATACCCGATAAGATGCCATGTAAATTTATCCCGATCAAGTTTATTTACGCAAAAGACCTTCTCTTAAAGTTGCTGCCATTCTCTTTTCGATATTAGGTCTTTTTTTGGAAATAAAGCGATATACATGATTAAATAGGTTGTGTAAAAGAAACGTAAATAATTGTCAAAGAGAGGGAAGAGTGACTTAATAATCACGAAAATGTTGGATATAAAGCAAAATAGATATAATCTATGTATATGCATAAGATCATGGAATTTTAGTTAAAATGCTTATAAAAATCGCATTAAAATATTCCAATAAGAAGTGAATATATTTTGAAACATTTTGTAGTATTTTTTTGTCATTTCTTATATCGCATAAGATATTGTCAATCTGACTTACTGGAGGTAACAATTGAAGATTAACAAAAAATGGCTAAAGTTAGAATTTTCAAATTCTGTACGATGGCCAGTCTTGGTGCATAGGCATGTGATAAAGCTGGATATTGGAAATTCGTACAAAAAGGGTATGAAATGTACTAAAAATTTAATACGGAATGAGCTAGACATTTGAAATGAGAGTCATTGTTGAGGAGTGGGATAGATGTACCAAAGGGTTTTTGGAATTCAATCTTTAAGGTTAAGAAACGTTCTAAAATGGTACTAAACTTCTAAAATGGTGTCATTTGGTGAGTGTTATGTGAACGGATAAAGCTATAAACTTGAAATTTGGTATGAGAATCAGTGTTGGAAAATAAGTTTGATATATGAAGGTGTTATTGGAAATGTATACTAAAATTATGTTAACTGTACTAAATTGTACTTTTGGAACACTTTGGTTTTGGTATGAAGCTGGGATTTTGAAATTTTGTATTGGTCCCTGTCGATAGTTGCTTTGTTTTTGGAAATGGGTATTACAAGTGTACAAAAAGTACTATATTTGGTACAATTTGGTATTGGGTAAACATAAAGAATGAGATAAAAAAAAACTGCAACAAAGTAACTGCAACTTGATAGACCAACTGAAATCAATTCTCTATTGAAGGACAAAAAGGGAGCGTCTATAGCATTGATTCACAGGGAGAGAAAACTTATTTATCTTTAATATTTCAAAGAAGGCGTTCCCTATGTTTTCGTAATTTTTTAAAGAAAACATAAGTTAATAAATTATAGCAAAACTACAAATAGCATCCAATTTTAGAATAAGTCACTTTTGAATTGGTCACCTTTGGCACGAATTATGGCCTTCAAACGGCCAATGAAACCGTCACACGCTGTCCGAATGTTGCTATGCGGTATTTTGGCCCATTTCCGGCGAAGTGCTTGCTTGAGGGGATCGACACTCTGGATTTTTTTAGTGCCAACCTTGCTTTCCAAAATACTCCAGACACAGTAGAGTCCAACGGATTGGTATCCGAAGATTTTGGAGGCCAATGTGCGCTGGAAATGAAGCGAGGAACCTCATTTTGTAACCATTCTTGAGTGGCGCGTGCTGAGTCCTGTTGCAATGTTCAAGGTCTACGGCCAAAATGTTTGCGTGCCCAAGGCTTTAATACACCCTCCACAATATTTTCACCATAAAATTCGGCATTTATTCTGATGTAGAGCGACCATCGGCTATTATGGCGGCTGACACCATCACCATGTCCGGCGCTTGAGTTCTGGTGGCCAACTGAAGATGCACATTTTCAGCTGACCTCTTTTGCAAGTAAACACGTTCATTTTGTTTGTTTACAAACTGCTGGACAACGAATGTTTTCTCACCGGAAAAAAACAAATTTGGCAGTTCACCACTTTCGGCCAAGTCTGTAGCTCTTTTTGAGTCTATTTTCTTTCAGTTGCGGTTTAAGTTCTTGCACTTTTTGAAATTTCAATGAAATTTCATTATCCCAAGCTAATTTTTCAATATTTGCCGAATAGAATATTGCGATATGTTCAGTTCACGAGCCATTTTTCGGCCACTGGGACTCGGGTTTCGATAAAGTCGCTGCTTTACTTTTCGAACCATTTCTGCTGATGTTGCTGTTTCCTTCCGCCCACTCCCTTGACGTCGGGCTACGCTACCAGTATCACGGTAATGAGTGATGGTACGAAATACAAAAGATTTATTCATATTTAAATGCTGGAGTGCTCAAACGATAGCCACTTGTGATTTTCCAGCCATATATAAAGAAATCACACTATCACGCTTAACTTTTTTCTTGAAAATTCTTACCAAAATGCTTTTGTACGCTGGTAAACAATATTATGAGCTGTCACTGGAATAATTTTAACAGCTGTGGGACGAGTGGTTTAGAAATGACAGCAGTCCGAAGTCTGTTACAGTTTTTTCATCTCATCCCAACTATATCTAAAACTTGAACCGATTCTCACCAATTTCAATAGGGTTCGTCCTTGGGACAAACGAATGATTTGTGGAAAATTTCATCTGTATTGGACAATAAATACGACCTGTACTTTACAAAAATATGTGGTCAGACAGACGGAATGCATAAATCGACTCAGAATGTGCAGATCATCAAAAGGAATTATGGTTCTATATCGTTTCCTTTTGCCTGTTACTTTATTTATTTAAATGAACAATTATTCAATGAATGTTTATTCAAACGAACAAAGACATAATACCCTGGCCACCTTGTGCTGTAGGGAATAAACATACCGACATTCGTTCTTTTTCTTTTGAATTAACTTTCGAATTGTCATACAAATGGAAGACCATTAGTTCGAAATTACAAAAACCCAGCTTTAGCTTACATTCTTAAGGTTCTATCTTTAGTTGTTCTACAGTAAAAAGATACTTGCAACGGTAATGACTTGCAACTGAATTTATTACCTTTGATTAGAAGTCTCAATAAAATGCAAGACATTCGTTATTAAACATGGAAAGCATGCCATCGCCTTTACCATGTTCCACTGTAAAATTTTTAAATTCCGATCATTCATGTCATTTGTAATTTGCGCTCTACGCTGAGACAATGCGTCTATGCGAGGTATGAGATAACATTTAATTATAAGTCTAGTTGGAATATGTGTATTAAGCAATTGCCTAGTAGTGGAATCATACCTACGGTGCAATATTTCTTTTTCGCAAAATCCCATTGTTTTTTTTCTCTGATTTCAATCATTTCAAGATTGATTAGCATTTTCTCAAAAGCTTTCAATGTTTGGAAATAAAGTGCAACATTTGGAAGAAATGGAGTCAGTGATGAGGCATTTTGATTTAAAACACACGTATATATATGAGTGTATGTTGATAATCCAAATTTTTTGAGATTTGTGTCGCAGTCCCCTTTGGGGAAAGTAACAATAATATGGGCAGTAGATATACACATATATTTCTATCCTCATGGTGCTAAATAAACATTTGGAACTAAAATTATCAAAATAAAATCTTGCTTAAGCTTAATCAAGATTGTGATAAGAATAAACAAGACACAGGACAATACAAAAAAATTAAACCCAAATCTTTAAAAACAGAATGTGGATCTTTTATTTGAAACCCAAAGTCAATTATCAGTTTTCTTGCAGCAGTTTGTTGCTTTAATTGCGGCGGTTAAGTGTAGCACTTGAAATAAACCACAAACCTAATTATTTGCAGTATTTATCATTTCTTGTTGAACAACCACAACATCAACAACAAACAAATGGATTTACTGCTGTTGATTTAACGCTTTGTTGCCTCATAATTTGATATTTGTGCAACACTTGTTTTTCTCACTAAACCTGAAATGCATTTCTGCGAACTCGAGTTTGTTTTCAAACATTATTCCCCAAAACTTCCGTTTCTTCGTTTGTTTTCGGTTTGTTTTTAACCAACAAATCGGAACAGAAATAAACAAAAAATTAAATTAAATTTTGACATTCAAACATTAATCGCAAATATGAAAGAAGATATGTAGCTGCAGCCAGCTATCAAATGTGTTAACAAGAAAATAAATTTCACTTTTAATTTACAATTTTTTTTTTTTGAAAAACGCTTAAGAGCGCATGAAGAAGACGTGCGTCAAACTGTGCGTGCTAGCAACATCGGTGCTCGCCCGTTGTCGTTGTTGAATGAAAGTGTTTTGTTGTATCAACACGACAACAGTGTAATTACAACATTCAGGCACGTCCGCCTTTTGTGCACACAAGATGGTTAGATTCAATAGCTATAATTAGAAGTTTGGCTTATTTCATGAGAGTTCGAAAAGAGTATTAGAAAAAAATGTCGTATACCGTCATATATTGTGTCTAAAAATTCTTCAGCAGTTATATGTATAAAAAATCGAAATTGAAAAAAAAAACTCTATAGATTATGAAAGTAGAGCTAAAAATAGAAGGCACGGTAACATAAATCAACGGGGTAATTTCCTCCTCTTATACATTTTTTCAAATTTAAATTCGATTAAAATTTCTTGAAATTTTAGTGTTCCGGCAATATTTCTGCTAACTACACAAAGATTATTTTGGCCATCAAAGGGGTATTTTTGGTTAATTTTTTTCTTTTTTTTAATTCTAAATGGTCTAATAAGGCGATGATCCGACCTTCGAGGTCATTAGAATTTTAGACACGATTTTTCATTGCTACATGTGGAAATTTTGATTTTATTGAATGAAAGCAAAAAAATGTCGGAAATAGCATCAAATTTTAGAATAAGTTTTGATTTGTTGGAATTGGGCACCTTTGGCACGAATTATGCCATTCAAACGGCCAATGAAACCGTCACACGTTGCCCGATTTTTTGCTCTGCGGTATTATGGCCCATTCCCGGCGAAGCGTTTGCTTGAGGTGATCGACACTTTGGTATTTTTTAGTGCCAACCTTGCTTTCCAAAATACTCCAGAAACAATAGTCCAACGGATTGGTATCCGGGGATTTTGGTGACCATTGTGCGCTGGAAATGAAGCGAGGAACCTCATTTTGTAATCATTCTTGGGTGGCGCGTGCTGAGTGCGATGGTGCTGAGTTCTTTTGGAGTTTCCAAGGTCTGCGGCCAAAATGTTTGCGTGCTCAGGGCTTTAATACACCCTCCACAATATTTTCGCGATAATATTCGGCATTTATTCTGATGCCACGGTCGATTAATACGAGCGGAGTGTGACCATCGGCTGTTATGGCGGCCCACACCATCACCATGGACGGCGCTTGAGTTCTGGTGCCCAACCGAAGGTCAAGTAAACACGATCATTTTGTTTCTTTACAAATTGCTGGACAACGAATATTTTCTCATTGGAGAGAACCAAATTCAGCAGTTCACCACTTTCGGCCAAGCGAAGCAACTCTTTAGCTCTTTTGAGTCTTTCTGTTGCGGTGTAAGTTCTTGTACTTCTTGGAATTTTAATGGCTTTACCCCGAGCTCATTTTTCAATATTTGCCGAATGGGATATATGTTCAGCTCACGAGCCATTTTTCGGCCACTGCAACGCGGGATTCGATCAAGTGGCTTCTTTACTTTTCGAACCATTTCTGCTGATGTTGCTGTTTTCTTCCGTCCACTTCCTTGACGTCGGGCTATGCTACCAGTATCACGGTAACAAAAGATTTATTCACATTTAAATGCTGGAGTGCTCTAGCGATAGCCACTTGTGGTTTTCCAGTCAAATATAAAGAAATCACCCTATCACGCTTGAATTATATCAGGGATAACTTTTTTTTGGAAAATTCTTACCAAAATGCTTTTGTACGCTTGTAAACAATTAATGAGCTGTCACTGGAATAATTTTGTGTCGGACGAGTGGCTTAGAAATGACAGCAGTCTGAATTTGGTTGCAGTTTTTTCATCTCACCCTGTATATAGACTGAAGCTAGAATCCTCACATGTTGCACGAGGGCCAGTCTTGGTGCTTAGGCATGTTATGAGGCTGGGTTTTTGGAATTTCGTACTAGAATGGTTCAGAAAGTACTAGTACTTTTTCATTTGACAGACCAGTAGAGGTATAAGGGTAACATTTGGTATGAAAATGAAGTTTAGTAAGTAGTGTTGATATAAGTAGGTGTTTGGAAATGTTTACTGAGTGTGCGAACTGTACTAAATTGTACTAAAGTTGCAACAGTTTGGTTAAGGGTGAACAGAGGAAGCTGGAATTTTGAATTTTTGTATTATGGTGGAAGTTTTGTGATAAAGAGGTGGTTTTGGAAATTTGTGTATTAAGTGCATGAAAAGTAGTTAATAGTACTGTATTTTTTACAAGTTGGTATTGGGTGAACTGATAGTGCTTGAAATCCGAAATTTGGTATTAGGGTCGCTGTTCATGTTTAGCCTGTACATATGGAGGTGGTTTTACTTATATACAATTTTGGAATTTGATATCTACATTACTGATGATATCTGTGTTTCAGATTTTTAAGATATTTTTACGAAAAGTAGTAAATGGTATTATATTTTGTATTGGCTGCAGGGATGGAGATAAAATTCTGAAACATGATATTTAGATTTCTGATGGTATCTGTGTTTGATATTTGGCGGTGATTTGGAAATTCTATATTTGTACGAAATGTACTAAATGGTACGAAATTCGGTATTGAGTGTATGTATAGAGCTGGGATTCCAAAATTTTATATTGAAGTCTCTGTTGGTATATACTGGTACTAATTTCGGATCGCTGTTGATGTCTAGGATGGAGAGATGTAGATTGTTTTGGACATGCGTAATAAATGTTACTAAATTTGGTATTGGTTTACTATTGGTTTTCAGGGTTTTCACATGCAGACGTGTTAATAGTTTTGGACAGAAAAAATTGATGTGGGTCCATTGTGTAATGGTTTTAATAATATCCTCTTCGGTAAACTTCAAAATGAAAGATTTGATGTAAAATTTAAATATGTTCTTATTTTTCTTTCCGAAAAGGAATAAAATTTGAACAAGTAAGCCAAGGCTACAGTCGAGCGGGGCCGACCGTTGAATACCCTACAACAATATAATAAACGATACTGTTAAAATAGGCGAGATACTCGAAAGAATTCCACAAGATATTGTGACAAATAATAAAAGAGAACCATCAGGTTTCGTTCTCTAATTTTCGAATAATAGCAACTTTAACTAATTTGCTCATTTCCAATTTATTGGTAGATGTTGCACTTAAATGGTCTTCTAGATCTGGAACCAATATTTCCCAAAGACCTATAATATTTCAGAAGTGGCAAAAGATTAACATTTATTATTGGCTTTTGACTGAAACGCATCTATATGAGATACAGACATTTGACTATATTCTTCGACGAAATCAGCGTTAACTAAATAGTCAGAAGTGCGTCTTTCGTATTTGTGAATTCTCCAAAAAGTCACTGGAATGGACATTTTCGTATTTTGTCTACAAAAGTTGGGAAACTATTTCACGAATATTTTTGGATGGCCATCCAAAACTGCTTGGCTTTTGCAATGCCCGGTAACCCCCATTCAAATGTGCGTGAGGATCGGGCAATAATTACGACCTGCTGACAATTTTGCAGTTTTTTTGGTCCATTTCAACCCCTAAATATATGGCGATCATCTCCAAAAAGAGTAGGCTTCTATTCTGACCCTCATCTGATACCCATGCAAAATTTCGTTAGGATCGGGCCATAAATGCGATCTGTATATGATATCCTGATATCCTAACTACTTAGTTTTGTCAGCTGTAGAAATATTACCAAATGTATAATTCAAAATGAAAATATGCCAAAAATGTGACAAAATTGAAAAAAAATATGAGAAGATATTACAAAATCAATATTTTCATCTTTAGAGAGATTTTTTTAGACGTTTTTTCTTTCCTGCCAAGAGGCTATTCTGAATTAATGAGAACTGTCGAAATCAGTTCAGCCGTTCTCGACATATAAAAGATCTTTCAAGCATATCTTCTTTGATAGACATATATATCGCACATATTTTATTCGTTTTGTTGGATGTTAACATCAATGTAGATCAGAAGTAACCTTGTCATGGCTTTGCGATTTCGCCGGGATTTAAAATATTCGCGGTTTAATGAAAAATTTTGAATTTTTTCAACAAAAAAGATATGGTCTATTTTACCTGCTAAATATTATCCGATGACCACCCAAATGGGTAGGCTTCTTCCCCGCCCTAAACTCTAGCTACATGCGAAGTTCCGCGTCGATTGGTCTATAATTGCGACCTGTATAGTACTGCAAAATCCGACATTTTTTCAGTATTTGGTCCATTTCGACCCCTAAATATTATGCGATCATCTCCAAAAGAAATAGGGTTCTATTCTGACCCTAGCCCCACCTCCATTCTAAATTTCGTGAAGATGGGGCCATAATTGCGACCTGTAGAGTGATTACAAATTAACATGGACAGACGGACGGACGGACATACATAGCTAGATCGACTCAGCTCGGCGAGCTAGGAAGATCCATATATACTTTCCTATATGGGAAACCAATATTTCGAGGTGTTACATAAATTCTGGCCCAATCAAACTTATAATACCCCCAACACATAGTGTTGTAGGGTATAATTATGTGTAAAACCTTGGAAATCTGAAAATTTAGTACGATTTGTGGAGGTTTGACTAGAAATTGTTGTCATACTGAAGAAATTGTTCAATTTGAGTACTAAAAAAGCCTAACACGAACTGTTGGAATGAATCCAAAATTTTGAGGTGGACTTTTCGGTGGCAAAGTAATGGGCATTTGTCAGTATGATATAATTTATAAATATCCGTCTGCATTTGTATATTTCACAATGCATCATTTTTTTTTTTAAATTTTCAAAGCTCTCCACACAGGTGTTCCCTACATAGACACACGTTCGCATTATTATAGCAACGTATTAACCCCAAAAACAGAAATGCATTTACCAATGAATGCATTAATGACTGTTGCTTCTATTTCCGGCGTGGACGCATTGCGATGCATGCTTTCAAAGTGGGGATTAAAATGTGGCTACCACTCCCCCAAAACCCAATTTACCCTTTTATTACTATTATAATGTGTAGTAGGCAAATTGTCACTCTTCTTTGTTGTTGGAGCGTGTGTGTTCGTTTGTTTACATTTCTGCTTCAAGTTCAACGCCATCATCATCGTAAATGAATTTCCAAAAACAACGAATGCCAACAAGTGGCATTAATGCCGCTACTAAATGCTACTCCCAGTCTTTTGTTTACCTCGGCGAATGTGGTGAGTCAATGTTGATAGTAACCATGGCAGCAGTGGAACACTTGTTTCCACAACAGAATCACACTTGAAAAAATGGGTCCGTTTCGGTGTTTTGATTTTTGGTTTTCCAAAGGAAAAAAAATCGGAGTACTTTGGTCGGTTCACCGTTTATTGAACCACCGCATGTAAGTTCGCATGAATGTAGCAATGAATAATAAATGCTACAGAGAAGAAGTTGAGAAAATTGGCAATCACTAACACTGTATATAACTACATGTGTTTGTCATGTAGCATTAACATGTCTATCAGTTTTAATTGAATTTTCAATTTTCATAGTAAATTGCTTGCAATTCTGGAACATAACAAGTTAAAAAGTGTCAGTCGATTTTGCCGACAGATGTATACCCTTTGCCAATCTTCGATTATGTAAATATATTTTTATACCCTCCACCATACTATGGAGGGTATATTAACTTTGTCATTCCATTTGTAACTCCTCATGTCAGACCCAACAAGGTATACATATTCTTGATCAGCGTAAAATTCTAAGTCGATTTAGCGATGTCCATCTGTCTCTCTGTCTGTTGTAATCACGCTATCTTTCGAATGAACTGAGATAGATTGCTAAAAATTTGCACACATGTTTATTTTTACAGTAGGCAGGTTAAGTTCGTAAATGGGCCAGGTAGGTCCACGTTTTCATATAGCCCCCATATAACGGTACCTCTCAAAATTCGGTATTTTGAATTGTTTCAAATTTGGTATTTGAAGTTCGAAATGGATACTGCACCCTAAGACAGAAAATTGTCTGTGCAAGGCCACGTCTTCGTATAGCCCCCATATAACGGTACCTCCCGATATTCGGTATTTTGATGATTTTAGCGACATTATTAATCGGAATTGTTTCAAATTTCGTATTAGAAGTTCGAATAGGATACAACACCCAAAGACAGTAAATTGTCTGTACAGATTCACGTCTTCGTATAACCCCCATATAACGGTACCTCCCTATATTCGGTAGTTTGATGATTTTATTTGGTATTTTTAAAATTTTAACAGAATTTTTTAAGAATTTTATTTTTTGAAAATGGTGGAGGCTATTCAAAGTTCGGCCCGGCCGAACTTACTGCTTTATAACTTGTTATTATTCAAATTGTTGACCCTCTACGGAAAGCAGGGTGAGATGAAAAAACTGCAACCCACTTCAGACTGCTGAAACAGAAGAAAATAGCAACATCAGCAGAAATGGTTCGAAAATTAAAGAATTGAAAAATGGCTCGTGAACTGAACATATCGCAATATTCCATTCGGCAAATATTGAAAAATGAGCTCGGGGTAAAACCACTGACATTCCAAAAAATTTCCAAAAATAGACTCAAAAGAGCTAAAGAGTTGCTTCGCTTAACCGAAAGTGGTGAACTGCCCAATTTGGTTTTCTCCGGTGAGAAAACATTCGTTGTCCAGCAGTTTGTAAACAAACAAAATGATCATGTTTACTTGCCAAAGAGGTCAGCTGAAAATGTGCACCGTCGGTTGCGACCAGAACTCAAGCGCCGGCTGCGTGTTGGCCGCCATAACAGCCGATGGTCGCACTCCGCTCGTATTGATCGACCGTGGCATCAGAATAAATGCCGAATTTTATAGCGTTAATATTGTGGAGGGTGTATTAAAGCCTTGGACACGCAAACATTTTGGCCGCAGACCTTGGACATTCCAACAGGACTCAGCACCATCGCACTCAGCACGCGCCACAAAAGAATGGTTACGAAATTATGTTCCTCGCTTCATTTCCAGCGCACAATTGCACCAAAATCTCCGGATACCAAACCTTTGAACTATTGTGTCTGGAGTATTTTGGAAAGCAAGGTTGGTACTAAAAAATACCACCTTAAGCAAGCGCTTCGCTGGGAATGGACCAAAATACCGCAGAGCAACATTCGGGCAGCGTGTGACGGTTTCATTGGCCATTTGAAGGCCATAATCGAATTGGTCACCTTTGACCAATTCGAACAAATCTAAACTATTTCTAAAATTTGATGCTGTTTCCGTAATTTTTTTTTTTGCTTTCATTCAATAAAATTAAAAAAAAATTTAAAAATTATGGCGTTTGACTTTGTTGCAGTTTTTTATCTCATGGATAGATAAACTAAAGGGGTTTTCAAAATTAACGCCCAGGCGAAACGGCTGAATCAAGCACGTTGAGAGTCAGTCTTGGTGCGTAGACGTTTGATAAAGCTGGGTTTTTGGAAGCTCGTGCTAAGAGTACGAAAAGTACTAAGAAGTGAATACTTTTTATTGGACAAACAGTTTTTAGAAATCCGTACTTTAAGGTTCTAAAATGGCACAATTTGGTATTATGTGAACGGGAAGAGCTAAAAACTGGACATTTGGTATGAGACTCAAGAGAACAAGTAAAAAAGCTGTAAGTTCGGCCGGGCAGAACTTTGAATACCCTCCACCATTTGGAACGAATTTTCAAAAAAATAAAATCAGTTAAAAATTCCGTTAAAATCTAAAAAATACCGTATATTAGTGTTATATAGTTATATTAGTGTCTATATAACGACGTGGACCTGTATAGGCAAGTTTTATCATAAGCCATTACAATATTCAAATGCGAAACTAGAAAAAAATCAGTGAATAATGTAGCGAAAATCATCAAAATATCGAATATCGGGAGGTGCTGTTATATGAGGGCTATATGAAGACGTGGACCTGCACAGATAATTTTTTGTCTTTGGCTGTAGTATCCATTACCATTTTCAATACCAAAAGTCCTCCAGACATAATATACATATGAGTAAAATTTTAGCAACCTACTTCATTTCGTTCGGCCTACTTCACATCGCCAAGTCGACATAGAATTTTATGCTGAATATATATACTTTGTGGGGTCTAAAATGTATATTTCGATGTGTTACAAACAGAATGACAAACTTAATATACCCTCCATACTATGGTGGGGGGTATAAAAACTTGAATAATATAAAAAAAAACTTAAAAGCCTGAAAATTTACCACGATGTTTTTATTATCTTGATACCCAGATTTCGAGAACATCAGGTATTACTTCGCATGTTCTGACTGATTTGATTTTTCAAAACAATAACTATTTTTGGGGGTACCAGAAAGATTGAACCGATATTCCCCTTTTTATACCCTCCACCAAAAAAGGTATGGAGGGTATATTAAGTTCGTCATTCCGTTTGTAACTCATCGAAATAATCATTTTAGACCCAACAAAGTATATATATTCTTGATCAGCGTAAAATTCTAAGACGATTTAGCCCTGTCCGTCCGTCTGTCCGTCCGTCCGTCTGTTGTAATCACGCTACAGTCTAAACGAATTAAGATAGGAAGCTAAAACTTTGCACAGATCTCTCTTTTGTCTGCAGGCAGGTCAAGTTCGAAGATGGGCTATATCGGTCCACGATATCGTATAGCCCCCATATAACGGTACCCCCGATATTTGGTATTTTGATGATGTTAGCCACATTTTTCAATGGAATTGTCTGAAAATCCACACAAGTAGTTCCTTCTGGGTACTTTATACCTCGGCAGAGAATCATCTATATAGGTCCACAATATCGTATATCCCCCCATATATCGGCACCTTTAGATATTTTAAAGATTTTAAAAGAATTTTTATTGGATTTAATTTTTTTGAAAATTTTCTAATTCGTTCCAAATGGTGGAGGGTATTCAAAGTTCGGCCCGGCCGAACTTACTACTTTTTTACTTGTTCCCATCTAAATTAAGTTTGATACGAACATTATAATTTGTACAAAGTATGCGATTTTTGATGACTGAAAACATAAAACATCTTTAAACCAGATTTAGTGTTGACGGATTTATTTGAATGAGCGAAGTTTGAAGTAAATCGAGCACGGATTTAACGTTTAATGAGACTTATTTTTATTCAAAATTTTGACCTTTTTTGGAAGAGGTGCCAAAATGAGTGGACTGACTTTAGTGTGGGAGATACCAGGAGGAGGGGAAGAGGATTTATGTACATCATCGAAATCGATCTTAGCTTTGTTAAACTATTGCAATGTGACAAGTTTTGACAGACCGGATGATTTTATACCCTCCACCAAATTATGGAGGGTATATTAAGTTTGTCATTCCGTTTGTAACACCTCGAAATATACAAAATATATGTCTTCTTGATCAGCATAAAATTATATGTCGATTTAGCGATGCCCGTCTGTCCGGCTGTGGAAATCACTCTAGCTTCCGAACGAAGTGAAGTAGATTGATAAAATTTTACTCAAATGTATATTGTGTCCGCAGTATTGAAAATGGACTTTGTAGGTCCACGTTTTCATATAGCCCCCACATAACGGTACCTCCCGATATTCGGTATTTTGATAATTTTAGCGACATTATTTACCGGAATTGTTTCAAATTTGGTATTTGAAGTTCGAAATGGATACTACAGCCTACGACAGAAAATTGTCTGTGCTGGTCTACGACTTCATATAGCCCCCATATAACGGTACCTCCCGATATTCGGTATTTTGATAATTTTAGCGACATTATTTACCGGAATTGTTTCAAATTTGGTATTTGAAGTTCAAAATGGATACTACAGCCTATGTCAGAAAATTGTCTGTGCTGGTCTACGACTTCATATAGCCCCCATATAACGGTACCTCCAAATATTCGGTATTTTGATGATTTTAGCGACATTATTCACCGGAGTAGTTTCATATTACGTATTTAGAGTTCGTAATGGGAACTACAGTCTGTTGCAGAAAATTGTATATGCAGGTCCAGCTCTTCGTATAGCTGCTATATAACGGTACCTACTTACATACGGTTTTTGATGATCTTAGCTACATTATTCACTGTTTATTCAATGTTTCGAATTTGAATATGGTAATGGCTTATGACAAACAAAGCATATGTAGGTCCACGTCGTATAGACCGAAATATTACGGCTATATTCGGAATTTATTTTAACAAAATTTTTAACGGATTTTATTTTTTTTGAAAATTACCAAATTCGTTCCAAATGGTGGAGGGTAATCAAAGTTCGGCCCGGCCGAACTTACTGCTTTTTAAATTGTTTTATTCTGAGTCCTCTGAAACTTCTTTGTCAAAGAGAAATTGCTTTGTATGAATCTGTATATCGGGAGCTCACTGCATAGATATTCGGGCATAGCTGTTTGGTTCATCGTTAATGGCTATCAGGTCGGATGATTTTTTCAAATTGCTACCCTTCCACCCTAAGACACAAATGCGACCTAAACAGCATTTATAAGGATGTGGTTCAAGTTATGATATGCATGCAAAAAATGCATATGACATATTCTATGGATGTTAAACCAACTCCACCAAGGGATGATCAACCCCACGATCACGTACGTATGTAAGAATTTACATTGTCGTTTTCAATTCCTCATTAAAATATCCAATGGGGTGGTTTTGAATTCTTCATACTGTATTGTATGTCTTCTTTAGCCCTGGAGATTTGAATATTCAAATTTCTTCGAATAAGAAACCAAACAGACGTTGCGCTGGCGCACTTCTTAAAAAGTATCGCGCATATAAAATGTTTGGTATTTCATCAGCTGGGACGCACTTTAACACTCGTTAGACGATGGTAAGATGCGACTGTCTGTGTATTTCCGTCGGACACAGAGTCAAGAACCCCCGGCGAAAGGAAAGAAAACGAGAAACGTTGATGTTGTTAAGAATGGCTGAATGGTAGGGAAATACTACTCTTTGTTGTTGTTGCTGAATGGATGTTCTGGTAAAATTAACTAACCGTAACTACAGCAAATGAACTCTTTACCTGGCGGCATCAATGTTGGGTTGTTTGGTTGGCGTGTGGGTGAATGGATAGTTAAACTTTTACAACGCCAGCAGTCAAAAAAGCCAAGCAGATGAGAGGCAATGTCTTTGAATTATTACATTCGTTTTTGTCTTATTCTTTAGTTGAATTCTTCTACTCTGTTTCGTCCGCCCCGTTTGTCTTAACGACATCAGCTACAACACTTAAATGATTTGGAACGTGCCACATGAATAACACGTACCATAATTATTTCAGTCTTTTTTTCTAAACTCGACAATGATAAAATTTCTTGTGTTTTTGTTGTTGAATTTTTAAGAAGATACACACAAGAGGTGAAAGAAAGTTATTTAGTGGATGTACATAGTTCTTGAAAAGATCACGATTTTTAATTTGACATTTTGTTTTTTTGTTTTGGAAAGTAACCATACAAATAGTTTATTGGTTATACATATAGAACTTTACATATTTAGGAAACTTGGATTAATAAAATACAAGAAATAGAGAAGGGTGAGTGTTTCAAATCTAAAAAAACATGTAAAACTTTTTAATTTTAAAAAACAAAAATTGTTAAAATTGATGATCTCATAATATTTAGGGATTGGAGTGGACCAAAAACAGAAAAATTTCCTGATTTTGCAGTTGCTCTACAGGTCGCAATTGTAGACTGATCAGAAGCCAACCATTGAGCATGGTCGGACAATATTCAGCGGATAAAATAAATTTTATGTAAAAAATACAAAAATGTCCACTAAACCCCGAATATTTTTAATCCTGGCGAACTCACAATTGCACGAAAATCTCACTTCTGCCCCTTACATTAATGCTTATATTCAAGATATCGCATATATAGCATTTTGAAGACCCTTGAATTATATTTAGCCCGTGAAATGGACCCCGACTTTTGTGTGAAATTGTTTTGGATACTTATCACCACGATATAGAGGTTAAATATAAGGATTATATCCCCGGTAAAAAAAAAAAAACTAGAGGTAAAATTCTTGCAGGACACTATGGCATTATTTCAAATAAAGGACTAAAATGTGTTTTCCAATATACAAGGTGAGATGAAAAAAACTGCAACCAACTTCAGACTGCTGACATTTCTAAACCACTCGACCGACAGCTGTTCAAATTATTCTAGTGATAGCTCATTATATTGTTTACAAGAGAACAAAAGCATTTTTGTGAGAATTTTCCAGAAAAAAAGTTATTTGTGATGGAATTCAAGCGTGATAGTGTGATTTCTTTATATTTGGCTGGAAAACTACAAGTGGCTATCGTTAGAGCACTACAGCATTTAAATGTGAATAAATCTTTTGTGTCTCGCACCATCGCTCGTTACTGTGATACTGATAGCGTAACCCGACGTCAAGGAAGTGGACGGTAGAAAACAGCAACATCAGCAGAAATGGTTTGAAAAGTAAATAAAGCGACTTGATCGAAACCTGTGTCGCAGTGGCCGGAAAATGGCTGAGCTGAACATATCGCAAAATTCCATTCGGCAAATATTGAAAAATGAGCTCAGGGTAAAGCAATTGAAATTCCAAAAAAGGGCAAGAACTTACACCGCAACAGAAAGAAAATAGACTCAAAAGTGTTAAAGAGTTGCTTCGCTTGGCCGAAAGTTGTGAACTGCCGAATTTGCTTTTCTCCGATGAGAAAACATTCGTTGTCCAGCAGTTTGTAAACAAACTTGCCAAAGAGGTCAGCTGAAAATGTGGACTTCGGTTGGTCACCAGAACTCAAGCGCCGGCTATGGTGATGATGTGGCCGCCATAACAGCCGATTGTCGCTCTCCGCTCGTATTAATCGACCGGCATCAGAAAAAAATGCCGAATATTATCGCGAAAATATTCTGGAGGGTGTATTAAAGCAAGGTTGTCACTAAAAAATACCAAAGTTTCGATCACCCCAAGCAAGCGTTTCGCCGGGAATGGGCCAAAATACCTCAGAGCAACATTTGGGCAGCGTGTGACGGTTTCATTGGCCGTTTGAAGTCTATAATTCGTGCCAAAGGTGACCAATTCGAACAAATCTAAACTTATTCTAAAATGTAATGCTATTTCCGACATTTTTTGATTTTATTCAATTTTGATTTTTTGCAGTTTTTTATATCACCCTGTTCATACTTTGTTAGGTCTAAAATTATTATTTCATTGAGTTAGAAACGGATTGACGAACTCAACATACCCTCCATATTACGTATGGTGGAGGGTATAAAAATGGGTTGGGATGATAGTTTGTAAATAGTTACTGGTGCAAACATGTACTCATTAAACCCATTATTTGGTAATAACATTTTCCCTGGGAAATTTATTATGACTTATTGATTATACCTCTTTCGGGACTTATCGAATTAGTCAGTTAAATAGACTAAGCATGTGCCTAAATACAAAAATGATGCCTAAAGACAAAAGTTACTTACTTCCGTACAAAAGTACTCACCTTCCCCACTATTGTGAAATGTTTCGTACCCAAAATATGCAATGTCCAGATTCACATAAAATTTTAAAAAAGTAATAACATTCTTCCAAATTTAAGGTTTATTATATACATGTATTAAAATCATGTAGAGACGTGCGTCGGATATTAGGTATTAGGATAATAGGTATTATCGAAAACGTACGTCGGATATTAGGTAGTGGAGTTGTGTTGGTTTGAGAGATTTTAAACGAAGTATAGAAATAGAAAATAGACGTAAATAGAAAAAAGTCTTAATGTTAGGTTTGGGAAGTAATATAAACGTACCACTCATCAATATAATCGGCTATTCCACAAGTATTCTTAGTAATCCTTGAGGTAATTCAAAAGAACAAAAAATATAGTATTTTTCTCATCCAACAAAAATATTTATTTGTGGGAAATTTTTATTTCTCCCTGTTAATTTTTTTAATTAATTTTTTTTTTTTAATTATTTTTACTTGACATTTTTTGATATTATTCATATGTTGCACAATTAATAAGCATTTTAGTATTTAATCACATTACATAAATACTAATCCATTATTTATTTATTTAACAAATATTTTTATGTTTTCTCTTCAACATTCACATCTTATCTATAATCCACTTTTAATTAAAAAAAATTAATTAATTATTTCCACTTCCAGTTGGTAACCGATAAATTCAACCGTAAAGTTCCACGACGTTGTAACGACTGAATTTTGAATATTTTGCATTTGAGGTTTAAGCCCAGCCCGTAGTTAGCCCAAAACTTACCATTGCTATGTGTGGTATTAACCACTGCTGCCAACGAACAACGAAGAAGAAGAAGAATGAATGGTGTATGTTGTAGCTTTTAAGTACACCACACATTTCGGGGCAAACAAACATACATAGCTTTACATGAGAGTGGCTCATTCAAAGTAATATACTTCGTGATAATGATGACGACAAAATGATCATAATGATGACGATTCAAACAACTGAAAATCATAATGAACAAGTAATGAATGAACGAATGCAATGGAATTGAAACGTGCCGACCGACGAAAGGCTAGACATAAAAACTTTGTATACCCCCACCGTCGCCGTACCTTCTTCCGGCCGTTTTTTAGTTACCAAAGCCAACCAAGTGTAACCGTGCTAAACATGCATGTTCCGTTCCCCACCCCAACGCCTAAGTACAGCCAAAAAACAATTGTGTGTGCCGGCTTCAAAAGCTCATCACGAGTGCAGTTCTTGACTCAGTTAGTTGTTGTATGACAAAAATTTAAGCCAAGTTCAATTGTTATTTGATTTTGTTTATGTTTACCAAATAAATTGTCGAAAGAGCGAAAAACTCTTAAATACCGGCATACTTGCACAGTGGTTTGACAAATATGATAACAAAATATACACTTCATAGATAAGTAATTGTGGGATACAGATATTAAATGATAGTAAGTAAACCATTTAAAAAAGGTTAAACAACTTTTCAGAGGGGGAACTTTTAACCTTTAGGTTATAACTGAATGAAGAATATATCCACCAATATCATTGTATAGCCACGTAATTGTACTTTTGATGTTAGTCTAAATTTCCATCGGAATAGTCTAAAATTCACTATTTTTAGTTCATAATGTGTGAGATAAAAAAAAAACTGCAACAAACTCCAACGCCATATTTTTTACATTTTTTTTTAAATTTTATTGAATGAAAACAAAAAATGTCGGAAATAGCATCAAATTTTAGAATAAGTTTAGATTTGTTCGAACTGGTCACCTTTAGCACGAATTCAAACTTCAAACGCCCAATGAAACCGTCAAAGTCAACGCCATAATTTTTACATTTTTTTTTTTAATTTTATTGAATAAAAGCAAAAAATGTCGGATTGGTCACCTTTGACACGAATTTAAACTTCAAACGCCCAATGAGCTTGTTTGAGGTGATCGACACTTTGGTATTTTTTATTGCCAACCTTGCCTTCCAAAATACTCCAGACATAATAGTCCAACGGATTGGTATCCGGAGATTTTGGTGCCCATTGTGCGCTGCTGATTGCAATGGTGCTGATGGAATATCGAAGGTATGCGGCCAAAATGTTTGCGTGCCCAAGGCTTTAATACACCCTCCCGAATATTTTCGCGATAATATTCATCATTTATTCTGATGCCACGGTCGATTAATACGCTGTTTTCTTCCGTCCACTTCCTTGACGTCGGGCTACGCTACCAGTATCACGGTAACGAGCGATTGCACGAGACACATTTAAATGCTGGAGTGCTCTAACGATAGCCACTTGTGGTTTTCCAGCCAAATATAAAGAAATCACACTATCACGCTTGAATTCCATCACGAATAACTTTTTTTCTGGAAAATTCCCACCAAAATTCTTTAGTACGCTTGTAAACAGCTGTCGGACTTAGAAATGACAGCAGTCTGAAGTTGATTGCAGTTTCTTCATCTCTCCCTGTATATCTATAAAAGAGGAAAATGTTTGTCCTTTTGATTGTTTGTAATTTATGGACTCAAAACCCGCTAAACAGATTTTCTTGAAAATTTCCAAATTTATTTTATCATTGCCTGAAAGTAACATACGCTATATAATTTTTTGAAGTTCCACTTGAAACTGGAAATATAACATCAGAATCGGAGGAAACGTCAAAAAAATAGATTTTGGAAGCACAAATCTGTTGATCAATGTTCATTCACGTATTTGATCCATCAATCACGCTGTGTGTGTCAAATTTCAATGACATTTGGAATGTGTGATGGAATTTGGTCTAAAAATTTATTTGTCAAATTATAATGATATTGGTTCAGATTTGGATATAGCTACCATATAAACTTTCATCCGAACACGCTATGTAATTTCAATTTCAATTAAATTAAAATGTGTGAAGGAATTTGGCCTACAAATATTCAAATTGTTCAGATCAGTTCATATATCCCTTTTTCAGCCGAATTCTTGTTTTGATGCACAAATTTTAATAAAGTTTGGAATATGGGAAGGAATTTTTGATATGCCATGGAAATAGATATTTTGTGTCTTTGGTGGCTTATAGTGACATTTGATGGAGATAATTTTAATATTGGAAGTCAATCTTCATTGACGTTGTGAGGAAATTTTTGTTTCCAATTAGAAAAAATCAGCTGTATACCGGATATAGGATTCTTTTGTTCAGAGACTCATAATTATACCCTACAACAGTATGGGGGGGAGGGGTTAAAAAGTTTGTAACACCTCGAAATATTGGCCCTGGACATATGATGTTATGTATGGATCTTTCTACTATTGCCGAGCTAAGTCGATCTAGTTATGTGTTCTCATGGAGGTAGGACTAGGGTCAGAACAGAAGCCTATTGTTTTTGGAGATGAACGCAAAATATTTAGTTCGAATGGACCTAAAACTTGTTAAAGTTTAGAACAGAACCGAATCCTAGCATTTTCGATGGCCATCGGGTAATATTTAACGGGTAAAATAAACCACAATTTTTTGCGAAAATACCTATCAACACGACAGAGGGCGTAAATTTATGGCAAATTCCACCGGTCAAAAACCAAAGGCAATATTTTTGCAGGACTGTATACGAAATCGACTTAGGGGGGCTTTCCAATATATTATATAAAGGGAGGCATCCTTGTAAAAATTGACTTGGATTTTTTATTATTACTATATCCTAAACTAAAATGTTTTGAAAAATGTAAAAATAAGCGGAACATCCCGCTGTTTTATGGTTGCCGATTTTACTCTACTTCCATAATTTTTCGGCTTTCCCATTATTTGTTTATTATTATACAACAAATAGTGGTAAGGGTATTATGTCTTTGTGCATTTGTTTGTAACATAGAGAAGGAAGCGAGATAGACACATATTTACTTTTGAGCATCTTCATAGAATCAGTTTCTTAGTCGATTTATGCATGTCAGTCCGTCCGTCCACGTATTTTTGTAAATCGGTCTTCAACCGATTTCGGGTTAATTGAGCACCAAATGGCCAATATCAGCCAAAAAGTCCTGAATTTTGGTACATCCAACCGAATTCAGTCTAAAAGCAATTACATCGAATTCGGAGAAAATCGGTTGCAGATATAGTTATAGCTCCCATATATATGTGTCATACGATTTGGTGTTTAAGTCCCTCACATACACATCCTTAATCCGATTTCATGTTTATTGTGCTAATATCAGCCCAAATGGAGTGAATTTCGGGACGTACGTTTCCATTTTGTGCAACTCGGCTCCGATATATTTTTTAATATAATCCTTCTTCAAGTGTTACCATGCACTCTATAGCAAACTATAACTGATCTAAGGTCAAATGTTTATACGAGGTATGATCTACTTGAAATAAATTTTTTTGTTACGAGAGCTGTACTAAATATGCATAGTGGTGTACGGGTATCATATTATTTTCCTTACTTGTAATTAATGTTCAAAACCTGTAAAAATCATAAAATAAACAAAACTCTAGAGAAACACTGTGCCGTGTTTGTTTACATTTTTGTATTAAACAAAGAGATATGTTCGGCCATAGAACGGAAGCCGATTTCATAGCGGAAACAAATATTATGCAAGAGTTTGAGATAGTTACAACCCCCACAACAACCTGTACACGCAGTCAATCAAAATGCAACAAGTCGTTTTTTTTTTTTTTTTTTGAATATGAAATATGTACGTAAATAATATTTTGTGATAAATTTTCAAACAATAAAATAATAATAATATTTTTTTATTGATAATATTTAAATTTAAATTAAATAAAATTTTAATGAAAACAGTCATAAAATATATTTCTATCAATAGTGATTTATAGATTTGATTCTAAAAGAGATATCATGATAATATGTTTTAAATATTGTCCAGAAGCTATAGGATGGATATGGGTGGAAATGTTTACAGTCATCCTATGGATAACAACTGGAAATTGAATTTAAAAGTTTTTTGAAGACTTTTAAACAAAAAAGAAAAAAACTAGAACACGTATTCACTTACTCTCAGCTACAGAAATTCTGAATGTGTGATATTTTTACTGAAGTATGTTGTGTGAGTTATAGTTAACTTTATTACCCCATTTATTTCCTTGAAATATATTGTTAAAGAAAACATGACTAACTTCATTGACCCTATCAAATCCCATGCTACCCGAAAAAAACGGTTGTTTCTTAAATCCGGTTCCGTTTTTAACGACTTTTCTTATAAATTAACCAAGCATAACCAACCAATCCACTGACACCTTTTTAAAACAGTTTGCTTTTTATTAAACGGTCACCCAACTTCGTAAAACATTTAAAAACACACACACAGTTGTTAATTTCTTCATTTGGGGCTTTAAAGAACATTTCTTGGATGGAAGGAATGGTGTAAATGTGCTACCAAATAGATCCATGCCAAAGTTCATGGGTTCTTTCTTTGTTCGGTATTTGGTTTTATAACTGTGTGTCGTTCCATATGGGGGCCTAAATAAACAACCAGTGACTGACACACAGCCAGGCGAAAAATTATTTTTTTTTGGCATAAATTAAAATAATTCATTGTAAATATCACATATGAGAACATTTATTCTATGAAGAGTTTTTAAAAATGTAAAATGTTTTCTATGACATGTTGATTTTTTACGGATGGATACTAAAAAACACAAAAGTCCATTCCCAACTTAAGGTCATTGTATGGATATGAAACTAACGAAAAGCCAACCTATTATCATATTATTGTTGTTGGCATTTTATTAGGTAACAGGTTTATCATGTGAAACTGTGGATCAGGGAATACATATAAATTAAAATGATTTAGACATATTTGGTTTGAGTAGCAAGTGTTCATCTAGTTGGCGTTTAAAATGTCTTAATTGTGATTAATTACACCAATAAGAAAGAATATTGCCGATGAGATTTACCTCTACAAATGGTAAACATTTAGAAATTAAAAAAAATCTTTTTACTTTTGGAGATATTTAGATTAAGATTCTTTAGAATCTCCATATTTTAAGTGTATACAGAACTGCAAGAATATAATTTTTTTACTACAATAATCGGTTTCCCCTATATAATATTTAGTTCCACGTTTTCCTATAGCGCACATATAACGACACCCACGGATATTCGGTATTTTGATAATCCTAGTCACATTTACCCACATAATTGTTTCAAATTTGGTATTGTAAAGGGGAAGATGATCTGACCATTTGCTGATCAAACAGTTCGTATTTAAATGAAACTTCTAATAACGAAAAACGGATTATCTGTCCGACAACATCACTTTTTATACCCTAAACCACAAGGTGGTCAGGGTATTTTGTCTTTGTGTACTTGTTTGTAACAGACAAAAGGAAACGAGATATACCCATAGTTCCTTTTGATGATCTGCATAGAATCACATTCTGAGTCGATTTATGCATGTCCGTCCATGTATTTTTGTAAACAATGTACAGGTCGCATTTATTGCCCGATCGATATGAAGTTTTGCACAAATCATTTGTTTGACCCAAGGACGAATCCTATTGAAATTGAAAAAAAAACGGTCAAAACTTAGATATAGCTCCCATATATACAGGGTGAGATAAAAAAAAATTGCAACAAAGTCAAACGCCATTATTTTTACATTTTTTTTAATTTTATTGAATGGAAGCAAAAAATGTCGGAAATAGCATCAAATTTTAAACGCCATTATTTTTACATTTTTTTTTTAATTTTATTGAATGAAAGCAAAAAAGGTCGGAAATAGCATCAAATTTTAAAATAAATTTAGATTTGTTCGAATTGGCCACTCATGGCACGAATTATGGCCTTCAAATGGCCAATTAAACCGTCACACGCTGCCCGAATGTTGCTCTGTGGCATTTTGGCCCATTCCCGGAAGCGCTTGCTTGAGGTGATCGACACTTTGGTATTTTTTAGTGCCAACTTTGCCTTCCAAAATACTCCAGACAGAATAGTCCAACGGTAACCATTTTTGGGTGGCGCGTGCTGAGTGCGATGATGCTGAGTCCCGTTGGAATGTAAAAGGTCTGCGGCCAAAATGTTTGCGTGCCCAAGGCGTTAAAACACCCTCCACAATATTTTCGCGATAATATTCGGCATTTATTCTGATGCCACGGTCGATTAATACGAGCGCAGAGGGACCATCGGCTGTTATGACGGCACACACCATCACCATGGCCGGGGCTTGAGTTCTGGTGGCCTACCGAAGGCGCACATTTTCAGCTGACCTCTTAGGCAAGTAAACACGATCATTTTGTTTGTTTACAAACTGCTGGACAACGAATGTTTTCTCATCGGAGAAAACCAAATTTGGCAGTTCACTACTTTCGGCCAAGCGAAGCAACTCTTTAGCTCTTTTGAGTCTATTTTCTTTCAGTTGCGGTGTAAGTTCTTGCACTTTTTTGAATTTCAATGGCTTTACCCCGAACTCATTTTTCAGTATTTGGCGAATGGAATATTGCGATATGTTTAGTTCACGAGCCATTTTTCGGCCACTACGATGCGGGTTTCGATCAAGTAGCTTCTTTACTTTTCGAACCATTTCTGCTGATGTTGTTGTTTTTTTCCGTCCAGTTCCTTGACGTCGGGCTACGCTACCAGTATCAAGGTAACGAGCGGTGGTACGAGACACAAAAGATCTATTCACATTTAAATGCTGGAGTGCTCTAACGAGCACTTGTTTTCCAGCCAATATAAAGAAATCACTCTATCACGCTTGAGTTTCATCACGAATATTTTTTTTTTTTTTTTGGAAAATTCTCGACAAAATGCTTTTGTACGCTTGTAAAAAATATAATGAGCTGTCAATGGAATAATTTTAACAAGTGTCGGACGGGTGGCTTAGAAATTACAGCAGTCTGAAGTTGGTTGCGGTTTTTTCATCTTAACCTGTATGATATTATAAGTATACATAAGAATTTAATAAGATTATGCATTTTGAGTACTAAAAAGGCCTAACAAGAACTGTTGGAACAAATTTAAAATTTTAGTTTTGACTTTTCGACTTTTCGCCACAAGCCTGTCTGGGTTGTGGATTTGTAGATCAAAATTCCAAAGGAGTTTCGTTTTCTTAGGTAAAACTTTATTAAGGCTTTTATATAGGTTTGAACATATCGATTCACACCTTCCAAAATCTCCCCCACAATGAATAATTATACATTCTATTTCTATTTAGGTCCATTCCAACAACAACATTTTTAAACATATAAATATTTACTAGCAGGAAGTAGTCGATATAGTCCAAACCTGACACTTCGTAATAATATTTATTCCAGAGTTAGGTCAAATGTGAAATGGACAATTTTTGTCTTCTTCTTCGGTATCTCTTTCATAAAAGGCTCAACACTTTGATAGCCAAAACGCAAGTCAAAATATATTTTATTAAACTGAGACAGGCATAGGTAATAGATCTGATACTTTTGACATGTTTTTATACCCTCCACCATAGTATGGTGGGTATATTAAGTGTGTATCACCTCGAAATATACATTTCAGACCCACAAAGTATACATATTCTTGATCAGCATAAAATTCTATATCGATTTAGCGATGACCGTACGTATGTCCGTCTGAGGCAATTACTTCAGTTTCCGAACGAATTGAAGTATGTTGATAAAATTTTACTCAAATGTATTTTGGTATTGTATTGGTATTGAAAATAGGCTGTTTTAGGCGACATTGTTCACCTGAATTGCTTCAAATTTCGTTATGATAGTTCGAAATGGGTACTACAACCTACCCATAATAGGTCCCCATATAACTGTACCCCCCTATATTCCGTATTTTGATGATTTTAGCGATTTTATTCACTGGAACTAAGGCCTAAGGCAGAAAATTGTCTGTGCAGGTAGCCCCTAAATACCGATATCTTCCGATATACCGAGTATACCGATTTAAGCGACTTTATTCATGGGAATTGTTTCAAATTTGTTTCAAATTGTAGTTCCCAATGAGAACTACAGCATGTGACAGAAAATTGTCTCAGTAGGTCTTCGTATATCCCCCATATTACGGTGCCCCCTATGTTCGGTATTTTGATTATTTTAGCTACATTAGTCACCGGAATTGTTAAAATTTCGTATTTGGACTTCGTAATGGGCACTACAGCCTGTGACAGAAAATTGCTGGTCATCGTGTTCGTATAGAACCCAAAATAACGATAACTCCCTATATATAACTCCCTATATATTTTAAAGATTTTAACAGAATTTATAACGAATTATTTTTTTTATTTATTTATTCCTTTTTTTTAATTTCCAAATTCTTTCCAAATCTTGGAGGGTATTCACTTGTTTTTTTTTTTTTTTTTTTTTTTTTTTTTGGAAAAGAGGACAGTTTATTTATTGTCGGCCATTAAGGCCTTATTTTGATAATGGAGCTCTGTGTGTACGTTTTGGGAGCAACACGATGACACTCTTTACCTTAGCCGAATCTTAAAAAAATATAAAAGTTCGGTAGATCATTTAGAGGCATTATGGCATATCAAAAATTTGTTAACATTCTCACGATTAACTGATTTAAAACTATTTCATGTACTGGTTCACACAAAGTACATCAATATCCGAAATAGGCCAGAATGAGATCCTAAAACATGTTGGTCTTAAAACGAAACCATTTACCCATTTAATGACTTAATTTACAAGCACGAACCTCGTGAGAATGTGAGTATTATTAAAATATCTCAACTGACTGCACATTTTCAATCAAAACCAAGAGACACAAAAAACCAAAAAACAATAAAAATACAACAAGAACAATAATAAATAATTTGACAACAATATTTCATAAAAAAAGCCAATACAACCAAAAAATATTTCATAATTTTCGAAGTCAACGGACAGACAGAAGCGTGTACAAGCCTCTCCTCGAATAGTGGAATATAGAACGGAAAACGGAAGCGTAATTTAATATTACAACAAAGCCACAGGAACATCAGCAGAGCCCAAAGGATGTAAGAAACAGGATACATTTAAATCTTTTTGAATCGATTTTTGTTTTCATTTCTGTCAGCAAGCCAGTAACCACAATGCCCAAATGCAACAATTTAGAATTGCGTGATGTATCAAGTTGTACGTCATCGAAAAAACTGACCCGCTGTCGCTCGTTTCATTTTCGTTATTTGGAATTGTGTCGAGCAAAAAATCTAACCCCATTAACGGATATTAAGGCGAAAAATAATTGTACCTCCTCGCTGGATTTCTATGGTGATAAATTAGATGTCAACGATTGGTTGCTGATCGTGGAGGCCCTCTACTATGATCAGGTGTTGCAGACATTAGCCATACGCATGCGCAAAACTTTTGCAATGGGTGAGTAGGAACCATAACAACTTCCTGTGGGATTGAGCATATTTTAAATGTTCATCTTAGTTCTCGAACACTTGGATACGGAAAAGAAAGCCCGTCTCTTTCGGCAGAAGCCAGTGTTGTTTACGAAATTTATATTTTCTGGAGTTGTGGAAGCAATTTCCAATTGCATTCAATACAACAAGAACTTACGTGTGCTAATACTTGAAGGTCTGCCATTGAATGAGAAATATGTCGAATCTATAGCAAAGGTAATGTATACAACCTTTTAAATCCACATTAATAAAAGAAAACAAGTAAATTTTCCAAAAAAAAAAAAAAAATGAATAAATAAATAAAATCCGTTAACAAATTCTGTTAAAATCTTAAAAATACCGAAATAATAGGGTCTATACGACGACGTGGACCTGCATAGGCAATTTTTGTCATAAGCCATTACAATATTCAAATGCGAAACTTAAATAAAACCAGTAAATAAAGTCTAAAAGTCGGGCGGGGCCGACTTTATGATACCCTACACCACTTTGCTAATTTAGTAGAGCTCCACATAGCAATAAAAGTTTTTATGGGAGAATTCAATCATACACGCTATGATTATAATTATAACTTAAAGTTCAAAGGACTAAATATGCCGAAGCATTTGTATCTTTTAAATTCGGAATTGTATTGCCCATTTGGTGCACAATTAATTTGAAATCGGATAAAGATATATATGGGAGCTATATCCAAATCTGAACCGATCTCGATAAAATTTGGCAAAGATATTTCTGAGCTGTATTTGATATATTTCCCTGAATATCGTTGTTACGGAGTGCATACTACGGCTGTGGGTAACAAATATGACAAATCGGATGAGCAGTATATATGGGAGCTATAGCTACATCTGAACCGATCTTCACCAAATTTGACATACTACCTTCTAGACCCGATTCGGTCGTAAGTGCCAAATTCCATTACATTTGGACAAATATTAGACGTTTGGTGCACAATAAAAGGTAAATCGGACGAAGTTATATATGGGAGCTATATCCAAATCTGAACCGATCCCGATAAAATTTAGCAAGTGTATTTCTGAGCTGCATTTGATATATTTGTTGCAGAGTGCATATTACGGAAGCGGTGGACAAAAATAACAAATCGGATGAACAATATATATGGGAGCTATAGCTATATCTGAACCGATTTCAATCAAATTTGGCATACATATTTTCAGACCTAGTTTGGGTGTATATGCAAAATTCCATACAATTTGGGCTGATAATACATGTTTGGTGCACAATAAAATGCAAATCGGACGAAGATATATATGGGAGCTATATCTAAATTTTGACCGATTATTTCCAATTTCAATAGGGTTCGTCCTTGGGCCAAACAAATGATTTGTGCAAAATTTCATCTGGATCGGGCAATAAATGCAAACTGTACTTTGTTTACAAAAATACATAGACAGACGGACGGACGGACATGCATAAATCGACTTAGAATGTGATTCTATGCAGATCATCAAAAGGAACTATGGGTCTATCTCGTTTCCTTCTGCCTGTTACAAACAAATGCACAAAGACATAATACCCTGACCACCTTGTGGTGTAGAGTATAAAAATACGGTGAATAACGTAGCTAAAATCATCAAAATTCCGAATATAGGGAGGTACCGTTATATTGGAGCTATACGAAAATGTGGGCCTGCGCAGACAATTTTCTGTCATAGGCTGTAGTACCCATTACGAACTTCAAATACCAAATTTGAAACATTTCCTGTTAATAATGTCGCTTAAATCACAAAAATACCAAAAAAAAGGAAGGGAGGGACCACATGACCCATTTTCAATACCAAAAGTCCTGCAGAAATAATACACATTTCAGTTAAATTTTATCAACCTACTTCACTTTGTTCACTAGAGTGATTTCCACAGACAGACAGACGGACGGACATTGCTAAAACGACATAGAATTTAATGCTGATCAGGAATATATACACTTTGTGGGGTCTAAAATGTATATTTCGAGGTGTTACAAAAGGAATGACAAATTTAATATACCCTCCATACTATGGTGGAGGGTATAAAAATGATTGACCGACTTATGATTCATTAATGCCCAGACTTAGCGGTTGAAGCTAGAATCTTGATATTTTTGTGAGGGTCACTCTTGCTTCGAAGGTGTAAGATAAAGCTGTTTTTTTGAAAATTCGTACTAGAACGGTACAAAAAGTACTAAAAGGTACCAAATATGGTACTCTTTATATTTAACGAACCAGTATAAGTGTACGAAAAGTACTAAAATGTATTACATTTGGTACCATATAGTATCATGTGAACGGTTAGAGCTAAAAGATTTGGAATGAAAATCACCTTCAGACTGCTGTCATTTCTAAGCCACTCGTCCGACAGCTTTTAAAATTATTTCAGTGACAGGTCATTATGTTGTTTACAAGCGTAAAAAACATTTTGGTGAGAATTTTCCAGAAAAAAGATATTTGTGATGATTGTGATTTCTTTATATTTGGCTGGAAAACCACATCGCTCGTTACCGTGATACTGGTAGCGTAGCTCGACGACAAGGAAGTGGACGGAAGAAAACAGCAACATCAGCAAAAAAGGTTTGAAAAGTAAAGAAGCGACTTGATCGAAACCCGCATCGCAGTGTCCGAAAAATGGTTCATGAGCTGAACATATCGCAATGAGAAATGAGCTCGGGGTAAAGCCATTGAAATTTCAAAAAGTGAAAGAACTTACACCGCAACTGAAAGAAAATAGACTCAAAAGAGCTAAAGAGTTGCTTCGCTTGGCCGAAAGTGGTGAACTGCCGAATTTGGTTTTCTTCGATAAGAAAACTTTCGTTCTCCAGCAGTTTGTAAACAAACGAAATGATCGTGTTTACTTGCAAAAGAGGTCAGCTGAAAATGGACACCTTCGGTTGGCCACCAGAACTCGAGCGCCGGGCAAGGTGATGGCTTGGGCCGCCATAGCAGCCGATGGTCGCTCTCCGCTCGTATTAATCAACCGTGGCATCAGAATAAATGCCGAATATTATCGCGAAAATATTCTGGAGGGTGTATTAAAGCCTTGGACCCGCAAATATTTTGGCCGCAGACCTTGGACATTCCAACAAGACTGAGCACCATCTCACTCAGCACGCGCCACCCAAGAATGGTTACAAAATGAGGTTCCTCGCTTCATTTCCAGCGCACAATGGCCACCAAAATCTCCGTATACCAATCCGTTGGACTATTGTGCCTGGAGTATTTTGGAAAGTAAGGTTTGCACTAAAAATGCCAAGGTGTCGATCACCTCAAGCAAGCGCTTCGCCGAGAATGGGCCAAAATACCACAGACAACATTCGGGCAGCATGTGACGGCTTCATTGGCCGTTTGAAGGCCATAATTCGTGCCAAAGTTGAGCAAATCTAAACTTATTCTAAAATTTGATACTATTTCCGACATTTTTTGCTTTCATTCAATATAATTTAAAAGAAAAAATGTATGGCGTTTGACGTGTTCCAGTTTTTTTATCTCACCCTGTATATATTTTTTAGGTATATAAGTTACAAATATACAAATAATTCACAATTTAGTCTTACAACATGGAAATTTTTCTAATATTCATATATTTTCAGGCTTTATCGTCCAATGAAAGCTTAAACGATATAAGTTTTCAACGTTCCAATATTGGCGATAAGGGCTGCGAGGCCATTTGCAATACAATTAAATATTTAGAGAATGTAGAGAAATTAAATTTATCGGAATGTGAATTGACAACAAAGGGTGCCGAATATGTGGCCGATATGGTAAAAATACAGAAAATAAGTCGTTACACTGAAGGCTGGCAAAAATCTCTGCGTTACAGAGATGTCGATCCTGACACAATGCCAGGATTGAGATCTCTTACATTGGCGCGCAATCCCCAAATCGGCGACGAGGGTATAAAACCGATAGTTGAAGTATTAAAGGAAGATGTGTGGATAAAGGGTGAGGAATGTAAACTTTTTATTTATTATATTAAGAATAAAATATTTTTTCCCAAACCTAGTCATTGATATGGAAAATTGTGGCCTTACCGATCGTGCAGCAAATTTAATACTCGATTGTTTGGAGCTCAATAATTATATAATTGATTTCAATGTACGTGGCAATGCGGGTATCAGTAAATTTCTACAGCGTAGCATACGCGAGCAGTTGGGCAAAGAAGATGAAGATCAATTGCTGTTGGCTGAGAAAAATCATGAGTTGGTACCAGGACCTAATGGGACAATGATCAAACGTCCCAAAATAACCATTGCAGCACTCAAGGAACAAATTAAAACCCTTGAAGAACAACTTGAATTTGAACGAATGTTACGTAAAAAAGCCGAACAGTTAAATGATAAATTAAATCAACAAATTCTCGCCTATGAAAGTCAATTGGAAAGCAAAATGAATTCACAAATACCCGATGGATATGTACTGGTCAAGGATGAGTCATTGCAATCAATCATAAGAGAGTAAGCCCCAAAGAGATTAGATTAATTGAGAAATTATGGTATTTAAATTTATTAATTATTAAGGCGCAACGATTTTCAAAAATTGGCCAATAGCGTTGCCGGCAGTAATGACGAAGCCACTCCTCGTCAATCCGCCCACCGTTTGCAGCAGTCAACGGAAATCGAACAAGAAGAAGATGAAACTATTTCCATACCTTTCAATGGCATTTCTTCTAAAACCAGCGAACAAACCTTAACACCAAAAGAGTCGAGAAAGTCACATAAAGTTCGCAAAGTAAAAAGTGAAATGAAATATGTTGAATCACCACCTAAGGATTCGGCAAAACGTAAAATCTCCAAATCGGATCATGAATTTTCCAATGAAAGCGATGTAAGTTTAAATGCTTTGCAATTTCGTAAAGAAATTTATGAGATTTTATGTTCATACGATTTAGAATTAGAATTTCAAAGGGGACAATATTAATAGTATAATATATTTATTTAGATATACCTATTTATTACAAATACAGAATAATGAATTATTTAGTTGGTAAATATTAATGTTATTGGTGATTGTCTATGACTTGGGATGCGGTCATTCTATTCCCTATTTCAAAACTAGAAAGGCAGAGTAGTTTTTAGGGAAATAGATGAAATGATATTTTATGGCGGCTAGGAAAATTTAGAAAATGTATTTTTAATTGCTAGATTTTCCCAGCGTCTCAACCCAACTCATGTGTATGTACAAAGTATTTTGTACAATAATATTAAAAACATTGCTTTGAAACTTTATAAAGACAATAGCTAGTGCACACTACTGTGAAAAGTCTTCCGTTTAGTACTCAAAATTCACAATTTGTTCCATTTTACAAAATGTTTCAATCAAAACTTATTGAAGTTTTTTCATTTTCGGAAAGCATAATAAGGAAATGTTTACCTTTTACACCAAAATGTCTTCAAAATCGTAAATTTTGAAGTTTACCGATAAGGAGGTTAATAAAATCATTGCACAATGAACCCACATCCAATTTTCTGCCCAAATTTATTTCAAAGTCTACATATGTAAACCAGAAAAAGCAACAGGGATCTCAATATCAAATTTCGGCATTCCAACTCTATACATTCACTCAAGAACAAAATTAGTAACATTTAGTACACATATCCAAAACAACCCACATCTCTCCATCCTAGACACCAACAATTATCCAAAATCAATATTTCAAAATTTCCAAATGCACATCCAATCATAATTCGAGATATCAACAAAGACCTCAATATCAAGCTCAATATCACCCTTATTACTAATTCCAAATTTAGTACTAATAATAACCACATCCATATCTCAATCCCAGATACCAACAGAGACCTCAATATCAAATTTTGAGGAATGCAGTCCTATCCCATCAACTAATGCCAAATGTAGTAGCATTTAGTACTATTCGAATAATTATAAGACGCATTTCCAAACTCACCTCCATATATCAATTATAGATATCAACAGAGGTTAGGTTAGAGGATGAGAATGTCCCCACTCGAAACACTGTTGGTACATTGTTATCATCCTGATTAGAGTGAAAGGAAAGAAATGAAGAGAGAGGGAGAGAGATAAAGATTATGTTAGATAAGATGTATGCACGCAGAATTTATAGTGTTGTCTTTAGCCATATTAGTCTTCTGGCTATCTGAAGTATTGTTGACGGCTCAGTATTAAAGAGTGTAGACAGATCATGCAGAGTTCGCTTACCCGCGAGTCTCTGTTTGGCTCTAAAAAGAATTGGACAGTGACAGAGTAAATGTTTCGCAGTTTCTATCTCTCCCTCGTCTTGACAAAGCCTGCAATAGCCCATGGCCCCCACTTAGAATTCATGGCCCTAACCTAAAGTGACCTGTTATTAAGCCTACTACAAGTTTTAGGTCAGATTTCGCCAACCATACCAACAGAGACCTCAAATTTGAGGATTCCAGCTTTATCCCTTAACCAAATACCACGCTTATTACCATTTAGTGCTTTTCGTACAAATATAGGTAGCATTTCTCCGCCAAATTTTAAATACAGATACCATAGGTAAACCAAATATAAAATTTCTATCCCTTCACCCAATACCAAATATTGTGCCGTTCAGTACTTTTCATACAATAATTTCCGAAACAAAATTCCACCTTCCGTTCACCCTGAACCAAACTGTTCCAAGTTATTACCATTTAGTACAGTTCGCACACTTAATACACTTTGTTAAAACCACCCTAATGTATCAATCTTACATTCCAAACTCGATTCTCATATCAAATTTCTAGTTTTTAGATCTATCCGTTCCCCTAATACCAATTGGTACCATTTTCAAAGTCTAACACTATTTTAGAACTTCTCGTAACCTTAAAGTTCGAATTTCCAAAAACTCTTATACATCTTTCCTTAACTCCATCTATATCATTCCGTTTGTCCAATACCAAGTGTTACATTTTTAGTACTTTTCGTACTCGTTTAGTGCGGATTTCCGAAAACTCAGCCTTCACTCGCATGACAAACCCTTTCAAAATTCTAGTTTCAGACCAAGTTAGGGATATACTATATAGGGCTACTAAGTGTTCCACCATATATTTTTATATAATTTCAAACTTTCAATCTTTCCCATCATCTTGAAAGTCAAGTTGCAGTTCGATTTACTGTATAACAATATTCCTAAATATAAATTCTACCGTAAATATTTCTATGTGAGTTTTATTCTATAAATACTCAAATTGTTGCAAAAAATCAGAGAATTGTTTCTTTCTTTTCTTGAATACATCAATGTTACTTTAAAATAGTTAATACAAAATATGAAAACATCTAATTTTATACTCTTCCAGGGCAATATCCCAGCCATTCAAATTGAGAGCAATATTGGGGACACTTTGTCGAATAACACTAGTCGCAGTACCGTCTCGACAGTTATAAATACACGAATGCAATTACGAAGTGCCAAAAAGAATAACGTGAATTTCTACAACAACAATAATGCCGATTGCAACATCAACAATAATATTTTAGTAAAAAATCTTAACAAAAACAACAATCATAATTCCAATATAAATCTAAAAAAACTAGAATTAGATGACCTCTCGATGACCACTCCAAGAAGTACAAATAGCGAAATCAATTCTACTTCCGATTCAGACACATTGCGTAATGATTTAGTGGATAATTATCAACCGCTAAAGGTATTCATAAGACGTGGTAAAAAATCACCAGCAATGCCTTTGACACCAATACCAATGTCACCAAGAAGTGCTAATGATGATATGGAGCCAAATGAAACGGATAACTATTTGAATAATCGAAGAAGTAAACGTGAAAAATCACCGCGTTCATTGTTCTTTGGTTTGGGTGATGAGTAATGAAGATGTATGAAGTTTTTGCAGTGGTCCCATATATTCACCGACACGAGGAGAGAGCTTTTGTGCTATGAAAATTGTCTGTGTAAATAATATAACAATATCATTGATTCGAATGTGTCGGTTATGCCATAATAGATATATAAATAAATCTTATTTTTCTATAAAAAGGGGAAATGTGAAAAAATAAGATATTGAACACCATTAGCAGTAGTAGCAATAGTTTGACGAGTTTGTTTTTGTTTTTGGAAACCTTTGGCCTACCCCGTTCGCAGGGTGATCCGGAGATAGCCAAACTACATGTGCGTCCATCATTTTAACCTAGTTCCTTTTTTACAAACTTGTATGGAATTTTGATGCCAAAGGACGGGGATCCAGCCAAGCTTAATAAAGAGTAATTAACCTCTAGAACCGACCTGCATTCTAAAGCAGAAACAAACTTTCCTTTGTTATTTCTTCTAAAAAAGTCTGTAAGATTTAGAAAAATTACAAAATATTAGTTTTATTCAATTCGTTGATTCCTCTGCAATCGTAACTTGGATCAGAATCTCGGTGACCTTGACTACGTCAAATTCAATGAAACCTCAAGTACTATTTTTGGCTAAATCCACTGGGAAATTTAGTCTCATTTAATTCTAGTATAGGGAATAGTACAGAGGATATAAAAAGTAGAATAGAGATATGTGCTTTGCTGTGCATGAAAGTGCATTTTAGGTTCCTACCAACCTACTTTCAAGATAAACATGATGTTTGTGTTTGCTTTTAAAATAGTACTGATTTATGTTTATTATACTGTCATATTATCTCAAAATTACAATCGAAATGTATTTGCCAAAAATATAGTCATTATTATTTGCAAAGGGAACACCAAACAAATAGGTTTTATATTACTATTTAATATGTATTGTGTGCACAATCGAATGATAGTTTAGTCATATTGAAATGGAATTCTTATTATTCTGCGTCAATATCTGGAATAAATTGATGGGTTGTCCTTGCTTTAATACGTTACATCAATATGACAGTTGTATACGAAAGAGATCGTCTACCCCAGTAGGAAACTTAACCACCAAAACCGTACAAAGTACGACCTTGACGTTTCAATGCATAGACCACGTCCATAGCCGTTACAGTTTTGCGCTTGGCGTGTTCGGTGTAGGTGACAGCATCACGAATGACGTTTTCCAAGAATACCTTTGACAAGTGAGAAAATAAAATGTTTTATTTCTAGAATATTCAAACAAACAACAAAACATTTTCATACAGGTATGATTGTAATGCGTGCACGCACACACATACCAACATACGTACCTTTAATACACCTCGAGTCTCTTCGTATATCAAGCCAGATATACGTTTAACACCTCCACGGCGTGCCAAACGACGAATAGCTGGTTTGGTTATACCTTGGATATTATCACGAAGTACCTTACGATGACGCTTGGCTCCTCCTTTTCCCAAACCTTTTCCTCCCTTTCCACGACCAGTCATTGTTTTTTAGAGCTTTTATTAACGAGTTTGACGATTGGCTGTAATAAATTTTGGTAATGGAATGTATCTCCTTTTTTAATTGCTTGGCATAAAAATACAACGTAAATAAATAATAAAAATTCCCCGGTGATAAATTACCTGATGCAAATTGCAGTAGATATTTTGCGTTTAATGACAGGGTTGTCGTTCCACATAAAAATTGGCACAATAGGGTTGTATTTTTAACAGGGCACTTCAACTTGTGGCAAAACTCTACTATGTTTAAACAGACTATTTGTTATTTAATTAATAAGTAATATTTACATATATCATGAAGTGAAAAAATAAATCTCTAAATATCAGCAGATAAAACATTTAAAAGAATAATAGTCGAAAAATATCAAAATACAAATATAAATTTTCACTAATCGAGATCATGTAAATGATTTTTTCCAGAAAGAATGTAAACTTTTTACTAGGATAGCCGATTTTTCTTTACGATATCGAAAAAAATTGTGAAATTTTTAGTTACGAAGCAAAATATTTCATGCAAAGCTTAATTTTGTCTCAAAGAGATTGAATATTTCAGTAATTGAAACTCTTCTGTATGCCATGCTTTTTAAATCACTTTTTAATTTATACGACAATTTTTTTAATTTGTCTTGGTAATTCGTGAAATTAAAAATAATACTATACGTCAAATAACTCCACATGTTTAAACAACAAGTGAATCAGGCAAGAGATAAGTTGTTTTTATGGAATTAGTGGATTTCGTCTAAATAAAACAATTAATACATACACAGAATTGGCAGAAGTCGGGCACACTTAGAAAAATATTGTTATCAGGTGGTAGGTCTACCTTACCTTTTTGTTGTATTATGACGTAAAACATGTTCGGTGTAAATAGCCCTGCATTTACAAAACAAAAAAAAAAATAAATAAATAAAAATAAAGAAAGGCTAAAGTCGGTCGGGCCCAATTTTATAAGCTGATTTAGAGATGGGAACCTCTTTTTTATTCAGTGAAATTTGACAAGGAAAATTACAGAAAAAACAGAGATGGATATACTTATTTGAAAAGACTTTACCTTCTTAGTTTTACCATTAATATCGTACTCTAGATTAATTTTCGCTAAATTTGACGGAGGCATTTGTGTCTGAGCCGATTTTCACCAATATCCATCCCATTTGAACTGATATTACATCTGTAGTTCATAATAAACGAGAAATCGGATGACGATATGTGTGGGAGCTGTATCGAAGTTTAAACAGATCTAAAAATTACCGGAGTCATTTCTGTGTTGTATCCGTTAGCTCGCACCAAACATCATTGTTGTGGAGTGCATTTTATGGGTGTGATGGACTTAAATACAAAATTGGGTAAAACTTATATATGAGACCTATAGCTGTATCTGAACCGATATTCACCAAATTTGGCAAACTTTCTTCCAGATTGAATTCGGTCGTATGTACTATGTACTACAGTCGGACTTATATTAACCATTTGGAGAACAATAAACATCAAATGGGATAAAAATACATATGGGAACTATATCATAATGTAAACCGATCTCGATGGAGTTTGGCAAAGGTATTTCCCTGCGGTTTTTTTAATATATTTCCCCAATATTATTGTTATGGAGTACAATCAGTCAATAAATGCGACCTGTACTTTGTTTTCAAAAATACATGGACAGACGAACGGACATGCCAAAATCGACTCAGAAAGTGATCCTATGTGGATCATCAAATGTAACTTTGGGTCTATCTCGCTTCCTTCTCCATGTTTGTTTCACAAATACATAATACCCTGACCACAGCGTGGTGTAAGGTATAAGAAGACAGTAGAGTTCATGTATTAATTGTCTAGATACCAAAATTCGTCTTTGTGAAGTAGGCAATGGAGTGACATTTTCGAAACAACTCTGTGTTTACGCACGAAATGGTATTTTATGGCGTCTCTTTAACAAGGAAAGAAAATTTTAGTAAAGCAAGTCGAACAACAACTATGAATCAGTGTTGCCACCTCATGTGTGTGTCCCATGTGCAATTTACTGTTTAGCTATTGGCCGGGAGCAAGCCTTATTTTCTCTTTTCACCTTGAATGAAATACATAATACATTCTCATATTACGCTAAGTAGTATATCTTTACGACTTCACTGTATAATAGAACATGACGACTATAGTTCTAAGTTAAACATGTTAACCTTTCGATTTGTACGTACATTTACCAAAAAAGAAGAAGACTCTAATAAGGTTTACTTTACTTTACTTTGTTTAGCTACTTTTAAAACTTTTTTATAATCCTTCCCTTTACAATTGCTATTTAGCTGATGCTTTTTGAGAAAGTCAAGAAATGATTGGGATTCACATTTACTTTGTATAGCACAGTTTAATTTTAATAAAGAGTATATGAAGATAATAAGCTAAGAGAGGAATATTGCAGACTTAAGACATCGAATATTTAGTACTTTAAATAATTCCAAATTAGATTTTATAAATTTGATACAAAATGAACTTACTTTTGTTTTTGGGCTATATAGTACTTTTTGTTAACAAAGGCAATTATTTAAAAATATTGATACAAATTCCCAAAATATGTAATATTTTTACTCTCCGTGGGCAAAATGCAGTTTTTTCCGTGGTAACACTGCTATCAATAGTCGAGTACTCGGTTTTCACCCAAGTCCATAGTCGAGTTCGGCAATCGATAGAAGCGACTAGTTCCGCGCTCTTTAGTGAAGATGTTCAATTTTCTCATGTCTCGTTCGTAAACAACAGAGTAAACCGAGTCTTTGTTTTCTGTTTATTTTTTATTGCATATTCCTTTGTGGCCTTGATATTCGTTTCGTTGGGACGTTTTTCATTTTTGTTTCCAACGCGCTTGAAGCAGAGACGGGTATTCCTTTGTGGCCTTCATATTAGTTTCGTTGGGACGTTTTTCATTTTTGTTTCCAACGCGCTTGAAGCAGAGACGACAAAATGTGCGAAAGTCGACTTAGCTATCCCTAGGCGTCTATCTAGCAAAGGAAAAAATTTGGAGGAAATTGTGTGATTTTTTTAAAATAAATTTAAGAAAAGAAAATTTATTTATTTTAAGTTAAAAGTGTTTGCTTGAATATATTCTAATACCTGAACAAACATTATGTTGAGCCGTAAACGACGCGCAAGTTCGATTAGCAGTAAGAATGACGAAGAACCTTTACAAATGGACGACTCCACGCCGGAGAAATCACCGGTATTGGCAACTGCATCAAATTCCATAATTTCCTCCTTGACTGCGGTTCGTAAGAAACGCAAGCTAGATCCAAGTGAAATGTGTCAATCACTGTACGATTCAATACGCAATTTGAAGAAGGAAGATGGTTCGATGTTGTGTGACACATTCATAAGGGCACCAAAGAGACGCCAGGAGCCATCTTATTATGATGTGGTTAACAATCCTATTGATTTGTTGAAAATACAGCAGAAACTTAAAACGGATGTTTACGAAGACTTGGATGAGCTTGTGCAAGATTTCGAGTTGCTGGTTAACAATGCAAAGGCTTTTTATAAACCAGACACAATGGAGCATCAAGATGCCGTGGCACTGTGGCAGTACGTTACGGCAAACAAACAAAAACTACTTGAATCTCTTGGTATGGCAGAGGACGAACCAAAAAATAAAAGAGGCCGACGACGTTTGACTTGCACAGCCGATGAAGATGGTGGCAGTAAAGATGATGATATGAATTTATATGAAGAGTTGTTTGCATCTGTAATGACATCTGTAGATAGTACAATGAATGATAGACCCTTACACCGAATGTTTCTATTATTACCATCGAAGAAAATGTACCCGGATTATTATGATGTTATTGAACATCCCATCGATTTGAGATTGATTGCCACAAAGATACAAACCAATGCCTATTCCAATTTGCAGGAAATGGAAAAGGATTTGTTACAAATGACGAAGAATGCATGCCAATTTAATGAACCTGGATCACAAATCTACAAAGATGCCAAGACTTTAAAGAAAATATTCACTCAGAGACGGGTGGAATTGGAAACGGGTAAAGTAAAGCCCGTAAAAAGGCCAAAATCTTTAATGAGCGCCGCCATTGCTGCGCTCAAGGAAGAAGTTGATAGTTCCGATGACGAGGAGACGAGCAAAAAGGGAGAAGGCCCCATGTGGGCACTGTTCGATCATCTTTACAATGCTCCCGGCTTCTCTGAACATCCTGGAGCAACAGGTCCACCACTGGGTACATCATTGTGGAAATTACCCATACGCAGATTCCATCCGGAGTACTTTGAGCTTATCAAACGTCCCATATCCATGTGTCAAATTCATACCAAATTGAATAAAGGAGAATATGCCAATATAAGTGATTTAACAGCCGATCTGTATCTAATGCTTGACAATGCCAAAAAGGCTTATCCTCCTACACATCGCACCCATAAAGATGCTGTGAAAATGCTGAAACTAATGAATGCCAAATTGGTAGAAGATACTCCCGATCAAGATACCAGTGAAATGGAGGAGGAGGAAGAGGATGAGGACGCCGATGATGATGATGAAAGTGAACAGAATACCTTGGTTGCGTCTGCAGGACCAACCCCGGAAAAGAGGAAAAAAGGACGTCCACGTCTGAATCAATCAGCCAATAGCAGCACGTTAAATGCATCAGTGGTAGCTACACCTAAACCACAACGTATGACCATAACCCCACAGCTAAAGAAAAAGATTTTGGCTCTACATAAATACCTATTGGACTTTTCATTGGGTACTCGCAAGCCAATTGATTTATTTATGGAAAAGCCGCCACGAAAAATATATCCAGACTATTATGATGTCATTCAAAATCCCATTGACATGAATACCATTGAACACAATATACGGGCGGATAAATATCGTGATGTTGAAGATGTTGTCGCCGATTATCGTTTGATGTTTGCCAATTGTCGTCAATATAATGAAGAAGGTGAGATAACATAAATAATATTTTACTACCTTGTTTTAATAAAAATATTCTATCTTCCGATTGTATACGTTATTCTTTCTGGCGATTCAGTGCATATGTCCTACCCAAATACTGCATGAACTGCATTGTATTAATTCAAATGATCATATCATTTGTTCTCCAGTTAACGTCTGTATTCTCCAGTTAACGTCTGTATTGAATCACTTCGGGTCCCATCTTGAATAGGTTTATTTTACCATGTTCATTAAGATTTCCTCTTTAAGCCTCAAATCTCGTATATCCTTGACTTCAGGCAATACCTACAGTGACTCTATAAAAACTTAATTTCATTTTTTTAGCGCCCGTTCATCTCATCTTAAAATCACATTGCATGTGTCTTATTATTCCTTAATTTTGTTTTTCCAATATATCTTTCAGATTGTCATCAAAGACATCCTTTTCGGCTTGTCTATAAAGAGTCCTTGTCGGCTCGTCTGTTGTCTGCCCGTCTATGAAGACTTATGTTTAGATCGTCTATAAAGACATAATTTCTGCTCATTTTTAAAGACACATGCATTTCTTTTCACCTTTTTTATAAAATCTATAAAGACTCCATTTGAGATCACCTTTAGAACTCTCTCACCGATAAAGATTTTTGCTCCGGTATACCCACTTGTATCTCTAGTATAAATACAGGCTCTTGAGTTCGCCTATTTGACTCACTTTTCAGCTAGAAAACCCTCTGAGGTCAACTAAAAGATAAAATATTTTCCTGTACTTTTTGAAGACATCTCCGGTTCATTTCCAGTACTAACTACACTACTTGTTTATAATGACTGCTTAAATTTTTCTGTATCTTTTTCGTTTTTCAAAAAGAAAATATTAATTAAAATCTCTTGTTTTCAGGTTCCAATATATATGAAGATGCCAATGTGTTGGAAAAGGCGTTGAATGAAAAACTATTAAAAGATTTCCCAGGACTTAATGAAATCAAGAAACCATTACAAAAACTAAAATGCGGCAGACGTAGGGCAAATATACCAATGGGTGAAAAGTTGTGGCAATTCTACGAGTCTATTCGGGATTATCAAGAGCCAAAAGGAAAACGTCAGCTATCATTAATCTTTACAAAGTTACCATCGAAAACAGACTACCCAGATTACTATGATATCATAAAAGAGCCAATTGATATGGAAAAGATTGCTAACAAATTGAAACAAGGTTCTTACGAGACAATCGATGAATTGGCAGCAGATTTCCTTTTGATGTTGGAAAATTCTTGTAAATATAATGAACCTGATTCCCAAATTTACAAGGATGCATTAGTGTTGCAGCAATTGACATTGCAGCTGAAACAGAGTTTACGTAGTGCCGGTGATACAGTACCTGATGTGGGCTTGGCCGTACAAGAACTGTTAATGTCTTTATTCTCTTCTTTGTATAATCATCAAGATGAGGCGGGACGTTGTTATTCAGATTCTTTGTTGGAGTTACCGGAATATGATGAATTGCCAGGTGATCAAAAGGTTCGTGGCATATCATTGGATGTCGTGAAACGTCGATTGTATAAGGGTGTCTATAAACGTTTGGACATCTTCCAAGAAGATGTCTTTGCCTGTTTGGAAAGGGCCAGAAAACTGTCACGTACCGATTCGGATATATTTCAAGATTCTATAGAGTTGCAGACATTCTTTATCAAGAAGAGAGACGAAGTTTGTCGCGACACATTGAGTAGCCCTGCATTGAGCTACACTCTCGATAAGATGATGGCTGAAGTCGAATTATTAAAGCAACAAAAATCCTCTCAGGAGGAACAAGATCAAGATGATAAAGAGGACGTGGATAGAGCTGCTATGCAAGGGGAAAGTATGACATTTAACCAAAAAGTCTTCTCCCCCGGTGATTTTGTATACTTTACGCACAATGAACACAAATCTCTGAGTATAGCGTACATCGAACGCCTTTGGACTACCGAGGATGATAAAAAAATGATGTATGGTTCAGTGTTTTTAAGTCCTCATGAGACATACCATGTACAGACAAGAAAGTTCTTTGAAAAAGAAGTATTCAAGAGCAGTGTTTCACAGAATATACCCATGGAAAGGGTACAGGGTAAATGCTATGTAATGCACATTAAGGACTATATCAAAGCTAAACCTGAAAACTTTGATGACAAAGATGTCTTTGTGTGTGAATCTCGATATCATGTACGTTCACGGTCATTTAAGAAATTCAAAAACTGGCCATTTGTTCGAGAGAATGACCCTGTGAAGCTTACACCACGCGATAAGCCCATCGAAATCAAACGAGTTATGTCGGTGTTCAAGGAACGTGTTGAGAAACACAAAGGAGAACTGGAGGAGTTGAAAATGCAGGAGTCATTGGTGGAGAAAGAGAAACCCAATGTAGCCTGTGACCCTCCACCAAATGCTGAGCCCAATGCTGTGTACTATCAGCAGTTCAACACCATTTGCAGCGGTGTTGTTAAAACGGGTGATTTTGTTTATGTGGCTACCCAAGGAGGTAAACAATCGATTGCCCAAATTCACCAAATCTGGGAACAGAACAATAAGTCCTATTTTAAGGGGCCTTGGTTGTTAACGCCAAGTGAAATTCAACCACCACTGCCAACACAGCCACCTTTTGGCAAACAATTCTATCGTCAAGAGTTATTGCTCTCCACAGTTGAAGAAGCCAGTCCCATCATTAGCATTGTCGGACGTTGTGCTGTCTTGGAATATCAGGAATACATAACCTGCCGTCCCACCGAATTTGTAGAAAGTGATGTTTATATTTGTGAAGCAGCGTATGATGAGCTAAGGAAATCTTTGCGCAAATTTAATTTACCAAATTCATTGCGAAAATTCATTCACAGTGCTGAAGTGACACAAGATGAAATTCTCTATTTCAAAGTACCCATTAAACCATCGAAGGATGTTAAGAATGGAGATTTAAATGAAAGTTTGGGTATTATGGAAGATTCTATGGATGGTAATCCTCCTTCAGTTAGTTCGGATATTGTTACAACATCATCGCCGGCACCATCGGTCTCGTCAACTCCCCTGTCATCCAAGAAAACAAAGACGACAAAGAAAAGTCTTACTGGCTACATCCTATATTCGAGTGAGCACAGGAAGGGTATTTGTACCGCAAATCCCGATGCTTCGTTCGGTGACATTTCCCGCATGGTCGGTAACGAATGGAAAAATCTCCCAGCTAGTGTCAAACAAGCCTGGGAAGATAGGGCTCAACGCATTAACGAAGAAACAAAAGCCCGTTTTGAGCTCATGGAAGAAACTCTGTCCATGAATAACTGTGCCAGTCCTGGTCCAAATCAAGGTGGCGACAATCAACAGGTTGGCCTTACTTTTGAGTGTCATTGGGACAAGTGTGACTATCAGTTTGAAGATTCAGTCGATTGTATGGAACATTGCATAGCCGATAATACAGGACACGTCCAACGAACGGCCTCACAGCAAACTGAATCAGAGTATTATTGCCAATGGCGTAATTGTATACGCATGAAAAAGAATTTACAAGCTTTCCCATCGCTGGTAAGGCTTATCAAACATGTGCGTGAAGTACATTTAACCAAATGTAGTAAGCTTGTAATGCCTAATGAACGAAGCAAAAACTTTGTGCCTCGTAAGTCCAAAACAGTACAATTTGCGCCCCAACAACAGCAACAACAAATGACCACTAATGTAAATCCAATGGTGGTCAATGCAAGTCATTCTCCACGTGGCGTGGAGCAACATCACTATACGTATCAACCGCAAATATTTGCACCTCCTCCAGAGCCATTGTTTGTCACAGTGCCGCCACGACCACAACGTGTTTTACACTCGGAAGCTTATATCAAATATATTGCCTCCTTGCAAGGTACAACCCATCAACAGAATGCCCAAAACTCGGCCAATTGGAAGAGAGCGTTGACACCGGTAACACCGGCTGATATAACAAAGCCCAAGAATCTCTTGCCGTCCCAGTGGTTGGGGCGCTTTGCTAGCAGTAATGCTGACGATGTTGTCAGAGCCCTGTGTCACATGCGCAATTACATGATGAACGATGTATTGCAGATAGAACGTACATTGGATAGTTTTTAAGAATAAGACCTTTTTTTCTCTCTTACACTTTTTATCTTCTTTCTGGATAAGCGTACAATTTTGATAATTGATTACTTGTAGCTTTAAGTATATTTTTTGAAAACATTTGTATTATGAGATGTACATGTTATGTATTTAAAACATATTACCGCTAATATGTATGTATTTGTACAGTAATAAATGGTGTGAGAAAATGTGTAGAGTTTCTTTATTTCTGTATGGGAATGGTGAATTATGTTAAAGTGTGTCAATTTTGAGAGTGTAATTAATTCTTTGTCACAGCAGGTTTTGTAAAGCGGGGTTCTCCCTCTATATCAAAAGATTTTTCCGTCTCTGAAGATTAATTATAGTCTACGCCACACTGACGCCGGGGTATTATGTTTTTGTGCAATTGTTTGTAAGATGCAGAAGGAAACGAGATGGACCCATAGCTCCTTTTGATGATCTTTATAGAATGACATTCCGAGTCGATTTATACAAGTCCGTGGGCTCATGTACTTCTGTAAACAAAGTACGTATCGCATTTATTGTCCGATTGAGATGAAATTTTGTATAAATCATTTGTTTGCGCCAAGGATGAAATTGGTGAGAATCGGTTCCAATTTAGATGTAACTCTCATCAACCTATTACAGAAAACCCCATATATAGACGCAATATAACGGGTTTTATTTATGCGGTATTTTTCGACAGACTTTTTTTTATACCCTACAACACTATGTGTTGGGGGTATTATAAGTTTGATTGGGCCAAAAATTATGTAACACCACAAAATATTGATTTCCCACATAGGAAAGTATATATGGATCTTCCTATCTCGCCGAGCTGAGTCGATCTAGCTATGTATGTCCGTCCGTCCGACTGTCCGTCTGTCCATGTTAATTTGTAATCACTCTACAGGTCGTAATTATGGTCCGATCTTCACGAAATTTAAAATGGAGGTGGGGCTAGGGTCAGAATAGAACCCTATTTCTTTTGGTGATGATCGCATAATATTTAGGGGTTGAAATGGACCAAAAACTGAGAAAATTCCTGTTTTTGCACTTGCTCTACAGGTCGCAATTATAGACCAATCGACGCGGAATTTCGCATGTAGCTACAGTTTAGGGCTGGCAAGAAGCCTACCCATTTGGGTGGTCATCGGATAATATTTAGCGGGTAAAATAGACCATATCTTTTTTGTTGAAATTCAAATTCAAAATTTTTCATTAAACCGCGAATATTTTAAGTTCCGGCGAAATCACAAAGCCATGACAAGGTTACTTCTGATCTTTACATTGATGTTAACATCCAACAAAACGGATATATAGCAAAATATGTGCGATATATATGTTTATCAAATAAGATATGCTTGAAAAATCTCTTATATGTCGAGAACGGCTGAACTGATTTTGAAAGTTCTCATTAATTCAGAATGGCCTCTTGGCAGGAAAGATAAAACGTCTAAAAAAATCGCATAAAAATATCTCTCTAAAGATGAAAATATTGATTTTGTAAAATTTTCTCATATATTTTCAATTTTGTCATATTTTTGGCACATTTTCATTTTGAATTAAACATTTGGTAATATTTCTACAACTAACAAAACTAAGTTGTTAGGATTTCAGGATATCATATACAGATCGCATTTATGGCCCGATCCTTACGAAATTTTGCATGGGGATAAGATGGGGGTCAGAATAGAAGCCTACTCTTTTTGGAGATGATCGCCATATATTTAGGGGTTGAAATGGACCAAAAAACTGCAAAATTGTCACCAAGTCGTAATTATGGGGGTTAACGCACATTGCAAAAGCCAAGCAGTTTTGGATGGCCATCCAAAAATATTCAATGTGTGAAGGAGTTTGCCAACTTTTATAGACAAAATACGAAAATGTCTATTCCAGTGACTTTTTGGAGAATTCAGAAATACAGGAAAGACGCACTTCTAACTATTTCGTTAACGCTGATTTCGTTGAAGAATATAGTCAAATGTCTGTATCTCATATAGATGCGTTTCAGTCAAAAACCAATAATAAATGTTAATCTTTTGCCACTTCTGAGAGATTATAGGTCTTTGGGAAATATTGATTCCAGATCTAGGATGACCATTTACGTGCAACATCTACCAATAAATTGGAAATAAGCAAATTAGTTTATGTTGCTATTATTCGAAAATTAGAGAACGGAACCTGATGGTTTTCTTTTATTATTTGTCACAATGTCTTGTGGAATTCTTTCGAGTATCTCGCCTATATAAACTGTATCGTTTATTATAGTGTTGTAGGGTATTCAACGGTCGGCCCCGCTCGACTGTAGCCTTTGCTTACTTGTTAATTTTTAAGTTTCTTCCAAATGGTATTGGTATTAAAAGTTCTGCCTGGCCGCACTTAGCTGCTGCTTTACTTGTTAATTCTATCATGTTCTATTTGATTTTCAGAATATTTCATTTGAATCTTAATTGTTTTAATTAAAATTCAGAAAATGAGTTATTTGTGAAATTAGATACGCTACACCAATGTGAATATATATAGGGAATTTATGTGAATTAAAAAATACCAACTATGATATTTAAAGCAGATATAACTTAAAGCCGAAAGCGACTAATATATGACAGGCTTTTATCATATTCTACAAAATTTTGGGGGAGACATTTGTGTCTGAACCGATATTCATTAAAATTTATCCTATTTTTAGACACAATAAACGTGAAATCGGATGAAAGTATATATCGGAGCAATACCCAAATCTGAACCGATCTCTATAGAACTTAGCAGAGGTATTTCTATGCAGTATCTGATACTTGATACCAAATATCGTTGTTATGGATCGTGGTTTACGGGTAAGAGGGAGTAAAATATAAAATCGTATGAAACATACATATGGGATATAGAGCTATATCTTAATCGATTTTCACCAAATTTGATGCACTTTCTTTCAGGTTAAATTCGTTGTACCAAAGTCCATTCAGTTCGGGCTTATATTAACACAATAAGAGCGAAATCGTATAAAGATATATATTGGAGCTATATCCTAATCTGAACCGATTTCCATAATATTTGGCAGAGGTATTTCTGAAATATATTTCATATCTTTTCCCGAATATCGTTGTTATGGAGTTCACATTACGGCTGTGGAAGAATTTAACGAATCCGGTATCTGAATCGATTTTCACCAAATTTGAAACACTTGTTTCTAGGCTTAATTCTATGTCGATTTATCGATGTGCGTGTGATTTTTAATGGATTTTTATACCCTACACCACATAGTGGTAAGGGTATTATGTCTTTGTGCATTTGTTTGCAACATGGAAAAGGAAGCGAAATAGACCCATAGTTACTTTTGAGGATCTCCATAGAATCACTGTCTGAGTTGATTTATGCATGTCAGTCCGTCTGTCCGTCCGTCCGTCTGTCCATGTATTCTTGTGAACAAATTGCAGGTCGCATTTATTATCCGATTGAGATGAAATTTTGCACAAATAATTTGTTTGGCCCAAGGACGAACCCTATTGAAATTGGAGATAATCGGTAAAAATTTAGTTATAGCTCCCACACATATCTTCGTCCGATTTGCTTTTTATTGTGCACCAAACGTGAAATATCAGCCCGAATAGTATGGAATTTTGCTCATACAACCAAATTAGGCCTGAAAATAAGTATGATAAATTTTATCGAAATCGGTTCAGATATAGCTATAGCTCCCATATATATGTTTCATCCGATTTGTTATTTTTGTCCTCCGCAGCCATAATATGCACTCTGTAATTACAATATTTGGGGAAAAATATCAAATACAGCTCAGAAATACATTTGCTAAATTTTATCGAGATCGGTTCAGATTTGGATATAGCTCCCACATATAACTTCGTCCGATTTACCTTTTATTGTGCACCACACGTCTAATATTTGTCTAAATGGGATGGAATTTGACACATACGACCGAATTAAGTCTAGAAGATAGTATGTCAAATTTGGTGAAGATCGGTTCAGATATAGCTATAGCTCCCATATATATTGTTCATCCGATTTCTAGTATTTGTTACCCACAGCCGTAATATGCACTCCGTAAAAACGATATTTCAGGAAATATATCATATACAGCTCAGAAATATATTTGCAAAATTTTTTCGAGATCGGTTCAGATTTGGATATAGCCCCCATATATCTCTTTATCTGATTTTAAATTAGTTTTGCACCAAATGGGCAATACAAGTCCGAATTTAAAAGATACAACTGCTTCGGCATATTTGGTCTTTGAACTTTAAATTATAATTATAATCATAGCGTGTATGATTGAAAAAACTTTTAATTGTTACGTGGAGCTCTACTAAATTAGCAAAGTGGTGTAGGGTATCATAAAGTCGGCCCCGCCCGACTTTAGGACTTTCTTTACTGGTTTTAACTACCGAATTCGTTCCAAATGGTGGAGGGTATTCAAAGTTCGGCCCGGTCGAATTTAACAGAATTTTTAATAGATTTTTTTTAATTACCAAATTCGTTCCAAATGGTGGGGGGTATTCAAAGTTCGGCCCGCCCGAATTTACAGCTTTTATGCTTGTTTTAAATATATTCTGAACATTTTTAAATAATTAAATTGATTATCTGAAATTCAAATATAAATTTCTGAATTTTGATTAACGGGTGCCAAATTTTAAATTGATTTTTTGAATAACAGTTGAAAGTTGAGTTGCTTCTAAGCTATCGGAGCAAAAATTCATAATAGAATTTATAACACAAAATATTTCTCCAGTCAACGATTTTTTTTCAGAGTCTTTAGACATTACCAGAAAGAAGGATTTATGGACGACCAGATGAACACATTTCATCAATTTACATTTTAAACAGATCCTGAGCTTTCTTTTTTAATATTATTCGCAATAATCTAGTACTTACATATTTTCCATTATATCAAAACAAATTAACAAAACAGTTGAGTGATTAAACATTTCTTTATTAAACATCCTCTGTTTTTATTTTTTCCACTGCTTTATCACCTTTCACATTATACCGTGTTGATCATTTCTACCCTGTGAGATACCTGTAGAGACGAGCTTCTGATAAGCATGAAATGCATTCATAAAACAAAATGCCTTTAAAACAAAAGCCCGGAACTACAGGGTAGGTCACGGGAGCGTTTTTCATATACGATTTCACTAAATAATGTTGCATCAGTTGCCAATAGAATTTTACATTCTTTTTGAACTGGGATAATTGAGGTTAGGTTTGGGATGTACAGCTGTCCATTTTATATGTGGCATCTACTTCACTCGGAGACCAGAGGTCCTTTGTGTTGTTTCTGAAAAGATAAAAGGAATGAAAATCAGTCGCTTAGAGTAAAGAATAGTGGTCCACACAAAAGTTTAGATAATGTAGAAGTTATTTAATGGAGAAAGGGTGGTTTGGCCAAATCCATGTAGCTTGATCCTTCAAAAATTTCATTAAAAATGCATTTACATTAGGATTTGGAACCAGAATTTTGAACGAAAGAAAATGCAGGGTGAGACGAAAAAACTGCAACCAACTTCCGACTGCTGTCATCTCTAAGCCACTCGTCCGACAGCTGTTAAAATTAGTAAAGTGACAGCTCATTACTTTGTTTCCAAGCATACAAAATAATTTTGGTGAGAATTTTTCAGAAAAAAAGTTATTCGTGATGGAATTCAAGCGTGATCGTGTGATTTCTTTATATTTGGCTGGAAAACCACAAGTGGCTATCGTTAGAGCACTCCAGCATTTAAATGTGAATAAATCTTTTGTGTCTCGTCCCATCGCTCGATACCGTGATACTGGTAGTGTAGCCCGACGTCAAGAAAGTGGACGGAAGAAAACAGCAAAATCAGCAGAAATGGTTTAAAAAGTAAAGAAGCGACTTGATCGAAACCCGCGTCGCAGTGGCCGAAAAATGGCTCGTGAGCTGAACACATCGCTACATTCCATTCGGCAAATATTGAAAAATGAGCTCGGGGTAAAGCCATTGAAATTCCTAACAGTGTAAAAACTTACACCGCAACGGAAAGAAAATGGACTCAAAAGAGCTAAAGAGTTGTTTCGCTTCGCCGAAAGTGGTGAACTGCCGAATTTGGTTTTCTCCGATGAGAAATCATTCGTTGTCCAGCAATTTGTAAACAAACAGAATGATCGTGTTTACTTGCTAAAGAGGTCAGGTGAAAATGTGCACCTTCGGTTTGCCACTAGAACTCAAGCGCCGGCCATGGTGATGGTGTGGGCCGCAATAACAGCCGATGGTCGCTCTCCGCTCGTATTAATCGACCGTGGCATCAGAATAAATGCCGAGTATTAACGTGAATATATTCTGCAGAAGTATGGCACGTAAACATTTTGGCCGTAGACCTTGGTCATTCAAACAGGACTCAGCACCATCGCACTCAGCACGCGCCACCCAAGAATGGTTACAAAATGAGGTTCCTCGCTTCATTTCCAGCGCATAATGGCCACCAAAATCTCCGGATACCAATCCGCTGGACTATTCTGTCTGGAGAATTTTGGAAAGCAAGGCTGACACTAAAAAATACCAAAGTGTCGATCATCTCAAGCAAGCGCTTCACCAAAAAGCGCAGAGCAACAATCGGGCAGCATGTGACGGTTTTATTGGCCGTTTGAAGGCCATAATTCGTGCCAAGGGTGACCAATTCGAACAAAACTAAGAAAAGTGATGCTATTCCGACATTTTTTGGATTCAAAAAAAAAAAAAAAAAAAAAAAAATATGGGCTTTGACTTTGTTGCAGTTTTTTATCTCACCCTGTACATTATGTCCTAAATAATGCGTATCGAGTCAAACAAGTAAAAGTGTAATAACCGGGAAAGTAAGTAAGTAAGGCTATAGAAAATCGTTGATCTATATAGAAATTGATTTGTTACAGAAGTAAAACCCTTTACGAAATTCAACTACCAATTTTTAGAACATTTTTGGAAATGTTATGTGGGGAAGTACCGTTATTCCGTTAGAAAATGTGGCTAAAATCATGCAAATAGCGAAAATCATCCAAATAGGCATAAGTATATGGGGGCTATAAGAAAACGTAGACATATATACGCTAAACATTAGGATTTAAAGACCCTTTCCTCCTTCAAGTTCACAGAATTTAATTCACTTATGTAAGCAAACACTTTAGAAAAAAACTTTAGTGCAACTCCCCTATTCTGTACTGATTTTTCTGTGCAACTTCTGTATCTATTAATGTGTGTCGTTATGTGTGCTCACTTGAGAATTTAATTATCCTTTTAATTTATGCATATTTACTTGCGAAACCACATTCACAACCACAGATGCTGCTGTTGGCTACAACAAAAGTTTATTTGTTTTCGTGTATTCGTGTGCAAACTTTTGCAAATGTGGCCAATACATTTTACAGTTGGTTAGCAAAGTTTTATCTGCCTACATGTTTGAATTGTATTTTACACACGCACACACAATCACACATAAATTCAACTAGAGTACATAAGTACGAATGTACATATATGGATGTATGTCTGCATTATGTTCCTAATGTACATATGACTGCGTTAAGCTGTAGGGGGTTTAAGACTTTTAACTCCTGGGAATTGTCCACAAAACGAACCTTTTGCAAAATAAATAATATTAAATTTGAGATTGTAGATTAATTAGAAAATGATTTATGAATTGTTAGATAGTGTAGTTCCTTAAATCCAAATCATCTTTAATTAAATACAGTGGTGCAATGGCAAAGAAATTACCCAATATTATGAGAATTCTCTGAAAGGGAGCATCCAGTTTGATCCAAACTTGGTACATCGTTATATTATTGTAAAACTTAGATCGAGTTCGGAGATGGGTATTATTGGTCCACTCCTTCTGGTACCACTCCCACAAAAGCACATCACATAAAATATTTTACCTCATCGAACAAGATAGAATGATTTAATTCCCTGCCAAATTTGCAAATCCTAATATTTTTATAAGTGCTAGGTCAGGTGCAAAAATACACAATATCTAACATGTACCTCCCTCACAAAAGGCCAACATAAAATGCGAAGAAAACATCCGATTCTCTTTAAATTGCAAAAGTCTCAATATATAGACTAGCACAAGATATGGTGCGAAGATACAATATATCGATCAATTCCTTCTAAAACCTTCCCCACTAAGGGGGAATAAACATGAAGCTCATAAAACGCGAAATGAGCATCAATCTTGACTCATTCTAATACTTCTATCAACACAAGATCGGATGTGAAACTGGAATGTGTCGGACCACTCCTTCTCATACCTTTTCCACAAAGGGTTACACATTTAAATATTTATATATTTCATTCTATTCAAACTTGGTATATATAAATATTTGCCAAATATATATGGGGCTATAGCTATATCTGAACCGATTTTCTTCAAATTTGATGTAATTGCTTCTAGACTAAATTCGCTGGGATGTACCAAAATGCAGGTCATTAGGACTTATATTGGTCATTTGGTGCACAATTAACCCGAAATCGGTTGAAGATATATATGGGAGCTGTATCTAAATCTGACCCGATTATCACCAAATTATAAGGTTCGTCCTTGGCCCAAACAAATATTGTTTGCAAAATTTCATCACAATCGGATAATAAATACGACCTGTATTTTGCATTTCACCAGAAATTATGCACGGACGGACTGACATGCATAAATCAACTCAGAAAGTAATTCTATGAATATTCTCAAAAGTAACTATGGGTCAATCTCGCTTCCTTCTCCCTGTTACAAACAAATGCACAAAGACATAATATCCTTACCACCATGTGGTGTAGGGTAAAAAGAGTAGTGAATTAACCTACTGACTGACTGACTGACTTACCGAGGACGCCCAGAAGAAACGTCTGAATCTTCAAACTTTGTATGTGGGTAAATGTTGGTTGGTAGGGGTGAGGGTGCAGGATAGATATACCAAAGGATTTTTGAAAAATATAGACTAAGAAGTGGTCTCATCTGTTATCCTCAAAACAAGCGGTTAAAGAACTTCTCTCAATTCTCTCTATACACAAAATACAGAATATTTTCATAGCTCATTAATATTTATCAATTGTGCTCTGCAATGGTGTGTTTTACGTTCGCACTATCGAAAGATGTCTGGCAATAGCCTTTGCGTACTGTTAATATAACTGTTAATATATATATATATACATACTGTTAATGACCGGGAACTGATTTAATTATATCTTGAAAAAATCCTTCTTTCAAAATGTTCTTGGTTTAACAACATATCTAATTGTTGTTATAAGAAAAAAACACCACATTTCGAAACCTTTCAAAACTCCGTAACATCCATTCTCTATCTCGACTATTATAAATGTAATTTTACAACTTCGCACTTGCCTTGTTACAGCCAAGTAATATCTAAAGCTACAAGGCAAAAACACACAAAAAGTGTTTCCATTGTTGCATTTTGCATAATGCCAACATAAATTTTACTAAAACCAGAAGTGGGGAAAAACAACAAAGAAAAGAAAATATTTACCCTTACAAGCAAATAAAAACGAAAAGCTCTGAGAATTATGCGGAAAAAGAAAACTGTTGAAAACATTTAACAGCCTATGATGCAGTGCTGGAGTAAAAAAAACCGAAACCATATCTTTGCCACAACACACAACAATTCGTGGCAACAAATCACTACCCGTGACCTAAATGGATAAAGAAACCAGTAAGGAAAGCTCAAAAGTCGGGCGGGGCCGACTATATGATACCCTACACCACTTTGCATATTTAGTAGAGCTCTCGTAAAAAGGTTTATGCAGGACATTTCAGAGCTCTATGAGATATTTGGTACAAAATCAAAATCTATCTAATTCTATCGTGCATTTTACGAACTATAGCTATCTCTGAACCGGGTTTCTCCAAATTTTACGTATTAGCTTCTAGACTGGTGATTTGGGCTGATATTGACCATTTAGTGCACATTTAACCCGAAATCGGATGAAGATATATATGAGAGCTATATCCAAATCTGAACCGATTTCGATAAAATTTAAAACAGCTATTCCTGTGCTCCATGTAATACCTGGTACCAAATATCACGGTTGTGGAGTGAATATTACGAATGTGTGGGACTAAAACTCTAAATCGGATGAAACATGTATATGGTTGCTATATCTATATCTGAACCGATTTTCACTAAATTTGATATACTTGCTTCTAGGCTGAATTTTGTCCGATGTACTAAAATTCAGTCCATTTGGACTTATATCGGCTATTTGGTGCACAATTAACCCGAAATCGGATGAAGATATATATGGGAGCTATATCCAAATCTGAACCGATTTCGATAAAATTACAAACAGCTATTTCTGGGCTGTATCTTATATCTGGTACCAAATATCATTCTTGTGGAGTGCATATTACGAATGTGAGAGGCTTAAACACCAAATCGGATGAAAGATATATATGGGAGCTATAGCTATATCTGAACCGATTTTCTCCAAATTTGATATACTTGCTTCTAGGCCGAACTCGGTTGGGTGTGCCAAAATTCAGGTAATTTGGACTGATAGTGGATATTTGGTGCACATTTAACCCGAAATCGGATGAAGATATATGGGAGCTATATCTAAATTTGATCCGATTCTCACCAATTTCAATAGGGTTCGTCCTTGGGCCAAAAATATATTGTTTGGAAAATTTCATCTCAATCGGATAATAAATGCGACCTGCATTTTGTTCACAAGAATACATGGACAGACGGACGGACAGACGGACTGACATGCATAAATCGACTCAGAAAGTGATTCTATGAAGGTTCTCAAAAGTAACTATGGGTCTATCTCGTTTCCTTCTCCATGTTACAAACAAATGCACAAAGACATAATATCCTTACCACTATGTGGTGTAGGGTATAAAAACGAAAAAATGTTTTTCAACAAAATGTAGAAACACTTTTCAAACATTTACAACAGCATTTAGGCTATTTTGGCAGCTTCTCCAGGACACCTTCGTACTGGCTAAAAATCTGTGGCATCTCTGGAAGTATTCTCCAAACAACGGTTAATGAAAAACGAGTATTATAGTTGAAACAAAGAATCACTTTGTGTTTTTAATTTGGACTTTTTCCTTCTGTCTGCATATTTTACAGGCCTGTGATTACTTTGTTTGTAATCACTAACTCACATGGAATTGCTTCTTTCTTCTTCTCTCTCTCTCTCTCTCTTGGGAAAGTTGCATTCGAAAGAGTTTTCCTTGCATAAATTATTTAACATAAAATCGCTGGAGCTGACTTTTAATTTACAAGAACTTGGAGAATAAGATGCAGAAAGTTTTGCTTATTTTTCTATTCAAATTAAAGAAAGAATATGAAAAGAGATGGCTAAATAATTCAGCTGTAAAATAAGAAAAAGGAGAAAAAACTGTAAACTATTTAAAACTATATTGTTGGTAATTGAGTTTGCAAAGTTTGGGTTTTTTTGGCAAGTATTCAAACATTGCACTCCGGCATAATGATTTAGTGACATGGTTCCAAAACTATATTTTGTTGTAGGTTAATGACACAAGAAATTAACAAGTAAGCAAAGGCTAAAGTCGTGAGGGGTCGACTATGTGAAAACTATAATATATTGAAAAATCTCCTTAAGTCCAAACAAATTTTAGTCGATTTTTTTAAATAATGCCATACTGCCCTGCACAAATGTTACCTTTGGTGTTTACCGGAGATATTTTCTTTATATTTACACTCTATGTCGTGCTGATAGGTATTCAAAACAATTTCACACAAAAGTTGTGGTCCATTTCACCCGCTAAATATAATTCAAGGGTGCTACACTTCTGCGCTGTCCTAAACCCTAACCTCATGCAAAGTTCCGTGTCGATTGGTCTTAAAAAATATGACAAAAATATATTGACTTTTTTATTGGCATATTTTCACGAGATTTTCTAAGATTTTATCCTTTTCTGGCAAGAGGCCATTCTGGATTTGTGAGAATTGTGAATCCGTCCAGCCGTTCTTGAGTTATAAGCTTTTTTAACTAACATCCCCTTTATTGATATATGAGGCTGAATATATTTTGCTATATACAGGGTGAGATGAAAAAACTGCAACCAAATTCAGACTGCTGTCATTTCTAAGCCACTCGTCCGACAGCTGTTAAAATTATTCCAGTGACAGCGCTTTATATTTACAGCCCATTATGTTTACAAGCGTACAAAAGCATTTTGGTGAGAATTTTCCAGAAAAAAAAGTAATTCGTGATGGAATTCAAGCGTGATAGTGTGATTTCTTTATATTTGGCTGGAAAAGCACAAGTGGATATCGTTAGAGCATTCCACAATTTAAATGTGAATAATTATTTTGTGTCTCGTACCATCTCTCGTTACTGTGATACTGGTAGCGTAGCCCGACGTCAAACAAGTAAACGGAAGAAAATAGCAACATCAGCAGAAATGATTCGAAAAATAAAGAAACGACTTGATTGAAACCCGCGTCGCAGTGGCCGAAAAATGGCTCTTGAGCCGATCATATCGCAATATTCTATTCGGCAAATATTGAAAAATGAGCTCGGGGTAAAGCCATTGAAATTCCAAAAAGTGCAAGAACTTACACCGTAACAGAAAGAAAATAGACTCAAAAGGGCAAAAGAGTTGCTTCGCTTGGCCGAAAGTGTTGAACTGCCGATGTTGGTTTTCTCCGATGAGAAAGCATTCGTTGTCCAGCAGTTTGTAAACAAACAAAATGATCGTGTTTACTTGCCAAAGGGGTCAGGTGAAAATATGCACCTTCAGTTGTCCACCAGAAATCCGCTCGTATTAATCGACAGTGGCATCAGAATAAATGCCGAATATTATTGCGAAAATATTCTGGAGGGTGTATTAAAGCCTTGGGCACGCAAACATTTTGGCCGCAGACCTTGGATTTTCCAACAGGACTCAGCACGCGCCACTCAATAATGGTTACAGAATGAGGTTCCTCGCTTCATTTCCAGCGTACAATGGCTACCAAAATCTCCGGATACCAATCTGTTGGACTATGGTGTCTGGAGTATTATGGAAATCAAGGTTAGCACAAAACAAGTTAAAAAGAAGTAAGTTCGGCCGGGCCGAACTTTTAATACCCTCCACCATTTGCAACGAATTTGGAAATTTTCAAAAAATAAAATCCTTAAACAATTCTGTTAAAATTTTAAAAATACCATATATAGCCGTTATTTTGGGGTCTATACGACGTGGACATACATAGGCATTGTTTGTCATAAGCCATTACCATATTCAAATTCGAAACTTGAAATAAACGGTGAATAATGTAGCTAAAATCATCAAAATATCGTATATAAGGAGGTGCCGTTAAATTGGAGCTGTGCGAAGACCTGGACCAGCATAGACAATTTTCTGTCACAGGCTGTAGCATCTATTACGAACTTCAAATACCACATCTCAAACAATTTCGGTGGGTATTGTACCTAAAATCGTCAAAATACCGAATATATGGAGGTACTGATATATGGGGCTATACGAAGACCTGGACCCGCACAGACAATTTTCTGTCACAGACTGTAGTATTCATTACGAACTTCAAATACCAATTTTAAAACAATTCCGGTGAATAATGTCGCTAAAATCATCAAAATATCGAATATAGGGAGGTACCTTTATATGGGGGCTATATGAAGACATGGACCTGCACAGACAATTTTCTGTCTTAGAGTGTAGTATCCATTTTGAACTTCAAATACCAAGTTTGAAACAATTCCCGTGAATAATGTCGCTAAAATCATCAAAATACCGAATATCGGGAGGTACCGTTATATGGGGGCTATACGAAAACGTGGACGTGCACAGATAATTTTCCGTTTTAGCGTGTACTATCCATTTTGAACTTCAAATACCAAATTTGAAACAATTCCCGTGAATAATGTCGCTAAAATCATCAAAAAACCGAATATAGGGAGGTACCGTTATATGGGGGCTATATGAAAACGTGGACCTACATGGCCCATTTACGAACTTAACCTGCCTACTGGAAAAATAAACATGTGTGCAAAATTTTAGCCACCTATCTCAAATCATTCGAAAGATAGCGTGATTACAACAGACAGACAGACGGACATCGCTAAATCGACTTAGAATTTTACGCTGATCAAGAATATATATACTTTGTTGGGTCTGATATGAGTATTTCGAGGAGTTACAAACGGAATGACAAAGTTAATATACCCTCCATAGTATGGTGGAGGGTATAAAAATACCAGTGTCGATCACTTTAAGCAAGCGCTTCGCCGGGAATGGGCCAAAATACCGCAGAGCAAAATTCGGGCAGCGTATGACGGTTTCATTGGTAGTTTGAATGCTATAATTCCTGTCAAAGGTGACCAATTCGAACAAATCTAAACCTTTTCTAAAATTTGATGCTATTTCTGACATTTTTTGCTTTCGATTATTAAAATTTAAAACAAAATTATGACGTTTGAATTTGTTGCAGTTTTTTATCTCACCCTGTAATTCTTTGTGTTCCCACATAAACATAGATTTCCAACAATAAAAAATGTCTATATTATCATGCCAGTCCGGCAGGTCTTCCCGTTTTTATCGAAACAATTTTCTTTTCAATATTTGTTTTGTTATTACTTTTTGGAAGGCGTTAACATAGCTTCATTGCAATTACCCTTAATGCCCACAATGAACAAGGATGTTGTTCACTCAAATGGTCCTTGTCTATGTGTACACCAAAAGCCTTGTCGCTAATGAAACAATTTCAATTCGCCACTTAAGGCGGTGAGGGTCATCACTGGTCATAATAATGATAATGATGACGACGATAATCAAGATGCTGTTGGTTGCCAATGAAGAGAAACCGGAGCATAGTAGGTGGGATGAAGGACATTGTGCAAATGGAAGACGATATTAAACATAATAACATCATAAAACAAGTGCTCGAATAATGGAATGGAAGGACAATGCATTGAAAAAGAAAAAATACAACAAAAACCTCAGCGAAATAGAATAAAGCAAAAACAAAAATTTCTCAGAAACACGAAACAGTCAGGATGCCATAAATTATATGCAAATTCCATGGCAAAATGTCAGATTGTTGTGTTGTAGTTTTTTCTTCGTCTTCCTCCATAGCTTTCAATTTGCTGGCGGTCGAAGTGGTTTTGTGTGTGTGAGTGAGTGAGTAAGGGTGTTGGGATGTTGTGGAAGGCGTGGATTTATTTCATTACGGAAGGAACTTTGTCGAATGTCGAAGGCTTGAGTGCTAAAGATAAACATAGCAGAACAGATGCATGCAGTGTGAAAGAAAAGCTCTTAGACTGGAAGGAAAAAAATAGCAAAGTAAACTAGTTAAAATGTTATCAAAGTACAGAAAAACACCAGTATACTACAATTATTATAATAAATTTCACAAAAAATATATGTTTTGCTTTTCGAAAGCTATCATCTTGGGATGAAAAGGAAGTTGGAAAAAAATATATAATATAATTTTAATTGATTTAATTTCTATTACATTTGTCTTTTCGAGCCGAGAAGCAGATGCTGCCATATTCGTAGGTTATTTACGATGGAATATATTTAACGCCTGTTCCAAAATATAGGGAAAATATTGAAAATAATTTGTCAATGATTACATAAATATATCCTACATCTATAGTGGAAGAAATAAATAAACAACTACAAATTTTAGTTTCAACAATCATTCCGACTTGAAAAATTTATCATCGATTGAAGTGTTATGCGGACGTGCAGACCTAAGGAGGCTATATTTCCTGTAAATTAAATATATTGACCAAAATTTCCAATCGCTTAAGTTGAAATTTAACATTAAGGGTTCTCAGACAAAAATCATTATTTTGCATTGCCTCCAAATAACGGCACCATCGGATTTCAAGTATTTTCCACAACAACAACTTGCCAAACTCCATTCTGTTTTAACATGGACATGTAATAGTACTTACCTAACTGTACCCAAGACCCAACACATAATTTAAACCAGTAAAGAAAGGTAAAAAGTCGGACGGGCCGACTATTAAGGCTTTAGATCAGTTATAATTTGGAATCAAAGGGAAGGGATATGAACCATTCTGAGTCGATTTATGTACCCCCGTCCGTGTGTCCATACACAGATCTCATTTATTGTCCAATTGAGATTACATTTCCCCCAAATAATTCTTTGGCCCAAGGACGAAACCTATTGAAATCGGTCCAAATTTAAATACGGCTCCAATACCTTATCTTTTATTGTGCACCAACAAATGTGGTATTAGTCCAAATTTTAGTTTAGAAGTACATATGACAAATTTGGTGAAAATCGTAAACCGACGAAACGGCTGAACCTAAAATCTTGAAATTTGCACGATGCTCAGTCTAGGTGCGTAGGCGTGTAATAAGGTTGGGCCTTGGAAAATTCATACTAAAAGTGTACGAAATGTACTAAACAATGAAAATGAGCTAGAATTCTGAAATTTGAAATGAGAGTCACTGATGGAGTGTAGGATAAATGTACCAAAGGGTTTTTGGGAATTCGAACTTTAAGGTTACGAACAGTTCTAAAATGTTACTAAACTTCTAAAATGGTACAATTTGGTACTATGTGAACGGATAGAGCTAAATACCTAAACTTTGGCATGAGAATCAAGATTGGGAAGTTAGTTTGATATATGAAGGTGGTTTAGGAAATGTGTACTAAGTGTGCGACCTGTACTAAATGGAGCTACATTTGAAACAGATTGTATGGATGAAGCTGAAATTTTGTATTGGGGTCCCTGGTAGTAGGTTTGTGATGGAAATGTGGTTTTGGAAATGTGTGCCACAAGTGTAGTAAATGTACTAAATAGTACAATAAATAGTACTATATTTGATTTGGCATCGGTTGAACAGATAGTGCTTGAAATCTGAAATTTGTCACGGCAACCCTGTTTATATGTAGCCTGTAGATAAGGAGGTGGTTTCGGAAAAATGTACCATAATGGTACGAAAACTACTGAATGGTACTATATTTGTTATTGGGTGACTGAACAGAGATAGTATTCTAAAAATTGATATTTAGATTATTTATGGTATCTAAGATTTGGATATGGAGGTGGGCTTGGAAATGTGTACTATAGTTGTTCGAAAAGTACTAAATAGTACTAAATTTGATTTTGGGTGAAGTAATATATCTGAAATCCTGAAATATCAGAATTCCAGCATTTAAAGTAATATATCAGAAATCCAGCATTTAAATGTGAATAAATCTGTTGTGCCTCGTACCATCACTTGTTACCGTGATACTGGTAGCGTAGCCCGACTTCAAGGAAATGGATGGAAGAAAACAACAACATCAGCAGAAATGGTTCGAAGAGTAAAGAAGCGACTTGATCGAAAACCGCGTCGCAGTGACCGAAAAATGCCTCGTGAGCTGAACATATCGCAATATTCAATTCGGCAAATATTGAAAAATTAGCTCGGTGTAAAGCCATTGATATTTCAAAAAGAATATGACAAAATACAGCAGAACAACATTCGGGTAGCGTGTGACGGTTTAATTGGACGTTTGAAGGCCATAACTCGTGCCAAAGGTGACCAATTCGAACAAATCCAAACTTATTCTAAAATGTGATGTTATTTTCCATATTTTTTGCTTTCATTCAATAAAATTAAAAAAAGTAAAAATTATGAGGTTTGACTTTGTTGCAGTTTTTTACCTCACTCTGTAACTTGGGAAATTGTGCATTTTGAGTACTAAAAATTTAGGACTGCTGGAACGAATTTAAAATTTTGTGGTGGACTTTTCGCAGACGGGGCTATAGGGTATCATTTAGTCAGCCTGCCCGACTTTTGTTTATTTTGTTTGCCTGATGGTGGAATTAAACTGTCGGCTTCTGATTGGTAGTGGGACGGAAATGTCGCCATTTCCTGACATTTGAATTTAATCAAACCTTATATTATTGTTACTTTAAAAGTGTTCCTTACATCTTTGTGGAGGACACAAAAAGATCGGCCGAGCGTAATGCATTTTTTATTTTATGTTATTATTTTATTTCAGGTTACATGTCATTGTTTAAATAATGACTTTGTAGGTTGATTTGTGGAAAGTTACGATTGCCAAAATGGGTTGGGGAACTCATTATATGATAATGAGAACTTTTTATACAAATAGTCGAAAAATGTGATATTCTAACTGACCCTGCAAACATTTTAAATATTGAGCGACAATTTGGTATATTCCCTATGACGCCTCAATTAAGGGGGTCTTAAAATTTCGACACGCACAAAATTTTCTTCTCCGTATATCTGAACGTATATTTCCCTCATTTTGTTTATTCACTTCTTTTCATTTTGCCATTTTTAAAGTAAACGGATTTATTATCAATGACAGTGATGAATAGTCTATGAAGGAAAAAAACAATAATAATAAAGAAAACAAACACAAGTATAATATGTGACAAATTTTTCATAACACCGTATGGCTAGCTGTTTGGTGAGTTGGTCCCCAATGGAATGTTGACAACGCCACGGAGAGTAATACGAAATGTTGAGTTGTAAAAAGAATGAACATGTTCATACAAAGACGAAGGCGACTTAAGAACGGAAAGAACTTACTACGTGTAGAAATTACTTCCCATGGAATTACAGTGTTTTCGCTCCTGCAGGGAAAACGCTATTTATATACACATGGATGCTTGGTTAGTTGATGGTTCAGTTTCCTTTGCGTTTATAAAATTTTAAAAGTACTCATAATGGACCTGGCGGGGCTATTTGTTATGCAGTTGTCATTACAATTTAGACACATTGAGATGCGAATAAAAACAATAAACAATATTTGTTTGGCACAAGGACGAACCCTGTTGAAATTGGTAGAAATTGTTTCAAATTTAGATATAGCTCCTATATATATCTAGTGCACCAAATGGCCTGAATTTTGGCACATCCAACCGAATTCAGTCTAGAAGCAAGCACATCAAATTTGAGGAAAATCGGTTCAGGTTTGGATATAGCTCCCATATACAGGGTGATATAAAAAAACCAGTAAAGAAAGTCTTAAAGTCGGGCGGGGCCGATTTTATGATACCGTATACCACTTTGCTAATTTAATAGAGCTGCGCATAACAATTAGAAATTTTTATGGAGAATTCAATCATACACGCTATGATTATAATTATAATTTAAAGTTCAAAGGACTAAATATGCCGAAGTATTTGTATCTTTTAAATTCGGACTTGTATTGCCCATTTGGTGCACAATTAATTTGAAATCGGATAAAAATATATATGAGAGCTATATCAAATCGGATCTCGATAAAATTTGGCAAAGATATTTCTGGGCTGTATTTTATATATTTCCCTGAATATCGTTGTTACGGAGTGCATATTATGGTTGTGGGTAACAAATATAACAAATCGGATGAATAATATATATGGAAGCTATAGCTATATCTGAACCGATCTTCACCATCTTCGTAAGTGCCAAATTACATCCCATTTGGACAAATATTAGACGTTTGGTGCACAATAAAAGGTAAATCGGACGAAGTTATATATGGGAGCTATATCCAAATCTGAACCGATCTCGATAAAATTTAGCAAAGGTATTTCTGAGCTGCATTTGATATATTTCCCCAAATATTGTTGTTACAGAGTGCATATTACGGCGGCGGTGGACAAAAATAACAAATCGGATGAAAAATATATATGGGAGCTATAGCTATATCTGAACCGATTTCGATCAAATTTGGCACACATATTTTCAGGCCTAATTTGGGTGTATATGCAAAATTCCATACAATTCGGGCTGATATTACACGTTTGGTGCACAATAAAAGGCAAATCGGACGAAGATATATATGGGAGCTATATCTAAATTTTGACCGATTATCTCCAATTTCAATAGGGTTCGTCCTTGGGCCAAACAAAAGATCTTTGCAAAATTTCATCTGGATCGGGCAATAAGTGCGACCTGTACTTTGTTTACAAAAATACATGGACAGACGGACGGACGGACAGACGGACGGACGGACATGCATAAATCGACTCAGAATGTGATTCTATGCAGATCATCAAAAGGAACTATGGGTCTATCTCGTTTCCTTCTGCCTGTTACAAACAAATGCACAAAGACATAATACCCTGACCACCTTGTGGTGTAGGGTATAATGACCACCTTGTGGTGTAGGGTATAAAAATTGTATCAAATTATAGAATAAGTTTAGATTTGTTCGAATTTTGGCACGAATTATGGCATTCAAACGGCCAATGAAACCGTCACACACCCAATTTTTGCTCTGCGGTATTATGGCCCATTCCCGGCGAAGCGTTTGCTTTAGGTGATCGACACTTTGATATTTTTAGTGCCAACCTTGCTTTTCAAAATACTCTAGACATAATAGTCCAACGGATTGGTATCCGGAGATTGTGGTGGCCATTGTGCGCTGGAAATGAAGCGAGGAACTTCATTTTGTAACGATTCTTGGGTGGCGTGTGTTGAGTGCGATGGTGCTGAATGCTGTTGGAAAATCCAAGGTCTGCGGCCAAAATATTTGCGGGCCCAAGGCTTTAATACACCCTCCAGAATATTTTCGCGATAATATTCGGCATTTAATCTGATGCCACGGTCGATTAATTCGAGCAGGGAGCTACCATCGGCTGTTATGGCGGCCCACACCATCACCATGGCCGGCGCTTGAGTTCTGATGACCAACCGAAGGTGAACATTTTTTTCTGACCTCTTTGGCAAGTAAACACGATCATTTTGTTTGTTTACAAACTGCAGGACAAAGAATATTTTCTCATCGGAGAAAACCAAATTCGACAATTTACCACTTTCGGACAAGCGAAGCAAGTCTTTAGCTCTTTTGAGTCTATTTTCTTTCTGTTGCGGTGCAAGTTCTTGCACTTTTTGGAATTTCAATGGCTTTACCCCGAATCATTTTTCAAAATTTGCCGTATGGAATCTTGCGATAAGTTCAGCTCACGAGACACAGCGACGCGGGTTTCGATCATGTTGTTGTTGCTGCTTCCGTCCAATTCCTTGATGTCGTGCTTCGCTACCTGTATTACGGTAACGAGCGATGGTACGAGGCTCAAAAGATTTATTCACATTTAAATGCTGGAGTGCTCTAACGATAGCCACTTGTGGTTTCCCAGCCAAATATAAAGAAATCACACTATCTCGCTTGAATTCCATCACGAATAACTTTTTTCCTGGAAAGTGCTCACCAAAATGCTTTTGTACGCTTGTAAACAATATAATGAGCTGTCACTGGAATAATTTTAACTGATGTCGGGCGAGTGTCTTAGAAATGGTTGCAGTTGTTTCATCTCACCCTGTACTTAACATAAATTCCCAATATAAACTTTTTGTTACGTGAGGTCTGCTAAATGAACATAGTGGTGTAAGGTATCATTATGTTGACCTCGTCGACTTTTGACCTTTCCTTACTGGTTGAATATTGAAAACAATTTCAAAGTAGTTTTTTAGTTGATAAAGCATTAAAACACTGTGAATTGCAAATGTGGGCTGGATGAACTACCCGCCATTGCAAAAGATTTGAGACATTCATGCCTAAATAATGCCTATAGTTTTAATTAAAAAATTTCGTTGTAAAAAAATATGGCGCAATGATTATGTTTCCAATAAGCCTGCCTTGTGATGAAGGACAAAACAAATGGGCCCGCTTCAATCGCACTCACCCACCCGCCCTGGGTTATTTATGGTAGCAAACTTCAACTGCTAGTGAATGAGTTTCAGTTTTTGTTTTTGCTTGTTTAATTTCATTACACTGTGTGATTTATTCGCTGGAATATATATTGACTGCACACGAAAAGAGAAGAAGAAGAAATGGAGGAGGAAGCAACATCAGCAGCAGCGTCTACATGAAATTAGTTTAGTGTACGGGGGACCACATTCTAGTGCTCCCCAATGGTGTTCACAGTGCATTCGCCATAAAGATACATCAGCATGGAAGAGAAACAAACAAACAGCCAACAAACTATTAAATATCATCCGCACATGTGGGGATGGATGGTGGTGGGTGTGACAGACAGCAAATACAAACATTGCTATGTAACAGCATACATGTCGTAGTCTTTTCAGTGAAATGGATTTCTTATCATCTCACACGTCCTTCCAATCAGCAGCAGCGGCAATTGTGTTCTGTTGTATATCGTCGTAGTTGTTGCAGGACATGAATGTAACCATGCGTTTATCTTGTTGTCTCTCAATCTGTCAGTCTGTCTGTTTGTTCGTTTCTATAAAACATAAAATATAAAGTGTAACTCGCATATAATACAAACGAGTAGAATATCTCATCACAATCTTTATTGTGGCATTTGATGTTGATAGATATACAGATGAGGATTTCCCATTACGGCAAGGATAATCTGTATTGCCGTTTCGATCATTTTGCGAATGAAAATATTCGGAGTACAATTTTGAGCTTCGAGCAATAACAATTTTGGGATAAAATAAAGTTTTCTTATTTGCTGGCTGAGAAGTTTTCTAAAGTCTTTAAATTTCTCAATTTTTATTTCAAAATGTTCGACGAGTTGTGGATTTTAAACTATTTTTCAAGAAAAAATCGACTACAGTTTGGACTATTAAATCACCTTCTTAAACATTTTATAACATGCCGTGAATATTTTAAACAATTTTTGCAAAGCCTATTAAAGACAGTTTAAACATTCTTTTAAATTTATTGAAAGCCAGAATCGTAGATATTTGAACATATTTCTTTATGGTCTGTCAGTGGATCCTAAACATATTTTCTAAAAGAGAATTCAAGAATTTTTTATACCCTACACCACAAGGTGGTCATTTTATACCCTACCCCACAAGGTGGTCAGGGTATTATGTATTTGTGCATTTGTTTGTAACAGGCAGAAGGAAACGAGATAGACCCATAGTTCCTTTTGATGATCTGCATAGAATCACATTCTGAGTCGATTTATGCATGTCCGTCCGTCCGTCTGTCCATGTATTTTTGTAAACAAAGTACAGGTCGCATTTATTGCCCGATCCAGATGAAATTCTGCACAGATCATTTGTTTGGCCCAAGGACGAACCCTATTGAAATTGGAGATAATCGGTCAAAATTTAGATATAGCTCCCATATATATCTTCGTCCGATTTGCCTTTTATTGTGCACCAAACGTGTAATATCAGTCCGAATAGTATGGAATTTTGCATACACATCCAAATTAGGCCTGAAAATAAGTATGCCAAATTTGATCGAAATAGGTTCAGATATAGCAATAGCTCCCATATATATTATTCATCCGATTTGTTATTTTTGTCCACCGCCGCCGTAATATGCACTATGCAACAAAAATATTTGGGGAAATATATCAAATACAGCTCAGAAATACATTTGCTTAATTTTATCGAGATCGGTTCAGATTTGGATATAGCTCCCATATATAACTTCGTCCGATTTACCTTTTATTGTGCACCAAACGTCTAATATTTGTCCAAATGGGATGGAATTTGGCAATTGAGTCTAAAAGCTAGTATGTCAAATTTGGTGAAGATCGGTTCAGATATAGCTATAGCTCCCATATATATTATTCATCCGATTTGTTATATTTGTTACCCACAACCGTAATATACACCCCGTAACAACGATATTCAGGGAAATATATCAAATACAGCTCAGAAATTTTTTTGCCAAATTTTATCGAGATCGGTTCAGATTTGGATATAGCATATATATCTTTATCCTATTTCAAATTAATTGTGCACCAAATGGGCAATACAATTCCAAATTTAAAAGATACAAATGCTTCGGCATTTTTAGTCCTTTGAACTTTAAATTATAATTATAATCATAGCGTGTATGATTAAATTCTCCCATAAAAACTTTTAATTGTTATGTGGAGCTCTACTAAATTAGCAAAGTGGTGTAGGGTATCATAAAGTCGCCACGCCCGACTTTAAGACTTTCTTTACTGGTTTCTATGTAGGAAAATTCGAAATTATTCATTAAACCGCGAATATTTTTAATCCCGGCGAAACCAAAAACATACGAACAAGTCGCTTGTGATCATTATAGCGATGCTGAGAGACAAGATATCGGATATATAGCAAAATAGATACAATAAATACGTATATAAAAGAAATAGAACTTTGCTATTCTGCTTATAAGTCAAGAGCCGCTGGTCTGATTTTCACAATTCTCATCAATTTGGAATGGTCTCTTGCCAGAAAAGGATGAAATCTAAGAAAATCGCGTAAAAAATATGACAATAAAAAAGTGAATATTTTTTGTAACATTTTTTCAAGTTTTGTCATACTTTTTTATCGCATGCGATTTTTTCAAATTGACTTACAATTTTAAATTGTAAATTTTGTAAAAAATTTTACATTCTACAGCACTATGTGCTGTGGGTATTACATGCAGGGTGAGATGAAAAAACTTCAACCAACTTCAGACTACTGTCATTTCTAAGCCACTCGTCCGACGGCTGTTAAAAATTTTTCCTGTAACAGCTCATTATATTGTATTTGGTGAGAATTTTCCAAAAAAAAAAAAAAAAGTTATTCGTGATGGAATTCAAGCGTGATAGTGTGATTTCTTTATATGTGGCTGGAAAACCACAAGTGACTATTGTTAGAGCACTCCAGCATTTAAATGTGAATAAATCTTTTGTGTCTCGTACCACCGCTCGTTACCGTGATACTGGCAGCCTCTTCCAAATGGTGGAGAGTATTTAAAGTTCAGTCCGACCGAATCTCGCCTTTGTTTTACTTATTTTACAGTATAACTACCAAGTTTCTTACAGTTCATAGGGGAGTGTCTCTCCTACAACTAATAAGTAATACGATAATATAGCACATATGTACATATGCAATGATTATGATAATTAACTCCTTGAATAATTTGCTCTTGTGGATTGAAGAGTAACACAGCCATCGAGTGTTAAATATTTAATTTTTACGACTTTGGTAACAATTTAAAGCCAATTTTAACTTTTTACCCCCCGCACACACACACATACTCTCATACACACAGCGGCAACAATAATTGTCTGAGCGACAAACGGATGCAGAAGAAAGCCAAAGCGAAAAACTTTTGCCATAAAAATGTTTAATTAATAAAAAACGGAACACATACACACAGTCGAGTTTCAAGATAAGCTATGGTGGAGCCTGCACCGATGCATGTTCACAGAACCGTCACGACAACGATAGCCGAACCGCAGAGTAGTCAAGCGAATGGGGAAGCCCCACGGATTGTGGGGTTTTTGTGGAATTGAAATCAATATACATTGCTTCTGATGTTGACGATGGTTGCCGGTGTGGTTGGTTGGTGGGTTGGCCTTCTTCGAGCCATTGTCGTTGTAGTACAATCTACCAAACAATAAAACCAGAAGGACACACCAGCGATGAGATTATGAATATTTGCACAGCTTTATAGAGTTGTGCATTTTATTCCTGTCACAATTGGCTGCGTGTTATGTGGCTACGGCTGTGTTTGCGTGTGTATTTTTGTTCTAAAGGATGCAATTCCCCTGCACGGTTATGTGTGTGTGTGAACGCCTGTGTTTGTATGAGTCAATGTATTTTAATTGCAAATGAATGTGGTTATCTAAATGGCTTAAAATATGAACAAAAGACTCAATACAATGACATGCCGGAACACAAACCATTACAGAGACACACACACATACACAGGCTCGTTGAAAATTACACCAATACAAAAACAGCATTAATATTGCAAAAGTATTTTATGTATTCCGACAATTTGTACATTATATGTTGGATTTCTATATAAATAACTCGGTTGTGTGCATTCATTTCGTAATGGCCGGTATTGCATATGAAATTTGTGGCAAACAATTGCTGACATTTAAGGGATACACTCGAGAGAAAATGAAAAATAATTGAGGTTCTAATAGAGCGATCGTAAAGTTGCGAGGGCGGAATTATTCCTATCCTCACTATGGATATACTGAACTATAATGGAATCTTTTTTATGGATTTTCAACTCTCTGAATATGTTGCAGGAATGCTGTAGCAAAAGCTTTTAAATTAAAAAAAAAAAACAGATGCTGTTGATCGGCATGATATAAATTAACCAAATCTTAGTAATGCTGAGGTTTTCTAAAAAACTAACGAATCTCTTTCTACCTGTCTAGTAAGCTGTTACTTCCTAATTGAGAAATTAAACAATTAAAAAAGTTTAAATCGGCAAATGTATACTCTCAGCCTATGCCGGTTTATAAAATTTGAAGAAAACCAGGTACTTATTTCGCATTTTATAAGATAATGTTGACCCGTTGTGGAGGAGGTACAACACCATATCTTGTGCTAGAAAAAATGTTGGGATGAGTGAAATATGAAGAGAATCAGATGGTTGTTTCGCATTTTATATAAGTTATAATTATTCAAAATGTTGAACCATTGTGGGAGAGGTACATGATGGAGTGGGCCGATATTTTTCGCACCTGACATAGTACTAATACAAATTTTGGGATTTTCAAAGTTTACACCAAATTGGATGTTCCTGACTTGTTCTATAAGTTTCTTTGAAAATGTTGACCTTTTGTGCGCACCAGCCAGCCAGACCGTCGGACCCCACTAGATCGACTCCAAATGTCCTGAAGAGGATTTGATCCAAAGAGGCCTAGGGTCTAAAGCCGTCGTTTCGATGAGGAACGTTTTGGCCATATCAAATGATATATACCTTCTGCAGCCATGTGGCTGAGGGTATAAATAGTAGTACTAGCGGAGTCGATCTTGCATATATAACCTTCGATGGAAATATCCGATTACGTCAAATTTTGTAAGAATGAGAACTTCCTCCTGAAAAGGGCTTCAAAGGAAATGTCCCAAGAATCCTTATATAAAGGGCGAAAAAGTGAGTTCTTCTTGTCGTCCTCGGATTCTAAATAGAAATGACGGACTTTGCAAAAGAGAGACGAACTCTAAAATGTAGTTTTTATAAAAACAAGCCAAACTTTTAATACCCTCCACCATTGGGGAAAAAAAAAACATTTTTATATAAATGTATCTGAATCCAAACAAGTTCCACTTTAAACTATAAATATCAGTAAGACCGTATGGATAATGCTGTTAAACTAATCAAAAAACCTTAAAGTGAGTGAGGTCTTTTTAGAGGGGGCCATACTAAAACGGGAACCTCTATAGACAATTTTATATTTTAAGGATTGTCATCTACCAAATCATCTTAAATAACAAATTTTGAAACAGTTTCGTGGGTAAATGTGACTAGGATTATCAAAATACCGAATATGGGTGGGTATCGTTATATGTGCGCTATAGGAAAACATGGACCTAAATATTCAATGCTCTGCCACTGAAGCTAGAACCCATTACGAACTACAAATACCAATTATTAGACAAGGCCTAGATAAAATGTTGTAAAAATCATCAAAATACCAAATATTGGGAGGTACCGTTATATGGGGGCTATACAAAAACGTAGACCTATACATACAATGTTTTGCCGGCGGAGCTAGAATTATGACCTACAAATACCAATTATTAGACAAAATTGTGAAAAGTTGTGGCGAATATCATTAAAATATCGAATATCGAGAGGTACCGCTATATGGCGGCTATACAAAAACTTGGACCGATACGTCTAACACATCGAAACATACATTTTAAACCCCACAAAGTACATATGTTCTTGATCAGCATAAAATTCTATGTCGATTTAGCGATGTCCCTACGTCTATCCGTCTGTGGAAATCACTCTAGCTTCCGAACGAAATGAAGTAGGTTGATAAAATTTTACTAAAGTGTAAATTTTCCGAGAAATTAATTTCGAAACCATTTTCAATGTAGCACAAAAATTAACTTTTCCGTCTAAAATTTACAAGTAAAAAATCTATAAGTTCTGCCGGGCCGGGCTTTGAATACCATTTACCATGAATACATTTGCAACGAATTTGGCAATTTTCAAAAAACAAAAAAATAAAAAAATAATAATAATAATAATTAATAAAATCCATTAAAAGTTTTTTTTTTAAATCTTAACCAGTAAAGAAAGCCTTAAAGTCGGGCGGGACCGGCTTTATGATACCCTACACCACTTTGCTAATTTAGTTGAGCTCCACATAACAATTAAAAGTTTTTATGGGAGAATTCAATCATACACGCTACGATTATAACTATAAGTTAAAGTTCAAAAGACTCAAAGCATTTGTATCTTTTAAAATCGGACTTGTATTGCCCATTTGATATATACGGGAGCTATATCCAAATCTGAACCGATCTTGATAAAATTTGGCAAAGACATTCCTGAGCTGTATTTCATATATTTCCCTGAATATCATTGTTACGGAGTGCATTTTACGGCTGTGGGTAACAAATATAAAAAAATGGGATGAACAATATATATGGGAGCTAGAGCTATATTTGAACCGATCTTCACAAAATTTGACATACTAGCTTTAAGACTCAATTCGGAGGTAAGTGCCAAATTTCATCCCATTTGGTCAAATATTAGACGTTTGGTGCACAAAAAAAGTAAACCGAACAAAGTGTTGGCTTTGTTTGTTCGGGACACCATAGTATTTTGTTGTTGCAAAATGGTCAGGCTTAATCCCTTTATTGTTGTTTTCATAAAAACAACGTTTGTTTATTAGTGGAGAACGATGGTAATGTTTAACAGGGGTAAGGCAGGGAATACCTAGGTTTCGAAAAGAGCCACCAATCCTCATCAGTTCCCTTGTTTTTATATCTGGAATATAACAAAATACAACAAAATGGGAGATATATCCAAATCCGAACCGATCTCGATAAAATTTAGCAAATGTATTTCTGAGCTGTATTTGATATATTTCCCCAAATATTGTTTTTACAGAGTGCATATTACGGATGCGGAGGACTAAAATATCAAATCGGATGAACAATATATATTGGAGCTATAGCTATATCTGAACCGATTTTCATCAAATATGGCATACTTATTTTCAGGCCTAATTTGGTTTGTATGTGCAAAATTCCACACTATTCGGGCTGATATTACACGTTTGGTGCACAATAAAAGGCAAGTCGGGAGCAAGTATGGGAGCTATATCTACATTTTTACCGATTATCTCCAATTTCAATAGGGTTCGTCCTTGGGCCAAACAAATGATTTGTGCAAAATTTGAACTTTGTTCACAAAAATACGCGGACAGACGGACGGACATGCATAAATCGACTCAGAATGTGATTCGTTTCCGTATCTCGCCTGTTACAAACAAATGCACAAAGACATAATACCCTGACCACCTTGTGTGTGTAGGGTATAAAAATACAGAATGTAGTCCTTATAGTAGGGTCTACACTACGACGTGAACCTGCATAGGCAACTTTTGTCCTAAGCCATTACAATATTCAAATACGAAACTTGAAAAAGAAAATTCGATGAATAATGTATAAACTATATGACATCGTGGGTGGTTAGAAAGAGCTTCTTAAATGTATTTTTAGACAATTCCATTGAAGAATGTAGCTAAAAATACCGAATATAGGGATGTAATGTTATATGGGGGATACACGATACCGTGGACCTATATAAGTAATACTCATCCAGGGGATAAAGTACTCAGAAGCAACTCCTTTTGTGAATTTTCAGACAATTTCATTGAAAATTTTGGCTACAATCATCAAAATACCGAATATGGGGGCTATACGATATTGTGGACCGATATAGCCCAACTTCGAACTTGACTTGCCCGCAGACAAAAGACTAATCTGTGCAAAATTTAAGTTTCCTATCTTTATTCGTTTTGACTTTAGCGTGATTACAACAGACGGGCGGAGGGACAGGGCTAAATCGTCTTAGAATTTTACGCTGATCAAAAATATATATACTTTGTGGGGTCTACAATTATTATTTCGATGAGTTACAAATGGAATGACGAACTTAATATACCCTCCAAACTATGTATTGTGGAGGGTACAAAAGTATCGAAACTCGAACTTTACATTGACAGCTTTTCTCGATATAGAAGGGACTTTCGACAATGCGAAGCTCGAGTCGATCCATAATGCTCGCTATGTCACCGGTATTTCTCAATTGGGGCCGAAACCTTCAAAATACATAGAGTTAGGAGAAATCGTTGTATGGTGTTTATCAAAAAGTAGATCAAATTGAATATGTTTTGTGAGAAGTTTAACTGGGCGCGACAACAATATATGTGAAATTAGAGTTGATTTGACCTGAAGTTAGGGCCGAAATCCTCTAAACGTCCAAGTCGAAAGGTACTCTTATATGGGGCAATACCAAAATGTGAGACAATTTCAATCGCCTATATATGCTCTATATATATTGTTTCCGACGAATATTTCAATTTGTTACAAACGGGATAGCAATGTCCATAGTATGGAGGGTATATTAAGTTTGTCATTCCGTTTGTAACACCTCGAAATATACATGTGAAAATCATTCTAGCTTCTGAACGAAATGGAGTAGGTTGATAATGATTGATTTTATCGACATTATTCACCGGAATTGTTGCAAATTTCGCATTTGATGTTCGTAATGAATACGACATGGATAGCGACATTATTCACCGGAATTGTTTCAAATTTGGTATTTGAAGTTCGTAATGGATACTACAGCCTATGCCAAAAATTGTCTGTGCCACGTTTTATAACCCCCATGGTACTTCCCTATGTTCGGTATTTTGATGATTTTAGCTACATTATAAACAGATTTTTTTAAGTTTCGCATTTGAATAGTGTAACAGTTTATGGCAAAAATTGCCTATGCAGGTTCACGTCGTCGTGTAAATTCTAATATACGGCTACATTCGGTATTTTCAAGATTTTAACAAAATTTTTAACTGATTTAATTTTTTTGAAATTGCCAAATTTGTACCAAATGGTGGAGGGTATTCAAACTTCTGCCCTGCCGAACTTATAGTTTTTTACTTGTTTTGCTTTCATACCGCCAGTCCGTCTATACGTCTGTGGAAATCACTCTAGCTGCCGAACGAAATTAAGTAGGTTGATAAAATTTTACTCAAATGTATATTATGTCTTCAGGACTTTTGGTATTGAAAATGGGCCATGTAGGTCCACGTTTTGGTATGGCCCTTTTTTAATGGTACCTTCCAATATTCGGTTTTTGGTGATTTTAGCGACATTATTTACCGGAATTGTTTTAAATTTGGTATTTTAAGTTTGTAATAGATACTACAGCCCATGACAGAAAATTGTCTATGCAGGTCCACGTCTTCGTATAGCCCCCATATAACGGTACCCCCGATATTCGGTATTTTGATGATTTTAGCGACATTATTTACCGGAATTGTTTCAAATTTTGCATTTGGAGTTCGTAATGGATACTACAGCCTATGATAGAAAATTGTCTGTGCAGGTCTACGTCTTCGTATAGCCCCATATAACGGTACCCCCGATATTCGGTATTTTGTGATTTTAGCGACAGTATTTACCGGGATTGTTTCAAATTTGGTATTTGAAGTTCGTAATGGATACTACAGCCCATGACAGAAAATTGTCAGTGCAGGTCCACGTCTTCGTATAGCCCCATATAATGGCATATTCGGTATTTTTGCGATATTATTCAATTGTTTCAAATTTGGTATTTGAAGTTCGTAAAGGATACTGCAGTCTAAGACAGAAAATTGTCTGTGCAGGTCCACGTCTTCGTATAGCCCCTATATAACGGCACCTTTCTATATTCGATATTTTGATGATTTTAGCTACATTATTCACCGATTTTTTTTGAACTTTCGCATTTGAATATTGTAATGGCTTATGACAATAGTTGCCCATGAAGGTCCACGCCTTCGTATAGACCCTAATATAACGTTCCAAATTGTGGAGGGCATTCATAGTTTGGCCCGGCCGAACTTACAGCTTTTTTACATGCTTTTATATTAAAAGTTTCAAAAAGTTAAGCCCAACTGACCTTACCCCATTTATTTTGTGATATTCTATTGTTTTTTTCCCGAGTGTAAGCATGTGAATTACAATGGTGTTTGTCCATTGGATTTGTGTCCACATAAATTGTCATTGCTCATGGCAGCAATTCAAAAAAAAGTTTCAATTAAAACATATGGGATCCAGATTGTGATGAAAAGTGATGGTGATATTGATTTTACATTTTTTTTGAGAGAAAAAAAAAACCAGCTGAAAGGAAGAAAAAACAACAAATAAAACAAATATAGTGAATGATAAACAACACACACACACATATACATCTGTGTGTGTCATTGACAATTTACAAACACCAGTAAAGCATTTTGGCCAACATCAAAAATTTTTAAGTTTATGAGCCAATTCAATTGCAGATTGGCAATGTGATGTGTTGTGAGTGTGTGCGTGTGTTAGCTTTTATAAATGGGGATGGATGGATGGCAGTTAGTGGTGGGTCTTTTATTATTGTTTTTTATACCCTACACCACATAGTGGTAAGGGTATTATGTCTTTGTGCATTTGTTTGTAACATGGAGAAGGAAACGAGATAGACCCATAGTTACTTTTGAGAACCTTCATAGAATCACTTTCTGAGTCGATTTATGCATGTCCGTCCGTCTGTCCGTCCGTCCGTCTGTCCATGTATTCTTGTGAACAAAATGCAGGTCGCATTTATTATCCGATTGAGATGAAATTTTCCAAACAATATTTTTTTGGCCCAAGGACGAACCCTATTGAAATTGGTGAGAATCGGATCAAATTTAGATATAGCTCCCATATATATCTTCATCCGATTTCGGGTTAAATGTGCACCAAATATCCACTATCAGTCCAAATTACCTGAATTTTGGCACACCCAACCGAGTTCGGCCTAGAAGCAAGTATATCAAATTTGGAGAAAATCAGTTCAGATATAGCTATAGCTCCCATATATATCTTTCATCCGATTTGATCTTTAAGTTCCTCACATTCCTACTATGCACTCCACAACCGTGATATTTGGTACCAGGTATTAGATGGAGCACAGAAATAGCTGTTTTAAATTTTATTGAAATCGGTTCAGATTTGGATATAGCTCCCATATATATCTTCATCCGATTTCGGGTTAATTGACCACCAAATGACCAATATCAGCCCAAATGGCCCGAATTTTGGCACATGTGACCGAGATTAGCCTTAAAGCAAATACAACAAATTTGGAGAAAATCGGTTCAGAAACAGCTATAGCTCCCATATCTATCTTTCATCCGATTTGGTGTTTAAGCCTCTCACATTCGTAATATGCACTCCACAAGAATGATATTTGGTACCAGATATAAGATGCAGCCCAGAAATAGATGTTTGTAATTTTATCGAAATCGGTTCAGATTTGGATATAGCTCCCATATATATCTTCATCCGATTTCGGGTTAATTGTGCACCAAATAGCCGATATAAGTCCAAATGGACTGAATTTTAGTACATCGGACAAAATTCAGCCTAGAAGCAAGTATATCAAATTTAGTGAAAATCGGTTCAGATATAAATATAGCAACCATATATATGTTTCATCCGATTTAGAATTTTAGTCCCATACATTCGTAATATTCACTCCACAACCGTGATATTTGGTACCAGGTATTAGATGGAGCACAGGAATAGCTGTTTTAAATTTTATCGAAATCGGTTCAGATTTGGATATAGCTCTCATATATATCTTCATCCGATTTCGGATTAAATGTGCACAAAATGGTCATTATCAGCCCAAATCACCCGTCTAAAAGAAGAAGAAGAATACGTAAAATTTGGAGAAACCCGGTTCAGAGATAGCTATAGTTCGTAAAATGCACGATAGAATTAGATAGATTTTGATTTTGTACCAAATATCTCATAGAGCTCTGAAATGCCCTGTATAAACCTTTTTACGAGAGCTCTACTAAATATGCATAGTGGTGTGGGGTATCATATAGTCGGCCCCGCCCGACTTTTGAGCTTTCCTTACTGGTTTCTTTTTTTGCTCGTTCTGTTTTGGCTTTCGGTCCTTCCCACTTACCAACCGGCAATAATAAAGACCACAGTATGGTGTGGTAAATTTATTTTAATTTCTGCTAACAATAGGAGGTCTTAGTAAATGTGTTGTCGGGGTTTTTTAGTTGGCGGTTATTTTTTCTAGTTGCCACAGCTAGGCAACCCTTTATGCCGATAACGACAATAATAGAGAGTGTTGAATGTGAATGGCTTAAACAATTTATTTTTGGCTTTTAACCAATTTCGCTATTGTGCGGCCACATTAAAAAACAAATTGACTTTTCCGCTGGCAAATATTTTCTGGACTTTTTGGAAGGAAAAAAATTGTTTAATTGAATATCGAGCTGAAAGTACAAAAAAGTGAATTGAGGCAGATAAACTTTTTCGTTTCATTGCAGCATTGAATGTCAATTCGTACCAACGCACCTCTTTATTGTCGCGTCTACGCCCATGGATTTCACCTTTATAAAAACAGATTATGGCCGTTTAAGTTAATTAGTTAGATGCTTCTTTATAAAGAGCTTAAATGCTCATTAAACCCCACTCACTGTTAGTAGCTTACACATTAACTCAATTAGTAAAATGATCGCCCACAACTGTAATTATCATCAGCATAAACGTTGGTCTATGGCCAATTAATTAATTTTATTTTAAGTAGAACGAAATAAAGAATCAGATAATGGACAAAGTTTGCATTTTTTCGGTAGTCAGTATTTCAGGTCTAATTTTATCATATGTATAGCCGTATTTTATGGTATGTATAACGGTACGAAAGAATTTGAATATTTTTATTTTCGTATTTCTTAAATTTGAGTATGGAATAAAATGGACCTATGTAAGACTTGTGTGCCTTTTCTAATTATCAGTAAAGTATGAGTATGAATTTGAAATCGGATGGAACCAACATATAGAAGCTATATCTTGGTCTTAATCGATTTCGACTAAATGTGACTTCGTATACCAAATATCTTTGAAGTGCATATTATGAATTTGAGAAGACCCGAACGTGTTTTCAGGTTCAATTCCGTCTAGGGTTGAGCCGATATTATACATTTGGTGCACAAAGGATTTGAAATCAGACGGAAATATATATGGGAGCTATATCCTAATCTGAGCCGATCCTGACAGAACTTTGCAAATGTATTTCTATGCTCACATACTGCATCTGGTGCCGAATATCATATTTGAGGAATTCTTATCACGGCTTTATTGGACATATATATATATATATATATAAAATTGGATGACACGTATATGGGAACAATTTCCACTAAATTTTACATGCTTTTAGGTCGAATTTGGTCGTATGTGCCCAAAATATATCTAATTTGATATTACACATTTGGACCGACATTTTCACAATAAACTTAAAATCCAAAAATATATATGTGAGAGTTATATCTAAATCGGATCCGTTATCGGCAAAATTCGGCAGATGTAAAACGTTTTCTACAATATCGTTGTTATTCAGTTTGACATACTTTTTCCAGGCTAAATTCGACGTATCTGCCAAACTCTATCCTATTTGGGATTATATTACGCATTTGAAATCGGGCAAATATATACAGGGTCAGCCTCATGACGATTTTAAACTAGCTCTTATTTCGTGAATGGTTGCACTTAGTTTACGTCTGAATTGAAAGATATTTAGTTTTATTCTTCCGCTGAACGAATTTGGTTGTGTCAACGCTTGAAAAAAGTTGGAAATATTGCGACATTTCTTTGAAAATCACGGTAATGTTGCAGAATTGTGCTAAGAAGGGAAGTACTGCTAGATTTGTGTGTAAATAAGCTAACATGTTGCAATTTGGGTACAGAAAATCCGTACGCATACATTGAAAAGCCCATACACCCATAATGAGTCATTATTTGGTGCGGATTTTTGTCCAGCGGCATAATTGGGAAATTTTTCTTTGAAAATCGGGCCATGTTGAACAAAAATTGAAGATGAGGATATACGTAATATTCTATTCTCGATGTTTTGTTCCCTGTTTTCGAAAATCGCATTATCAATCACAGAGCTGATGTCAGTTGGCCACTTCGGAACTATTATTTGACTCCGTTGAACTATTGTGGAGTTCTATCAAAGATAATTCTAATTATCGGGAAAGTGGTATTTAGCTCTGTAAATGTAACAAATTGTTACTTTTTGATACCCATAGGAAAGTTTTTCAAAAAACAAAAAAACACATAGAAGTCAGAAAAATGTCTGAAACCTTTATTTGAATTCATAGATCGGTCAAAATAACTTAATGTTTTGGTTTACTCTTTCCAACATTGCGGTCGGTATCTCACGAATATATTCTTCATTATTACCTGCCAATGCGTTGATTGAAGCGGGCTGGTCTGTATAGACATGAGCTTTAACATAGTCTCACAAAAAATAGTCTAAAGGCTTTAAATTGCACGATCCAGGAGGCCGAACATGTAATAAACTATTCTCCAAACTCGTATTGTTAAAACCATATGTCAGTCATATGCATTCTAGGAAAAAACTATGAAAAAACTCTAAGTTCGGCCGGGCCGAGCATTGAATACCCTCCCCCACTTGGAACGAATTTGGCAATTTTCAAAAATAAATAAAATCCATTAAAAATTCTGTTAAAATCTTCAAAATACCGAACGTTGCTGTCATATTAGGGTCTATACGACGACGTGGACCTGCATATGCTACTTTAGTCACAAGCCATTACAATATTCAAATGCGAAACTTGAAAAAAATCGTTGAATAATGTCGCAAAAATCTTCAAAATACCGAATATAGGGAGGTACAATCAGAGGGAGGCTATACAAAAACGTTGACCTGCACAGACAATTTTCTGTCATAGGCTGTAGTATCTATTACGAACTTCAAATATCCAGTTTGAAACAATTCCGGTGAATAATGTCCCTAAAATCATCAAAATTCCGAACATCGGAAGGTGCCGTTATATAGGGGTTATACGAAGACGTCCATCTGTCTGTTGATACAGACCACATTATTTCACTCAGAGCTTCAAAAATTGGCAGAATAATGTGTATTGTGTTTGGGATGGTTGGTATTGATATATATCGGCCCACATTTAGGTATAGCCGCCACATAACGATACCTGCCGACATTCCATATTTTAATGATTTTCGCCACATTTTCTCATATAACGGTGCCACCCAATATTCGGTATTTTGATGATTATTGTCACATGTTTCCACGGAAATTGTGTAAAAATTGGTATTTGTAGGTCATAATGGGTTCTAGCTCTGGAGGTGAAACATTGTATGTATAGGTCCACGTTTTTGTACAATCCCAATATAACGGTACCTCCCAAAATTCTGTATTTTATGATTTTCGCCTCATTTTCTCACGGATTTGTGTAAAAGTTGGTATTTGTATGGCTCCAGTGGCGGAACGTAGTTGCACGTTTTGGTATAGCCCCCATATGACGGTACCTCCCGATGTTCGGTGTTTTGATAATTTTTTTTACGAATATGTCCAAAAATTGGTATTTGTTGGTCATAATGGGTTCTAGCTCCGGTGGCGAAACATTGTATGTATAGGTCCACGTTTTCCTATATCCCCCATATAACGACACCTACCGATATTCTCCTTTTTGATAATACCAGTCACGTTTACCCACGAAATTGTTTCAAATTTGGTATTTAAGAAGATTTGGTAGACAATCCTTGAAGTATAAAATAGTCGATGGAGGTTTCCTATATGGTTTATGCTTTGTGGAAAAGTTTAACAGCATTATCCAAACGGTCTTTGTAGTTTAAAATGGAACACGTTTGAATTTAGGTACTTTTATATGAAAATGTTTTTTTTTTACCCATAGGTGGAGGGTATTAAAAGTCCGAGCCGGTCGAACTTAATGATTTTTTACTTGTTAATCCGAAAAGTCACTTCCCGACGAACTCAAAAAAACAAAATAAGGGCTCTACTGGTATTTACCTTAATGTCGATATTGTAAACCACAAGTTGCGTTTCATTATACCCTACAACACTATGTGTTGGGGGTATTATAAGTTTGATTGGCCCAAAAATTATGTAACACCTCGAAATATTGGTTTCCCATATAGGAAAGTATATATGGATCTTCCTAGCTCGCCGAGCTGAGTCGATCTAGCTATGTATGTCCGTTCGTCTGTCCATGTTAATTTGTAATCACGCTGCAGGTCGCAATTATGGCCCGATCCTTACGAAATTTTGCACGAAGGTGGGGTTAGGGTCAGAATAGAAGCCTATTTCTTTTGGAGATGATCGTCAAATGTTTAGGGGTTGAAATGGACCAAATACTGAAAAAATGTCGAATTTTGCAGTAGCTATTCAGGTCGCAATTATAGACCAATCGACGCGGAATTTCGCATGTAGCTAGAGTTTAGGGCGAGGAAGAAGCCTAGCGATTTGGGTGGTCATCGGATAATATTTAGCGGGTAAAATAGACCATATTTTTTGTGTTGAAAAAATTCAAATTTTTTCATTAAACCGCGAATATTTTAAATCCCGGCGAAATCACAAAGCCATGACAAGGTTACTTCTGATATTTACATTGATGTTAACATCCAACAAAACGGATATATGTGCGATATATATGTTTATCAAAGAAGTTGTGCTTGAACTGATTTCGACAGTTCTCATTAATTCAGAATGGCCTCTTGGCAGGAAAGAAAAAAATGTCTAAAAAATCGCATAAAAATATCTCTCTAAAGATGAAAATATGGATTTTGTAAAATTTTCTCATATTTTTTCAATTTTGTCATATTTTTGGCATATTTTCATTTTGAATTAAACATTTGGTAATATTTCTACAGCTAACAAAACTAAGTAGTTAGGATATCAGGATATCATATACAGATCGCATTTATGGCCCGATCCTTACGAAATTTTGCATGGGGAAAAGATGAGGGTCAGAATAGAAGCCTACTCTTTTTGGAGATGATCGCCATATATTTAGGGGTTGAAATGGACCAAAAAACTGCAAAATTGTCTGCAGGTCGTAATTATCACCCGATCCTCACGAACATTTGAATGGGGGTTACCGGACATTACAAAAGCCAAGCAGTTTTGTATGGCCATAACAAAATATTGAATGTGTGAAATAGTTTGCCAACTTTTGTAGACAAAATAAGAAAATGTCCATTCCAGTGGCTTTTTGGAGAATTCACAAATACAGGAAAGACGCACTTCTGACTAATAAATGTTAATCTTTTGCCACTTCTGAGAGATTATAGGTCTTTGGGAAATATTGGTTCCAGATCTAGGAAGACCATTTACGTGCAACATCTACCAATAAATTGGAAATGAGCAAATTAGTTTAAGTTGCTATTATTCGAAAATTAGAGAACGGAGCCTGATGGTTTTCTTTTATTATTTGTCACAATATCTTGTGGAATTCTTTCGATTATCTCGCCTATATAAAATGTATCGTTTATTATAGTGTTGTAGGGTATTCAACGGTCGGCCCCGCTCGACTGTAGCCTTTGCTTACTTGTTCCATTATATATTCAATAAAAATAATTATTAATTTTAATTAAAATAAATATATTTTTTATACGTCAATATTTTCAGCTTTATATCCACACATTATCCATGTAAGAAAACTCATATTTCTTCGACAATTTCCCAACTAACATAAGCCAAGGAGTGTAGTCTGTGTAATCTGTGTGCTGTCCTTGCCCAAGTGTGTTTGTGTGCAAACATTTTTCGTCTATCATAAATTAAATGTGGATTTTTACATTTTTGCACTAAAGGAAATGTCGTCTGTTTTCTCCTTCTACTGGTTATTTAGACGTTGTTGTTGTAAAATTGTTATGAGAAAATTTATGCATTATCATAAATTGAAGAGAAATCCGGGCTTGCTTTTCGCTGATCATATGAATATTGTTGCACTACATGCATATCCTTGAATTATGTTTTGACATCAATATATGCATGAATTTTGCATTTTCGTTTACTAGGGTGATTCAGAAGGGCATCTACCCATTTAATAGATTTCAATGGAATAATTTAAGATTTATGAAATTAATTTTTTTTTTTAATAACGCCTTAGGCTTTGTGCAAAAAATATACCTAGACCATAATAATCCTCTTTGCAAAAGAGCTGCTTCTTCACTAACAGTTGTCTCCCCCAATAGTACATACCTCCCTCATATGTAATTATTTTATTTCGCCATATATAAAGGTTATTTAATGCACATTAAAATGCATGCAACTGGAAATGCGATACCATAAATTATAGAAATGATATTGAATTCTGTTGCACTGCAATTGTCGGACATGCTACAAAGGAACTTACACATTTGTTTTTTTCGTTTCAACACAATTTAGCGTGTGTAACATTAATAATTATTTGTGTAATTTCATGTCTACTAATGTGTAGTCATTACACTGTGTAACAAATTTGGAATGTAAAAGCGCTTAAGAAAGTGGAAGACATAATATTCGTTAATAAACTTCTTTGGCAACTTCTGGAAACCTGGATGGTTAAATCCCTGATATTAAAATCTTTAGAAATTTCATATTTATACCCTATAACACTATTCGTTGGGGGTATTATAAGTTTGATTGGGCCAAAAATTATGTAACACCTCGAAATATTGGTCCCCCAAGTATATATGGATCTTCTTATCTCGCCGAACTGAGTAAATCTTGCTAGGTATGTCCGTCCGTCCGTTTGTCCATGCTAGTTTTTAATCACTCTACAGGCCGATACTCACGAAATTTAGCATGGAGGTGGGACTAGGGTCAGAATAGAAATCTATTGCATTTGGAGGTGATCGCATAATATTTAGGGGTTGAAATTGACCAAAAACCACGCTGCATTTAGCATGGGGCCAGAGTATAGGTCTGGTCAATAGCCTACCATATTTTTGGTCATCTATCATAACTTCTATGTAAAGATACAAAAATTTTCACTAAACCACGAATATTTCTAATCATGGGCGAAATCACAAATACACAAAAATGTGACTTCTGATCGCTACATTGATGCTCATATCGAAGATATCGCATTTATAGCAAATTATGTGCAATCTCATATATCATTGTTAGTTAGAGGTTAGTTAGACCGCTTATAACTCAATAACGGCTGGACGGATTTTGAAGATTCTCTTAAATTCGAAATGTCCTCTTGCCAGAAAAGGATAAAATCTAAGAAAATCACGTGAAAATATACAATTTTTTTATTTTTTGTCATATTTTTTATCGCATCAGATTTTTTCATATCTGACTTACAATATTGAATTTTACGTTTGCTAATATTTTTTCACCTTACAACACTATCTTTTGGGAGTATTATATTTCAGTCGCAATTATCGTCCGATTCTTAAGAAATTTTGCATAGGGATAGAGTTAGGTTCAGAATTAAAGTCTATTGTTTTATATATTTAGGGGTTCAAATGGACCAAAAATTAAAACTTTCCTGAACTTGCAGTGTCTTTACAGGTGACAATTGAAAAACAATCGACACGGGATTTTGCATGATGCTAGGATTTGTGACAGCGTATAAACATAAGGAAAATATCCCCGGTAATAGCCAAAGGTAACATTTGTGCAGGACAGTATAACAGTATTTCAAATAATCGACTAAAATGTGTTTGGACCTCCTTAGGTTTTCCAAAATATAGTGTTGCAATGTATCACATGGTTGGCTCCGCACGTCTATAACCTTTGCTTACTTGTTATATCCTCCACCTTGGAAAGAAGGATATAAGAACTTTGCCATTCCGTTTGTAACATCCCTAAATATTCGTCGTAGCCCCCATAAAGGATATATATTCATAATCAGCATAAAATTCTAAGTCTGTTGAAATTACGATACAGCCTACATTATTTGACGTAGAGCGTCAAAATTTAGCAGAATAATTTGTATTGTGTCTACGATGGTTGGTATTGAAAATGAGATATATCCGTTCACGTTTTGGTATAATCCCAATACAACGGTTCCTTCCGATATTCGGTATTTTTATGGTTTTTGTCACATTTTTTCAGGGATTTGTCTGAAAATTGGTATTTGTTGGTCAGAATGGGTTCTGGCTGCGGTGGCGAAACATTGTATGTATAGGTCCTCCCGATATGCGGTATTTTTATGGTGTTTGCCACATTTTTCACGGATTTGTCTAAAAATTGGAATTTGTTCGTCATAATGGGTTGTAGCTGTGGTGGTTCTAGCTCCGTTACCGAAATATTGTACGTATAGGTTCACGTTAGCCCCATATAGCGGTACCTCCCGATATTCAATATTTTGATGATTTTGCGACATTTTCCCACGAATATGTCTAAAAATTGGTATTTGTGGGACACAATGGGTTCTAATGTTTCCTTTACCTTAAGGGGGAGGATAATAAAAGTTTGGCCCGGCCGAACTTAATATATTTTTACTTGTTGTACCTTCCACCATACTATGGAGGGTTTATTAATTTTTTTGTCATTCCGTTTGTAACTCCTCGAAATACTCATGTCAGACCCAACAAAGTATATATATTCTTGATCAGCGTAAAATTCTAAGACGATTTAGCCATGTCAGTCTTTCTTTCGAACAAATTGAGATAGAAGGCTAAAACTTTGCCCACGTGTATATTTTGCCAGTAGGCAGGTTAAGTTCGTAAATGGGCCATGTAGGTCCAAGTTATCATATAGCCCCCATATAACGGTACCTCCCGATATTCGGTTTTTTGATGATCTTAGCGACATTATTCACCGGAATTGTTTAAATTTGGCATTTGAAGCTCGTAATGGATACTACAGCCTAAGACAGAAAATGAGCCATGCAGGTCCACGTCTTCATATAGACCCCATATAACGGTACCCCCCCCGTAAAGGGTTCTACTCCTGTAGTACAAGTAAGGTTTTTTCTACAGTCGCCATCCTCCCGATATTCGACAATTTATGATTTTAGGCACATTTTTCATGAAATTATTTGAAATTTGGGATTGTATGTTCCTAGTGACAGAAGTGACGCATACCCTTCAAATACTGGAATGGTGGAGTGTATAAAAAGTTTGAATTGTTTTGAATTCATGGCTTAACAATCTTCGTATATAAGGGAGAAGTTGAAATTATTGCCAAATTAATTTTCTTCTTAAAGATATTGACTCAAGCTAAAAACCTTCGCAACTAATAATAATGAAATATTCACTTGCTCGTTAATACTCGATTTTTGCATATCCGTCCGTCCGTATGCCCATATCCGTATTTTTGTAAAAAAGTACGGGTCGCGTTTATTGCCCGATCCACATGAAATTTTGCAAAAATCATTTGTTTGATCCAAGGACGAACCCGAAATTTGATCGAAATCGGTTCAGATATAGCTATTTGTTATATAAAGCTCTAATAAATATGCAAAGTGGTGTAGGGTCGGCCCAGCCCGACTTTAAGACTTTCTTTGCTGTTTGTAGGTAGGTTCTTTTTTCATAAAAAAATGTTGATATAAGTCCAATTTTTTATAAGCCCTCTTATCTGTTTTAATAATGTCTACAGAATCAGAATAATTTACAGTCAAACTAGCTATAATTTCACGAGAGAGGTCCTTAAAAGGTATGATCTCACCTACCGAAAATTTTTAATATTGCCAAAATATTTAGCAGATTTTTGAATCGGCATTCTTTTGGTATTTTTAGTTATCTTTTTAATGTCGGTCTACGCTTTGTAATATTTAACTTTGGAATCTTAATTAGTAGAAGATATCCTGGCTAAATATCTTGATTGTTAGTCCAGTAGTTGCTGCCACCTTATTTCTATGGTATGTTGAAGGCTCTATATTCAGTTCGGATGACTAGATTAATATATAATAATTCAAAGCTATGTGAGAAAACTAACAGCTTAAATAAATATCTTTTCGGAGTCGGCCTAAAAGGTGACTACAGTGTCGGAGTCCAATCAAAAATGGCTCCCAGGGCTGGTTAACACAAATCCACTTATAGTAGAAACTATCAAAATTATATATATTCTACTTTCCTAGTTCGTTAATTTCCCAATAAGCATCGCCAATTTCATCCAGCTTAAGAAAGCGTCTTAAAATACTATTCTTTATTAAGCCACCTAATGAATAGGAATCCATCAATAAATTGATATTCCTTGTCCAGTAATTCTTCAAATCCGCTCATTATTTATGCTTATAAAACACACACACATACATACATACCATTGTGTGAGTGCTGGTTAGTTTTAAGTGTTCGAATTGTGATAAGATGCTATAATATTGTGTTATTTATGGACATCATTTGATGAATTTTATTTCAGTTTTCAAGCACATTTATTTTTCTCACACACACACACACACTCACCCAACCAGCCAAACACACGAGCAGCCGACATCCTTCATATGAGGCAGGCAATAAAGGACACTCAACATTTACCACAATCCAAATAAAGTAGCTGGCGTTAGTTCTTCCTCTCGTCTTCTCTTTTCTCCTTCTTTCTCGTTTTCTTTTTAATGTTATCTTGAATTATTGATGGTCATTTATCACATCATAAATGTATGAATGATGATGATACTTTTCTACTGTTCACTGACACTTTGTTGTTTGGTTGTTGTTGTTGCCGATGCAAGGATATCCTTGTAACATTTGCCATTATTGTCTGTTTTGTTGCCGATGTTGTTTTTGTTTTTTGTTCGTAATAAAATAAATGCTTCCAATTAATCTCAATTGCTTTTGCATTTCGAAAACTAAAAACTGCAGTCAATCACTTGCAAAACTTTTCATCGAGGACTTTGGCAAAAGGACACAGTTATGGTAGGCAAACATACATACTCCGAAACTTTTGCATATGTAAACACACACAAACACACACACATTTATGATACACACATTTAGTAGACATTTTATGGCGGTATTCAAAGTTTGTGACACCTTTAACATCATTTGCTTTGTCAACATTATTATCATCCTGATAGTTTACATGTCCATGTGGTCCTGTTTTGTTTCGTCACACAAAGAAGCAGTCAATTGCCATCATCGCCATCATCATTTTCAAGCTGTAGATTTAACATATATTCGCCGTTTTATTTAGCCATCAAATGTTAAACGTTGCCAGCAATGGTTACGGTCGCGTTCCGTTCATACAATTTTTAAACGTTTGACACTCACCACGACGACGACAGGCTACTGGATGGTTGACAACTGGCGGCAAATATTCATGGTATGCTTTTTTTCCTTCTTTCACTAAGCAGCGTACTTTCGTTCGTACTACACCTTGGCGTTGCGTGTCAGCGTAAAATAAACTGGCAAATCTCAGTTGATACTGTGTGAAGGTGTTGAAAATTCGCAGCTGAGATTCAAAGACGACAACGACGACGATGCCACCAAAGAGAACAGTTGCAAGTCAATGTTGGCTGTATTGCTCCGTTATGGGGGAACTTGTGGCAAGTGTTGATTGGAATAAAACCGTTGATGCTTTGCAGTTTACCTTTTGCCATAGTATTGGTATTTGCTGTTCCATCCGGTAATGGGTATTCCACGATCCACATTGTTTTGGATAGAACGGCCAAGCGGCAGCATGGATGCTGATGCTACAGCATCCACATGAATGGTGGCCAATGTCTGTATTATGGTTTACAATGTCCTTGCGGAGCATGCGCATACTTTTTGTTTGATGGGCAAATACCACAGAACAGCATGGCTTTTGTTTTCATTATTTGGTATGCATGTCTCACATGCATAGGAAGACAAACGCATACACACATATATATGCATAATTGTATTTTTTTGGGAGGGTGTATAATACACTTAGAAAAATGTTATATACCATAATGAAATCGGAGTTCTAGTTTTAAAGATGGTAGGAATTTAGAGAGCCTCCGGACTATGTAACGTATATTGTCCTCGTTTTTTATTCCCTCAGCCATAGCCATATGAGGATATATATCATTTGATACGGACAATTTGGAGTCGACTAGCGATATACGTCCGATTTGGTCCAAACTTGATACATCGTAAGATTACTATCAAACTTAGATCGAGTTCGGAGATGGGCACTATCGGTCCACTCCTTTTTGTACCTCCCTCACAAAACGTCAAGATTTTCAAATAAATATTTTACTGCACAGAAACAGAATGTATATCATTTGGTACGGCCAAAACGCGCCTCATCGAAATAACCGTTTTAAAACCTAGATATCTTTGAACCAAATCCGTTTCAAAACATTTGGAGTCGAACAAGTGACGTCCGTCCGATTTGGTCCAAACTTGGTACATCGTAATATTATTATCAAACTTAGATCGAGTTCGGAGATGGGCACTATCGGTCTAGTCCTTTTGGTACCTCCCTCACAAAACGTCAAGATTTTCAAATAAATATTTTACTGCACAGAAACAGAAAGGATATTCCGATTTTTTTCCAACCTTGCAAATCCTAATATTTGCATCAGTGCTAGCTCAAGTGAGAAAATATACAATATCGGTCCATTGCATCAAGTACCTCCCCCACAAATGGTCAACATTTTGAATAACTATAACTCTTAAATATAAGTCCAATTGTCTTCCAATTACACTCATCACAATATTTTTACTAACCCAGAGTGAGGGGTTAAGATGGAATTTATCTGGCCCCCTCATTCTGGTAATTCCCCGACAAAGTGTAAACATTTTGAAAATCCATGAATTTCATAAAACGCGAAATCAACATCCGATTCCACTCAGACTTGTCACATCTCATTATTTCTATCAACACAAGATCTGTTATAAAGATGATAGTGATCAGACCATTCGTTATGGTACCTTCCCCAGATAGGGTCAATGTTCTGAAAAAGGAAATCGAAATAAGCATCCAACTCTCTACAAAACTCACACACACAAACATTTTTGCTAACACATCGTCTGTTGTGAATATGACATATATCTGCAGACCCCTCTTGGTAACGCGCACACAGGGTCAAAATTTTCAATACTTTTATCTATATCTAAAAAAGAGGAAAATGTTTGTATGTTTGTTTGTTTGTAATTTATGGACTCGAAAACCGCTGAATAGATTTTCCTGAAAATTTCCATATATACTGCAACATCGCCTGAAAGTAACTTAGGCTATATACATTTTGAATTTCCACTTGGAACTGGAGATATGTGCATATAAAATCTATTGATTGGTTGATGATACGGTCTCCAAATTTTTAATATGTAACAGAATCGTTCAGATTTGGATATAGCTCCCATATATATTTTCGACCGATTTTGTTCATTTGATGCCTCAAACGCAATATGAATGTTCGATTCCAATAAAATTTGGAATGTGTGACGGGATTTAATCCGAAAATAAATTTGTCAAATTATATTGAAATCGGTTCAGATTTGGATATAGGTCCCATATACATTTTCGGCCGATTTCATGTATTTGGTGGACCAAACACGATATGTATTTCCAATTGTAATGAAATTTAAAATAAGTAGAATTTGTGTAAGAATTTGTCAAATTAAATTGAAATCGATTCAGATTTGGATATAGCTCCCATATATATTTTCGACCGATTTCATGTATTTGATGCACCATACACGATATGTATGTTCGATTCCAAAGAAATATGGAATATGTAACGGGATTTTGATTAGAAAATAAATTAGTCAAATTATATTAAAATCGGTTCAGATTTGGATATAGCTCCCATATATATTTTCCGCCGATTTCACATATTTGATCCACAAAACACGATACGTATTTCCGATTCCAACGAAATTCGGCATGAGTGGCTAAATTTGGTACAAAAATAAATTTGACAAATTATATTCAAATACGCTCAGATTTGTTTATAGCTCCCATATATATACTCAGCCGATTTCACATATTTGATGCACCCAAAGCGAGGGAGACAAAATCTGGCACCAGAAAAAATTGCCAAATTATATTGAAATCAGTTGAGGTTTGGGTATAGCTAACATATATATTTCGGCCGATATTTGCTATGAAATAAATAAATCCGAAGGACAAACCCTTCGTGTATGTATGTCATGTTACTGCTTTTCTAATGGTTTTGGTTATTTACGCATTATAGTAGTGCAACAATTTTTTTTAATTTTAAATTTGTTTTTTTTTTAACCATCATATATTTGTAAATAAAATTTTGAATGCATATAAAATCAAAAGGGGTAGCGAAGCGCACCGGGTTCAGCAAGTATGTTATAACTTGCGAAACAAGTCAGTGATTCTTTACAACCTGCTATATCTAAATATTTCTCTCAACCAGAAACCTGAGAAATTCGCATAAAATTGCATATAAGTGCTCGATTTTCTGATTTCCAATATTTTTATCTGTATTAGATGAAGTATGAAAATTTAATGCTTCGGTTTACTATATCTGGTACCTTACTCACATTTAAAAAATTAAAAATGATCACATATCTCATATAAATTGAAAGAAGTAACCAATATAGTCCAAACCTGACACGTTGAAATGGACAATATTGGAACCTTCTCCATAGAAGGTGTACAATTTGAATAATCATAACAGAAGTCAAAATATATTTAAATCATCGAACATTGGCTGAGAATAAATATTCGTTCGTCGGCAAAAGGAGTTATGTGGACCTATATGAACACTACAATTTGCGGAAAGAACAGAAATTTCACATTCAACAATTTTACCGATGCGTATTGAACATTTTATTTTCATTTCATTCTCGATATAATGCCACATAGTTTTATCATGGCTTTTCATCGAAACAGTGAGGTCTCGCAAATCTCTATATGATTTACTGTATCTTCGATTATTGGCTATATTTATCAACGAAATCAAATCACTTCACTGATATCCAGTATATCGCATATATAGTAAATTATATAAATCTTATATATCAAAGAATTTCATGTGAGTTTGAACATTTTTTACTCAAGGACCGCTTGACTAATTTTGGCAATTATTACCAATTCGGCAAGAGGCCATGCCAGAAAAGGATAAAATTTAAAAAAATTAAAAGTGCATATTTTTAGGGATATTTTTTAATTTTGTCATATATATTCAGGGTGAGATGAAAAAAACTACAACCAACTTCAGACTGCTGTCATTTTTAAGCCACTCCTCCGACAGCTGTTAAAATGATTCCAGTGACAGCATTTTGGTGATAGTTTTCCAGAAAAAAAGTTATTCGTGATGGAATTCAAGCGTGGTAGTGTGATTTCTTTATATTTGACTGGAAAATCAAAAGTGGCTATCGTTAGAGTAAAGAAGCGACTTCATCGAAACCCGCGTAGCATTGCACGAAAAATGGCTCGTGAGCTGAACATATCGCAATATTCCATTCGGAAAAATATTAAAAAAATTAGCTCGGGTTAAAGCCATTAAAATTCCAAAAAGTGAAAGAATTTAAACCGCAACAGAAAGAAAATAGACTCAAAAGAGCTAAATAGTTGCATCGTTTGGGCGAAAGTGGTGAACTGCCGAATTCGGTTTTCTCCGATGAGAAAGCATTCGTTGTTCAGCAGTTTGTAAACAAACAAAATGATCGTGTTTAGTTGTCAAAGAGGTCAACTGAAAATGTGCACCTTCGGTTGGCCACCAGAACTCAAACGGCGGCCATGGTGATGGTGTGGGCCGCCATAACATCCGATGGTCGCTCTCCGCTCGTATTAATCGACCGTGACATCAGAATAAATGCCGAATATTATCGCGAAAATATTCTTGAGGGTGTACAAAAACCTTGGGCCCGCAAAGATTTTGGCCGCAGATCTTGGATTTTCCAACAGGACTCAGCGCCATCGCACTCAGCACGCGCCACCCAAGAATGGTTACAAAATGAGGTTCCTTGCTTCATTTCCAGTGCACGATGGCCACCAAAATCTCCGGATACCAATCCGTTGGATTATTGTGTCTGGAGTATTTTGGAAAGCAAGGTTGGCACTAAAAAATACCGAAGTGTCGATCACCTCAAGCAACACTTCGCCGAGGATGGACCAAAATGCCGCAGAGCAACATTGGGGCAGCGTGTGACGTTTTCAGTGGCCGTTTGAAGGCCACAATTCGTGTCAATGGTGACCAATTTGAACTAAACTAAACTTATTATAAAATTTGATGCTATTTCCGACATTTTTGCTTTCATTCAATAAAATTAAAAAAAAAAAAATAATTAAAAATTATGGCGTTTGACTTTGTTGCAATTTTTTATCTCACCCTGTATATCTTTGTTCATTCGTTTGTAACATAGAGAGGGAAACGAGATAGACCCATAGGTCCTTTTGATGATCTGCATAGAATCACATTCTAAGACGATTTATGCATGTCCGTCCTTCTGCCTGTCCGTGTATTTTTGTAAACAAACTACAGGTCGCATTTATTGCCCGAGTTAGAGGAAATTTTATACAAACTATTGGTTTGGCCCAAGAACAATCCGTATTGAAATTGGAGATAATCGGTCAAAATTTAGGTATAGCTCTCGTATATATCTTCGTCCGATTTGCCTTTTATGGTGCACCAAACGTGTTATATTAGTCCAAATATGATGAGATTTGATACATACAACAAAATTGAGCCTAGAAATCGGTTCAGATATAGCTATAGCTCCCATATATATTGTCCATCAGATTTGATATTTTTGTTCTCCACAGCCCTAATATGCCTTCCGTAACAACGATATTCGGGGAAATATCGAGATCGATTCAGATTTGTATATAGTTCCCATATATATCTTTAGAATGGGTCCGAATTGAATACATTTCGGCACATACGACCGAATACAACAGAAATAGAAGAAATTGTGTCATATATGATGAAAACCGGTTAAGATATACCTATAGATCCCATATACATGTTTCATCCGATATCGTGTTTAAGTCCCTCTCTACTGGTTTGACCATATACCAAGGGTCTCCTATTGTTTAAAACATATTTTGCCACATTTACGATATAACTATTGGTACAGAAAATGGGTCATATCGGTCCACTTTTGGGAATAGCACCCAGCATATTTGTCCCTTACATAATATCTTCCGCATTGAAGGGATTTCTGTAAAGTATATTCAACTAATTTATTCGTTATGTCTTATTCATCTGGGATGCATTTTAAAATATTTATAAGAATAGAGTATTCCATAACAAAGAAAAAGTTTGTTCTAATTGTAATTTTACATTGTAGTTTTAAATGAAACCCCTTTAAGAACGATTGAAGTGTGCATGGTTAAAAATATTTCCAATTGGGACACATTTTATGGCTTTTGATCAGCAAATGCTTTTAACGCCATGCATTTGCAATTTAAATTCCAAAATGATACAACCAAAACCAAGGAAGGGTGATTCCAATCAATAGCCAATGTGATAGTCCAAACAATACCATAAGGATATTTCCTTATCCTTAACGAAGCACATTGCGTCCGTATTTCATTGCACTCCAAGAGGTGATAACGGCATTTTCTTCTTCTCCAATTTGCGTTTGAATGGTTGTGCTTAGGTTTTTGCTTCCTTGGAATTCGCTAAATGTCAAAGTTCCATCATAAAGTGGCAAGCACGTGTTCATTATAATCCGAATGGAGAGTGGCAAAAAACACTATCCTGCGCATATCATCCTAGAAATGTCTATCCTTATTGATGTTGATACAATGCACTGATGGTATCCAACAATGGCTTAGAGCAAAAACAGAAAAAATACATCAGCAAAAAAGGAGATGGGATTCCAGAGGACACAGAGAAAGGAAGCTGGTGGTGGCATCATAGATCGGGAATGGCGCAAAAACGAAAAACAGAAATGGCCAAACTGCGATTTAGAAGAACTCTTTATGGCCTCGACAACGAACCAACATGCATTCCATACACATGTGGCTAAATCTTCTTCAGCGTAGAATAAAAACAATGCCAACATTCCATTCCAGATGTGATGTGAGAGTTTTTGGTTGAAGGAGGAGCGCAGGAAAAAACGAAAAGAGACCGGTAGCAGGGAGTGAGTGATAGCTACTAACAGAAAAATTCAAGCAGAACCAACAGCAATGAGAACCATTTTAGCAGTAACAATATGGCATGGCAGCATATTGACACTCATACCAATACCAATACAAATGCACATGCCCAAACACACATACACACGTGCTCACAGCAGGATATCACTGTTCACTTTTAAGGGATGAATTTATGCTGATATATCCCCTGACATCTTATGGCAAGACAGCGACGTCTCTAGCAGACACAGAGCATTTAGCAGGAATACCAACACCAACATCGACTGACTCTCAGTCAAAGCACCAACACCATGACAATACTCTCAGCAAATAATGTGTATATTGGCCATAAAACTACCCTTATGGGTGGCGAATTTTGCCGAAAAGAAACATTTCTACTCAGCAGACAATAAAGGAAGCCATCGGTAGGAGTTGAAAGAATTGTACACACACATACACATACATATGCATGACAATAATAAAATTCCAATATCTATTGAAGAAGTAGGGGAAGTTTTTAAAAATCGATAACTACGTTTGGTTGTTTCTAAGTTTTGTCGATGTTGTTGCAGTTGTTTACACTATTGGTTTTGCATTTGTATACAACGATTTTGACGCACACACACACATACACAAGAAATATACTTATGTATGTTTTATATATGTACGCGCACAAATAAACTTAAAAATGTGCTATAAGGACATTCGCACATTTTAATGGCCTTACACTGGGAAAAATTGATTCGTTACGCTGTTATAATTATTTCGAAAACGTTGAAGAATAATTACCTACCTTACGGAAAGATGCGTAAAAGAAACCGAATTCAATGCATGATCAAAATTATCCTAGAAACATAATGTAGTTGGGCGGGGTAGACCATGTGATATGCTACAATAGATAGATATTAAACCCTTTTGCTTTGAATGACAAATCCCTCAATATATTGGGATGAACAATAGAACTACTTAAACAATCATTCCCAACTTCAAAGTTCCTTCTCAAATTTGCGACTATCAGGGGTTATTAATAATGTATTTATTTACAAATCAAAGGCCGGGTTTTATTTTGTTTGTCGTAGTAGGCCTAAAGGCCTAAAGGCATTCCAAAGTAAATTTTGTTGAACAAAAAGGTACTTTTTCAGAAATCTTGGTTCTGGTTGAACATCAGTCTTGTATGACGGCGTAGAAGTGATATGTCGGAAGAGGTGAGCTAGTAATTTAAACTGACACTCTGGAAATTACAGGGTTGAGTGTATCATTTCTACCAGCCGATGGGTTAAATGTGCTATGGTGCTTTAATTCCGACCACCATTACCCCATGTTCTTAGATATAATATTTAAAACCCTCCGCGAACCCCACAGATATATGAGTCTCTTGCCGGCAATACTTGGGGAGCTGATAAGGAAACCTTGTTGTCCTCCTATAATGCTGTTGCATGGGCCAGTCCTCTATAAAACTTTAGACTCTCTTCAATAGTTCATATTGGGGTTTTTCGTGCATAATTTTTGGGAAAAAATTTGTTAATCAAAACGTCATACATCGCACTAAATTTTCTGATTTTCAGAGTTTTATATACCGGGTGGGATGAAAAAACTGCAACCAACTTCAGACTGCTGTCATTTCTAAGCCAGTAGTCCGACAGCTGTTAAAATTATTCCAGTGACAGCTCATTATATTGTTTAGAGAGAATTTTTCAGTAAAAAATGTTATCCGTGATGGAATTCAAGCGTGATAGTGTGATTTCTTTATATTTGGCTGGAAAACAACTAGTGGCTATCGTTAGAGCATTCCAGCATTCAATAGTTCGAAAAGTAAAGAAGCGATTTGATCGAAACCCGCGTCGCATTGGCCGAAAATGGGCTCGTGAGCTGAACATATCGCAATATTCCATTCGGCAAATATTAACAAATGAGCTCGGGGTAAAGCCATTGGAATTCCAAAAAGTGCAAGAACTTACAACGTAACAGAAGGAAAATATACTCAAAAGAGCTAAAGAGTTGCTCCGCTAGGCCGAAAGTGGTGAACTGCCGAATTTGGTTTTCTCCAATGAGAAGACATTCGTTGTCCAGCAGATTGTAAACAAACAAAATGATCCTGTTTACTTGCCAAAGAGGTCAGCTGAAAATGTGCACCTTCGGTTGGCCACCAAAACTCAAGCATCGGCCATGGTGATGATATGGGCCGCCGTAACAGCCGATGGTCACTCTCCGCTCGTATTCATCGACCGTGGCATCAGAATAAATGCCGAATATTGTCGCGAACATATTCTGGAGGGTGTATTAAAGCCTTGGGAATGCAAACATTTTGGCCGCAGATCTTGGACATTCCAAAGGACTCAGCACGCGCCACCCAAGAATGGTTACAAAATGAAGTTCCTCGCTTCATTTCCAGCGCACAATGGCAGACTTTGGACTTTCCAACAAGACTCAGCACCATCGCATTCAGCACACGCCACCCAAGAATGGTTACAAAATGATGTTCCTCGCTTCATTTCCAGCGCACAATGGCCACCATAATCTCCGGATACCAATCCGTTGGACTCTTGTGTCTGGAGTATTTTGGAAAGCAAGGTTGGCACTAAAAAATACCAACGTGTCGATCACCTCGGGCAGCCATAAGTCGTGCCAAAGGCGACCAATTCGAACAAATCTAAACTTATTTTAAATTTTGATGCTATTTCCGACATTTTTTGCTTTCATTTAATAAAATTAAAAAAATGTACAAATTATGGCGTTTGACTTTGTTGAAGTTTTTTATCTCACCCTGTATTCCAAACGTGTAAATAAAACAATTAAAAAAGCATCGAAGTTCGGTCGGCCCGAAATTTTTATACCTTCCACCATTCGGAAGGAACTTGATAAATTTCAAAAAAAAAATTCTCTTCCAGGGGGTAAAGTACTCATAGAGAACTTTATTTGTGGATTTTCAAAAAAATGCTGAAAAATGTTTCACATTGAAAAATGTGACTAAAATCTTTAAAATACCAAATGTCGAGAGGTATGATTACATGGGGGCAATACGATATCGTAGGTCTACATAGAAAATGTAGAATATAGAAACTAAGGGCCGAACTTTGAATACCCTCCACCATTTGGAACGAATTTGAAACTTTTCAAAAAATAAAATCTTTAAAAAATTAAGTTTAAATTTAAACCAGCAAAGAAAGTCTTAAAGTCGGGCGGGGCCGATTTTATGATACCCTACACCACTTTGCTAATTTAGTTGAGTTCCACATAACAATTAAAAGTTTTTATGGGAGAATTCAATCATACACCCTATGATTATAATTATAATTTAAAATTCAAAGGACGCCGAAGCATTTGTATCTTTTAAATTCAGACTTGTATTGCCCATTTGGTGCAAAATTAATTTGAAATCAGATAAAGATATATGTGAGCGATATCCAAATCTGATCTCGATAAAATTTAGCAAAGATATATCTGAGCTGTATTTGATATATTTCCCTGAATATCGTTGTTACGGAGTGCATATTACGGCTGTGGGTAACAAATACAACAAATCGGATGAACAATATATATGGGAGCTATATCTGAACCGATCTTCACCAAATTTGGCATACTACCTTCTAGACTCAATTCGGTCGTATGTGCCAATTTCAATAGGGTTCGTCCTTGGGCCAAACAAAAGATCTTGGCAAAATTTCATCTGGATCGGGCAATAAATGCGACCTGTACTTTGTTTACAAAAATACATGGACAGACGGACGGACGGACATGCATAAATCGACTCAGAATGTGATTCTCTGCAGATCATCAAAAGGAACTATGGGTCTATCTCGTTTCCTTCTGCCTGTTACAAACAAATGCACAAAGACATAATACCCTGACCACCTTGTGGTGTAGGGTATAAACAAGTAAGCAAAGGCTATAGTCGTGTGGGGCCGACCATGTGATACCCTACAACACTACAACATGTTAAAAGCCCCCTTATGTCCAAATCCATTTTTGAAGATTTCTTGTTTGAAATTATGTCATGGAGCACTGCCCAGATATAACCCTTACCATTTTGACAAGGGACATTTGTCCAAGATTTACGCACTCCGTCGTGTTGTTAGTTGTTGTGGTCCATTTTACAGCTAAATATAATTCAATGGTCATCCAAAATACTAGAATTCTTCTTTGTTCTTAACTCTCTTCTCAGGAGTGTCGGCTTCAATTGTGTGATCAGGAATTTTTTCTGTTTTTGGTTAATTTTGCGATCATCTCCCAAAACAAGAGACCCCTCTGTATCTCCAAATTTAGACTGATTTATATGATTTTCTTGATTTTCGTTAAGGAAATCGAAAAAAAAAACAAAAGTTCGCCTTTGTGTATTTCGGATATTGCCAGCCAAAAATAGTGATCCATTCTACCCCATATGCTAAACTCTAACTTCATTCGAGATTTCGTGTTATTTGGTTTCTATTTATGACCTTTTTAACGGCTAAAAAACCATCAATGTTTTTTGTTGCTGGCCCATTTCAACCCCTAAATATTATGCGATCAAAAAAGAAATAGGGTTCTATTCTGACCTGAACCCCACCTAAATTTTAAATTTCGTGAAGATCGGGCCATAATTGCGAACTGTAGAGTGATTACAAATAAACATGGACAGACGGACGGATATACATAGCTAGATCGACTCAGCTCGGCGAGATAGGAAGATTCATATATACTTTCCTATGTGGGAAATAAATATTTCGTGGTGTTACATAATTTTTGGCCCAATCAAACTTATAATACCCCCAACACAAAGTGTTGTAGGGTATAAAAATCTCTTCCAGCGGGGCAAAGTACTCAGAGAGAACTCCATTTGTAGATTTTCAGACTAAAAAATGATTCATATTGAAAAATGTGTCTAAAATCTTCAAAATACCAAATGTCGAGAGGTACGATTACATGGGGGGCTATACGATATCGTGGGCATACATAGAAAATATAGAATATAGAAAAAATATATAGAACAAAAAAAGTTCGGCCGGCCAAAAAAAGTGGTCCACCATTTGGAAGGAAACTGAAAAATTTCAAAAAACTTCCAGAAACTACCACTTAAATGAAAACTGTTATATGGAGACTATACGAAGGTGTGGACCTGCTTACGAAATTTTTTGCCATAGGCTGTAGTACCCATTACGGCGCGTCTTTATAATAAAATGTTTTATAAGTGGAAGGGAATCTCCGCCCAGGCATCTAAGGAGAGATCTTCATAATCTTGTAAGAGGTCTGAGATATAAAGAGGCCTATCAAGCTGGATTTCATAGTATTCCGACATGGTCACAAAAGGTTTGAAGGAATACAGGTTAGAGAACTAGAACTGTCTCTACAATCCTGAGTAGTTTTGTCGTATTGGACTCGTATTTACAGCAGTGGGCAGAACATCTGCCAAACGTGTGATAAAGGCCACATGACACGTTGCATCTCTGTAATTACCCACTCAAGTCAACTTATCTAACTCTAGTAGGTTAGAACCCAGGGAGTTATCGCCAAGATATTTTGTGGTTCGATGTATTATAAGACTTTTATATATATCGCCTTGGCCTAGGTGAAATTTGCATAAACCAACAATAATGAAGCATTTCTGGAACTGCACTTTACGACACATATTTTTCTGCCTTTCACACGGTGTTCAATGTTGTCATTACGAACGTGAATATGCAATTTTCTCGTTGGCAACCATTGTCAATAGCTGTGTAGGTACATTTCAAAATTTCGAAAAATCCCAGATGATGTTCAAGTTCGACAAACATTTGCCATGATTCCCATTGTTCTTCCTGTGTTCGTGCGTTCTTTGGCATACTGGCTGCCTGGCTGGCAATAGTTAACATTTATGGCAAAATGTCTGGCTGACATAGTCCCTTGTCTATAGTTTGTTGTTGTTCGTGTTGTTAGCTGGTATGGGCCATTGTGTTGATTATGTGGATCCGTACATACGCACGTACTTCTTGTGATTCCCTGCAATTTCTTCCGTACGCAATTGCGTTTCTTCTTCATTCCGCCAACAATGAGAAGAATTACCCTTATTACACAGAATTTGCCCGTAGATATGTGTTGGGGGTGTGTGTGCGAGTGTGTGTGTGATGTCTGAAAGCACATTCCTTTTATTGCTAACACCGTGGCGGGTGTATCTGTTCGACAATAAACGAAAGGAGCATCCAGCTAACAGCGGGAGGAAGTCCATGGGGAGTGTTTAGCTATTCTGTTGAGTTTATGGCTGTTGATTTTTTTTTGTGTTTCGTTTCGCTTTCTCTCTCTTCGTTTTGTTTTGATTGTTCGGAACATTCGGCCATTTGCAATATAGACGAGCATTTCATTAACCATTTGCCGGGTGTAAAAATGTTTGGTGGCCGTTTTTGTGAGACAGACACACAACAAAATACATTCCGGTAATGACGGAACAGCAGACCAACAAACAATCAGACAGTTGGACAGATGAGCCATAGTCGTCTGTCAGCACATTGTAGACTGTCTGCCAAAGTTGGTAAGTGGGGGGGGGGGAAAGAAACACTCATGGAGGTGTTACAATAAAAGTTTGAACACAAATTTACTCACATACGTACAAATATCCTGCTGGCGATTTAACATTTGAAAAAGACTTTCACACAAATGTTCACAAATCGTCTGCTGGTCAGTTGTTATGGGGTCGACTTCATCATACGCCTGCAGCTTAAGAAAATTATTTATTTTTTTGTTGCGGGCTTTTTTCATTAACATTTTATGTCTTTAATAAAAGGATTTGCTGTCGGAATTTAACGGAAGGCGTTTTCCGATGCAGACAGGCAATGATGCGTTGGAGGCCGTGAGCTATTATGGGAGTAAATAAGAATGAATATACGGAAAAAGGATTATAATGGGGGGATTTTTTCCATAACTTTTGCATGGACTTCCAAAGCAAGAATAGGAGATTTTTAACAAGACTCGTGAATTTCGAAGGACTATAAGGCAACAATGGTGGATTTTTAACACTAAATTTTGGTAGACTCATAACTTTTTAACATTTTTTTTTTTTGGAAACTGGAAGACCATCATCATCATCAACATCATGGACTCAAACATAATAAAATTTGAAAACCGTAAATTTTTTAACAATGTTTAAAAAAGCACGGAAGCTGGAATCTCGTAGTAATGGACAATTTTTTAGAAGGAATTTAAAACCAGGGGCTGATTCTTTTTCTATGAAAATATGAAGTGAAAAATATTTTCTTTATAACATTTTTCATTTAACATTTCTTTTCTTTATAAAACTTTTCATTTCACATTTTCAAAGAACAAGAATTAAGGCCCAGAAATGTGTTTTTTCTAAAAAATTGTTTAAGGCCCATTACTTAAAATTTAAAATAATAAATTTTGAAGGTCTATCAAAGTTAGAATTGTATTTTTTATACTTGGGCGAAAAAGTATGTAACACCCCAATATATTGGTTTTCCACATAGGAAAGTATATATGGATCTACCTATGGTACAATAAGGAGGTAGGACAGCTTCGTAAAATTACAGAAATACAGCCCTGGGGCTATGCCCGCTTCCTGTCAGATTAATTCAAAATTATATACAACAAGTTGTTTCCCTTTTTTCATATTTTTCCCCATTTTTAAAATGAGTTAAATAGCGCGAAAAATGAACGAAATGCCTGTATTTTCTCTCAAAATATGATCCAGACTGTTCAATCTTTCAATTTCATCGCTAAACTGGTTAATAGCTTTAATGCGCGAGTTGCAATGTACGTGTCTTCCAATCATTGGTTTTGAAAAAATTTTTGCAAACATGGCAGTAAAATCTAAAAAAATTGCATAAAATGATGCCAATAATGATGCTAATAACGATTTTGTAGTATTTTGTGACATTTTTTATCGCATGCGATTTTTTCAATTTGACTTATAATATTGAAGTGTACATTTTGTAATATAATTTCACCTTACAACACAGGTTGGAATTATAATATACAGATTGCAATTATCATCCGATCCTCACGAATATATTCATATATGTAGTGCGATTTTCTAACTCATTTTTAAGTTACCGACAAAAGTCGGTAAAAGTAAAATGCTTATAATTTCGGTAAATAAAGATATTTATTGGTAAGTTAGCGACGAAACCAAAGTAGTCGCTAAAACCTACCGATAGATACCAATGTTGTCAAAATTAACTTAATTTTCTATATCAAAATATGTCTTAGAGAATTCCACTGCAGACCTAGAGTTGTTATAAATATTGGGACATGCAAAATGTTAAGACAATTGAACTCTCAATTAAGATTTTATAAGGGTTAAGGTTATTCAAACTTTTGACCCTTTGTGAGGGAGGTACTAGAAGGAGTCGGTCTATATTGTCTATTTTGGCATCTAATATAGTACAGATACAAATATTAGGATTTTTAAAGTTTGAACAAAATCGGAAGATTTTTGTTCTGTAAGGTATTTTTTTGGGTAAAAATTTTACCGAGTTTAGACCAAATCGGATACTCCCTTCGAGAGTCATCGGGCCTACCAGCCAGACAGAGAAACAGGCAAACAAACGGACGGACGGACGGAGATCGCAAGGTCTACACCAAATGTCCTGAACAGATTTTGTCCAAAGAGACCTAGGGTCTAAAAGTGTTATTTCGATTAGGCACGTTTTGACTGAGGGTATAATGATTTTGCTTTTAACTACCTGTATCCTAAAAACCGCCCATTTTGGAAAAAAATCTACAGTTTTCAAAAAAAAAAAAAAAAAAGAAAAAAAACTGTAATTTGGCTGGAACGAACTTCACAATTTTCAAAAATATAAAATCGTTAAAAACTCTGTTAAAATCTTAAAAATAGCGAATGTAGCCATTATATAAGGGTCTATACGACGACGGGGACCTGCATAGGCAAGCTTTGTCACAAGACATTACAAAATTCTGATGCGAAACTTGAAAAAAATTAGTGAATAATCATCAAAATACCGAATATACTATATACTATATAGGGGTGCTATACCAAAACGTGGACTTGCACAGACAATTTTCTATCATAGGTTGTAGTATCCGTTAGGAACTTGAAATACCAAATTTGAAACAATTCCGGTAATTAAATTTATCGCCCATATCATCGAAATACCTAATATCGAGAGATACCGCTATAGGGGGGCTATACGAAAACGTGGACCTGCACAGACAATTTTCTGTGTTAAGCTGTAGTATTCATTACGAACTTCAAACACCAAATTTGAAACAATTCCGGTGAATAATGTCGCTAAAATCATCAAAATACCGAATATCGGGAGGTACCGTTATATGGCGGCTATACCAAAAAAATGGCCCATTTTCAATACCTGCAGACATAATATACATTTGAGTAAAATTTTATCAATCTACTTTAAATCGTTCGGAAGCAAGAGTGATTTCCACAGACGGACATCGCTAAATCGACATAGAATTTTATGCTGATCAAGAATATATATACTTTGTGCGGTCTAAAATGTATATATCGAGATGTTACAAACGGAATGACAAACTTTATATACTGGTGGAGGGTATAAAAAAAAGTAAGGAAAAGTCAAAAGTCGGGCGGGGCCGACTATATGATACCCTACACCACTATGAATATTTAGTAGAGCTCCCGTAACAAAAGAATTTATTTGAAGTAGATCATACCACCCGTCAACATTTGGCTTTAGAGCAGTTATAGTTTGCTATAGATTTGAAATCAGATAAAGATAAATATGGGAGCTATATCCAAATCTGAACTGATCTCGATAAAATTTGGCAAAGATATTTCTGAGCTGTATTTAATATATTTCCCTGAATATCGTTATTTCGGAGTGCATATTACGGCTGTGGGTAACAAATACAACAAATCGGATGAACAATATATATGGGAGCTATAGCTATATCTGAACCGATCTTCACCACATTTGGAATACTAGCTTCTAGACTCGATTCGGTCACATGTGCCAAATTTCATCCCATTTGTGCAAATATTACACGTTTGGTGCACAATAAAAGGTAAATCGGACGAAGTTATATATGGGAGCTATATCAAAATCTGAACCGATATCGATAAAATTTAGCAAAGGTATTTTTGAGCTGCATTTGAAATATTTCCCCAAATATTGTTGTTATAGAGTTAATATTACGGCTGCGGATGACAAGAATAACAAATCGGATGAACAATATATATGGGGGCTATAGCTATATCTGAACCGATTTCGGTCAAATTTGGCATACCTATTTTCAGGCCAAATTGGTTGTATATTCCATACTATTCGGGCAGATCTTACACGTTTGGTGCACAATATATGGGAGCTATATCTAATTTTTTACCGATTATCTCCAATTTCAATAGGGTTCGTCCTTGGGCCAAACAAATGTTGTTTGGAAAATTTCATCTCAATCGGATAATAAATGCGACCTGCATTTTGTTCACAATAATACATGGAAAGACATACGGACGGACGGACAGACGGACTGAAATGCATAAATCAACTCAGAAAGTGATTCAATGGAGATCCTCAAAAGTAACTATGGGTCTATATCGCTTCCTTCTCCATGTTACAAACAAATGCACAAAGACATAATACCCTTACCACTATGTGGTGTAGGGTATAAATATATATCGGAGCCGAGTTGCACAAAATGGAAACGTACGTCCCGGAATTCATTCCATTTGGCCTGATATTAGCCATTATTTGCAGAATAAACTTGAAATCGCATTAAGGATATATGGGAGCTATATCCAAGTCTTAGCCGTTCTCGATAAAATTTGGCAGATGTATTTCTGAGCTCTGTAAGATATCTGGTACCAAATACCATTGCTGCGAATGCATATTAAGAATCTGAGGGACTCAATCACCAAATCGGATAAAACATATGTATGGAGCTATAGCTACTTCTGATCCGATTTACACCAAATTTAAAGTACTGGTTTATAGGATGAATTCAGTCGTAAATGCCAAAACTCAGTCCATTTGGTCTGATATTAGCCATTTGGTGCACAATTAACCAGATATAGAATAAAGATTTATGTGGGAGCTACATCCTAATCTGAACCGATCTCGACAAAATTTGACAGAGGTATTTTCGAGCAGTATCTGATGTCCGGTACCAAATATCATTTATCTGAAGTGCGTATTACGCATGTGAGGGACTTAAAACCCCAAATCGGATGGGAGCTATAGCTATATCTGAACCGATTTTCTCCATAATTTGATTTATTTGCTTCTAGACAGAATTCGTTTGGATGTATCAAAATACAGATCATTTGGACTAAGATTAGCCATTTGGTGCACAATTAACAGAAATAGGTTGAAGATATATGGGAGCTATATCTAAATCTGATCCGATTATCACCTATTTCAATAGTTATCGTCCTTGGGCCAAACAAATATTGTTTGCAAAATTTCATCTCAATCGGATAATAAATGCGACCTGCATTTCATTCACAAGAATAGATGAACGGACTGAAATGCGTAAATCGACTCAGAAAGTGATTCTATGTATATCCTCAAAAATAACTATGGGTCTATCTCGCTTCCTTCCCCATGTTATAAACAAATGCACAAAAAAATGGTCCCAGCCGTCCAAAATGGCGCGGCCAATATCTTACACCATTTAACAGTTACAAATACTGTTTTCCATGACAATCTTTTGAAGGGAAATTGGCAAACTTCAAATCGAACATAAATTTCTTGCAAACAACTGAAACATAGGCCTTTCCTAAAATTTATTATGGGAAAGTTGCTTCTTATATCTGCCAAAGATTGTTTAAAAAATCAAAAGGTCCCATGGAACCACAGTGCAACGTAGGAAGTGTATATAGTATCTAGCGGGTCGAATGAGCCCAAAACATGTAATAAACGCGCATATACATGATTCATGGCTTTATTTAAATTTCCCCTTTAACTCCATTGCAAATCTGCAAAAAATTTAATTAAATTCTGTTTTGCCAAATTAATTTTTCTTGCATTTTTGACATTTGACCTTAAACACAGAATATTCTTTGGTATCCAAATTAAATAATGTTATCAAACTTGGAAGCGTATTCACGTTTTCATTATAAGAATGCTACGAGTGGCCATTTAAAAATATACTCATCACCAGGCTTGACCTTGGGAATATAAAGAGAAAGAGAGACAGAAGTATAGAGCCAAAAGTCCAGCCAGCAAAATATTGAATGTATCTGTCAGCTTGAAATACGGATGTTAGTTGCTACTGAATAAAGATTTAACTTTTGGCTCCAACGTGTTTTGGCCAAAAACCACTTTGGGGCACAACAAGTAATTAAGTAACATTTCCTGTAAATTATTTCTTAGTTCTACTAATGACCACACTTAATTAAATTATTAGGATTGGATGCTAGCTCGGAAGGGCAACAATGGAGAGTAGAAGAGAGGGAGAGAGAACCAAAAAGGCTAAAGGACTTTTTGACAAATTGACTTTATGTTCCGTCTAATGGTAACCTTATTTACGTAAATAGATATTGGGGTGTCATGCATGCACTTGTGAAAAAATCAACCTGTATTTAAATTAAAGAATGTCCTTTCTTTAATTCAAGAGCAATAGGCAAATTTTAGCTCTATGAAGTTTATATAGTCTAAAATTGAATCTCCTTTTTAAAATTTATTTCAGGATACCCTCATATGCCCACATCCTTATTGCAACTGTAAGCAATTAGAAAGATATCCTTGGATTTTGTTACCCAAAGACCAAAAACCGACACCAAGAAAAAGAGATGTAAAAGAGTTTCAGTTGCACACAGTCACATAATGTGTGTGTGTTTTGTGTGTGAAAGCATCCCAGCCATACGGTCTTTATGGTTGCACTCACATGTCCCTGTTTAGTAATAATTGAGAAAAATGGCTATAATTTGTTTATGGCACAACATAATCAAATGTCAGGGAACAATCCTCTTCTACCAGAAATCAAATGCAAAAAATTTAAAAGCATTTTCTACTCAAGTCGTAACAATTTACAATAATAAAGTAAAATGTGAAAGGAAATCCGGGGTAATGTGGGTGGTATATGGGTGCATATAAAAAAATGGCTGGGGAATGGGAATTTTAGAGTCGTTCAATATAAAATTCATGATTTATTTTCGTGCAATTCCTATGATATGAGACCTACATCAAGTTGTGAGGACAATCAAAAGCCCATGGAAGATAAGTAAGCAACTTAGGCGCCTGAACACGTAAATATGGGGTTTCGGAGTAGAACGATGACTGAAAAGCTTGATATCTTCCAATCTGCAGAGCAATTACTTAGTCTTAGAAATAATATCAAAAATGTTGTTAGTCTTAATTTAGAGAGAGAAAGCCCACAGGGTGGGGTGTAAGCATTGCTTTCTTTATCAAAAATATTTAGCCTTATGTCTACAGAGGGGAAATTTGCCTAGCAACGATGACTTCCGTAGGAAGTATCCGATTCGGTCTGTCATACAACTTCTCGAAATACTCATGTCTAAGTCGATTTAGCAATGTCCGTCTGTCTGTTGTAATCACGCTATACTTCGAACGAATTGAGATAGAAGGCTAACATTTTGCACAAAAAATTGTCTATGCAGGTCCACACCATCGTATAGCCCACATATAACGGTACCTCTCTTTATTCGGTATATTATTTACCGGAATTGTTTCAAATTTCGTATTTGAAGTATCGGTAGGAATCGGTAATACAGTCAATGGCAAATTCCTTTCAAATGTAGGAGGATATTAAAAGTTCAGCCTGGCCCGGCCGAACTTTGGTGCTTTTTATACATTTGTGCATTTGTTTGTAACTTGGAGAAGGAAACGAGATAGACTCATAGTTCCTTTTGGTGATCAGCATAGAATCACATTTTGAGTCGCTTTATGCATGTCCGTCCGTCTGTCTGTCCATGTATTTTTGTAAACAAAATGCAGGTCGCATTTATTATTCGATTGAGATGAAATTTTCTGAATAAGATTTGTTTGGCTCAAGGACGAACCCTACCATATATATCCTCATCCGATTTTAGGTTTCTTGTGCACCAAATGGCTAATATCAGTCCAAATGGTGTGAACTTTGCTACATCCGACCGAATTTAGTCTACAAGCATGTGCTTCAAATTTGGTGAAAATCGGTTCAGATATAGCTATAGCTCCCATATAGATGTTTCATCCGATTTTAGGTTTCTTGTGCACCAAATGACTAATATCAGTCCAAATGGTGTGAATTTTGGCACTTCAGACCGAATTTAGCATAGAAATAAGTACTTTAAATTTGGCTATAGCTACAGCTCCCATATATACGATTCATCCGATTTGGTGTTTTAGTCCCTCAAATTCGTAAAATGCACGATACAAGAATAATATTGTTTTCAATTTTATGAAGATCGGCTCAGATTTGAATATAGCTCCCACATATATATCATTATTCGATTTTAGGTTTATTGTGCACCAAATAGCTAATATTAGCCCAAATGGAGTGCATTTTTGCAATTAAATCGAGTTTAACATTGATGGAAGAATTTCAAATTTGCTCCCATATATGTGTTTCACCCGATTTAGTTTTTAAATCTCCAACTTTGTACCAGATATGTCATAGAGCTCAGAAATTGCAATTTAAACTTTTCTTTTTCGAGAGTTCTACTAAATATGCGTAGTGGTGTAGGGTATCATATAGTCGGCTCCGCCCGACTTTTGAGCTTCCCTTACTGGTTTACCTGTTTTTATATTATTTGGTTCGAAAATGCACAAAATCGGTCAAATTATTCTGAAATCGTTCACACAAACGCCTAAAAAACATAACACATATCTCGTAGCGGGTAAAGATGTAATCGAAATAATTTTTAGGATTGGTTTAAGTATATATATTTTTTGGAATATTTTATCTGCAGTCTTCAATATATTTCCATTATTACATCGTTTTCATATTATAAGTTTGATTGGGCCAAAAATTATATAACACCTCGAAATGTTGGTCCCCGAAAAGTTATATTCTGGCCGTTACGTAGATGCCGGTAGTAAATATATCGGATATTTATATAGCGGGTATATACAAAAGGAAGGGATGTTAGCCAGAATGCTTGTATCTCAAGAATGGCTGGACTGATTTTGACAAATTTTGTCAACTCAGAATGGCCTCTTGACATAAAGGAATAAAATCGCATAATAATAATGTTAATATAGATTTTGATATTTTTTTTATTTTTTTTTTTTCAAATTTTTTATCGCATGCGATTTTTTCAATTTGATTTATAATAATGGAGTGCACATTTTGTAATATTTTTTCACCTTACAACACTAGTTGGGATTATTATATACGGATTGCAATCATCGTCCGATCTTCGCGAAAATTTTCATAAGGGTAAGGTTAGGCTCAGAAGGGCTAGACCTATTGTTTTTAAAGATGTCCGGGTTTAAACGGTCCAACAACTAAAAATGTTTTTGATTTTGCAGCCGTTTTAAAGGTCACAAATAGAAACCAAAGGACCCGAACAGGGGACAGCGGGTAGTATGGACCACTGTGTATGGACTATGAAAAAAATTTTAACATTTTACCAAAAAGTGAAGTTCAGCTGGTGCTTACGTTAGATAAACCAGTAAATAAAGGACAACAGTTGAGCGCTGCCGACTTTATGATACCCTACACCACTATGCATATTTAGTGGATCTACCTGTATCAAATAAACCTTTATATCGGAAATATACAAATAAACCTTGACATCGGCCCAAAAGTAAACTTCCGATGTTTTTTTTTTTGGCTGTAATTGACAAAAATAAAGTGAAAAACTTTGATTCCGCTTGTGGATTATTATACCCTCCACCTTGGAAAGGAGGGTATATGAACCTTGTCATTCCGTTTGTAGCATCCCCAAATATTCATCGTAGACACCATATTCCTAATCAGCATAAAATTCTAAGTCGATGTCCGTCTGTCTGTCTGTTGAAATCAGGATAGAGCTTCAAAATTTAGCAGAACAATCTGTACTGTTTCTAGAAAGGTTGGTATTAAAAATGAGATATATCGGTCTACGTTTTGGTATAGCCGCCATATAAGGGTGCCTCCCGATATTCGGTATTTTGATGATTTTTGCCACATTTTTCCACGAATTTGTCCAAAAATTGGTATTTGTGGGTCATAATAGGTTGTATCTCGTATGGCCAACATTTTATGTATAGGTCCACGTTATAACGGTACCTTCCAATATTCGGTGTTTTGGTGATTTTTGCGCATTTTTAACGGATTTGTTCAGAAATTGGTATTTGTAGTTCGTAATGGGTTGTAGCCCCCATATAATGTTACCTGCTTATAAAAATTTTAGAAGATTTAATAGATGACAATCCTTGAAGTATAAAATTGTCTATAGAGGTGCCTGTTTTGGTATGGCAAGTTTTTAGGACAGGGTTTTTGATAAGTTTAACTGCATTATGTAAACGGTCTTACTGGTATATGAATTTTAAAGTGAAACACGCTTGAATTCAGATACTTTTATATAAAAATGGTTCCTTTTCTTTTAGGTGGAAGATATTAAAAGTTCGGCCCTATTGTTTGTATACCCTCCACCTTGGAAAGGAGGGTATATTAACTTTGTCATTCCGTTTGTAACTAGTCTAAATATTCGTCGTAGACCCCATAATGTAAATATATTAATAATCAGCATAAAATTCTAATTTAACGATGTCCGTCTGTCTGTTGAAATCACGATACAGGCCACATTATTGACGAAGAACGTTTAAATTTAGCAGAATAATTTGTATTGTGTCTAGGATGGTTGGTATTGACAATGACATATATCGGTCCGGTATAGTACCCATATAACGGTACCTCTCGATATTCGGAATTTTAATGATTTTCGCCGCATTTTTTCATGGATTTGTCTAAAAATTGGTATTTGTTGGTCATAGTGGGTTCCAGCTGCTGTGGCGAAACATTGCATGTATAGGTCCACGTTTTGGTATCGCCCAAATGATGATGTTTGCCAATTTTTTTTTGGGTTTGTATAAAATTTGGTGTTTGTTGGTCATAATGGGTTCTAGCTCCGGTGGCGAAACATTGCATGTATAGGTCCACGCTTTGGTATAGCCCCCATATAGCGGTACCTCCCGATATTCGGTATTTTGATGATTTTTGCCACATTTTCCCACGAATATGTCTAAAAAATGGTATTTGTGGGTCATAATTGTTTCTAATGTTTCCATTACCCTAAGGTGGGGGGTATTATAATGCCGAACTTAATGTTTTTTTACTTGTTTTTATTTTGTCTTAAAGTTTTTACCTATTGGAACCACATTTTTTCCAAACCCAACTCATCAATATGCTGCAAAAAGAAGTCGTTGATCATTGATTTGTAGCCCTCGCCATTTACAGTAACGGTTTGGCCTGACGTCTTTCAAGAAAAAAGGTCCGATGACTTCTCCAGCGAAAGCAGCACACCATACAGGGTGATATAAGAAAAAAAAAACTGCAACAAAGTCAAACGCCATAATTTTTACATCATCGTGAACCCCATAAAATATATACATTCATGATTTATTTAACGATGTCCGTCTTTTGTTAATTACGAAACAGCACACGATAATTGACGTAATTTCACACAATAATTTGTTTTGTGTTTAAGATGGTTGGTATTTGAAATGAGATATATCGTTTTACGTTTTGGTATAGCCCCCATATAACGGCACCTCCAGACATTCGGTATTTTGATGGTTTTAGACACATTCTTCCACGGATTTGTACAAAAATTGACATTTGTAGTACGTAATGTGTTCTACAACCGGTTTTCTAAACATTGTCCATATTGGTCCACTGTTTCCATATATTCCGTTGTTTGAAAATCCCAGTAACATTTTGTTGTATATAAATGCAAGGTAAAATTTAAAAATAACTGGGAATATCGAAAAACCTAAACATGGACCTGGACCCATTGCTGGAAGTCCTTACGGAAAAACAAATAATAATGTTTAAGGTCTAGTGACAAACTTCAACTTAAATTACCCCAACTAGCTGTGCTGGCAATGCTGTAAATTGTTTTTATATATTTCTTTATGACTTTGATTTAAATTGATTCCAAATTTACAATACAAATTGCCATACCTTTTTTTCGTTATTCGTTTGCTATCGTTTCTCTCCCCAAAAATCCAATCTTTAAGAAAACATTTAAAGTATTACTTTCTGCTTTCCGTTTCTTTCACGAAGAGTACACATAAAAATATACAAAACACATTTTCGGCATGTATGCAAGAAAAAACAAAATGAAATGGAAAAAAAATTAAGTGGATTACTTTTAATTCAATTAATTTCTCCCCAAAAAATCCGCAGAATTAAATTTGCCGAAAAACAACACAAGAAACATGAATACATAAACAAATCCCCCAAAAACCGAAGAAGTCTTTAATTTTTTGCTCCTTCTCTCCGTAAACTGAGCGAAAGGAATGAAGGAAGACAGAAATTCAAATGCACACAAGACATAAACAAAAAAAGAAAATGAATTCATGGGTAAGCAGTTGTGCAGAGGCGCAAGTAGAACAGAGATTAATGAAGAACTTAAATGATGATGATAGTTATTAGTTGACAGATATGCATACATATGTGTGTATTGGGGTGGCCAGAAAAATCAATTAAAATATTTTCCACAGCAAGTGGAAACAACGATAACCAGGCTGTACTTTTTATACCATTAAAACTTGAAAAATTATCAAATCTCTCAGAAATTCCTATATCTATATTTCATATTTTTTTATACCCTACACCACTTAGTGGTAAGGGCATTATGTCTTTTTGTGCATTTGTTTGTAACATGGAGAAGAAAGCGATATAGCACCATAGTTACTTTTAAGGATCTTCATAGAATCACAAACAAAAGAAATGCAAACAATATTTGTTTGGCCCAAGGACGAACCCTATTAAAATTGTGATAATCGAATCAGATTTAGATATAGCTCCCATATATCTTCAACCGATATTGGTTTAATTGTGCACCAAATGGCTACTATAAATCCAAATGACCTGTATTTTGGAACATCTGACTGAAATCACTCTAGAAGCAAGTCCAATAAATTTGGAGAAAATCGGTTCAGATATAGCTATAGCTCCCATATACAGGGTGAGATAAAAAACTGCAACAAAGTCAAACGCCATAATTTTTATATTATTTTTTAAATTTTATTGAATGAAAACCAAAAATGTCGGAAATACCGTCAAATTTTAGAATAAGTTCAGATTTGTTCGAATTGGTCACCTCTGGCACGAATTATGGCCTTCAAACGCCAATGAAACGGTCACACGCTGCCGGAATGCTGCTCGGCGGTATTTTGGCCCATTCTCAGCGAAGCGCTTCCTTGGGGTGATCGACACGTTGGTATTATTTAGTGCCAACCTTGCTTTCCAAAATACTCCAGACACAATATCCGGAGATTTTGGTGGCCATTATGCGCTGGAAATGAAGCGAGGAACCTTTGTAAAAAAAGAAAATCGGACAGATATAGCTGTACCTCCCATATATATGTTTCATCCGATTTGGAGTATAAGTCCCTCACATTCGTAATATGCATTCGATAACATTGATATTTTGTTCCAGATATCTTAAAAAGCTCTGAAATACCTTTGCCAAATTTTATCGAGAACGGCTAAGATTTATCACCAAAGTTTCCGCACAGTTATACATAAGCACACACCTGTCAAAACCCACCAAATTCTCTCCACCCTGGACACCAACTCGATTCGATGACAAATTTCAGGATTTTAGCTCTATTCATTCATCCAATATCAAATTTGGTACGATTTGGTACTTTTCGTACAATTCTAGTACACATTTTCAAAACCACATCCATATCCCAGATACCAACATAGACCTCAACATTAAATTTCCGGATTCCAGCTCTATCCCTTCAACCAATTAAGTACCACTTAGTACTTTTTGAAAAATTATAGCACAGATTTCCAAAACCACCTCCATTGAGACATGGTGATGGTTTTGAAAATGCAAACACCAACAGTGACATATCTATATATATAAATGTAAGTTGTGTTAGTTACTACGCTTATAACTCAAGATACGCTGATCCGATCTTAACGATTCATACAAATTCGGAATTGTCTCTTTTCCGAAAAGGATAATATTCAAAAAAAATCGCGTAAAAATGTGATATATTAACATTTTCATTTTGACTTTTGAAATGTACAATAGTAATGTTTTATTTTGCATGAGTTTTTTCCATTTTGACTTACTTTTTTCTAATGTACATTTGTAGTGTTTTTTTTATATTTTTTTTAATTCGAATATTAATACCAATTTATTTAATTGACTTGATTTCTTGAGAACTGAAATTGATGGCGGGTTGCATGGAAGTCAGTCAAATGATATCGAAATAACTTAACGCGGTTAGATCAATGTTAAAAGATAATTACTTTTTCAAAATCGCTAAAAAACACGATAAAAGAGATCTCATGGCAAAAATTCTCAAATCGGGAAAAATCGAAAAAAAATTCAATGGAAATTGACTAGATATGGAAATAATCCATCCAATGAGAACTTAAAATGCAAAATTCATTGGGACTGTAACCAGTGAAATACCGAATATGAAGAGCACTGTTATATGCAAACTATATAAAATAGTGGAGCAAATTGAAAATTTGGAAAGAAAAGGATACATTTCCTCGGAAAATTCTTCCGAAACCTTAAAAGTAACCTTAACTCCCATGAAATGTTATACGGTGACTATGCGCTATCATCAGTAGTCAGTTTGGTTTGTAATTAAAAATCCCAAAAAAAGGGGGGGGGGGGGGTCGATCAAACTTTTTTAGGGTCCATTTTATATAGTTTAACCAAACACAAAGGGCCTCAAATATTTTGCTCTATACTTCGCAAAAGTTACCATAGAGTCTTAAATTTTTCCTAGGGTTTCATGAATAATCAGCTGTTCAAAATATATATCAGATGTATATCAAATGTTGGTAATTTGACATTTTAAGAAGAACAACACATTTTTTCAAATAATTATAAGAATAGGACCATGCTTTGGTATAACCCTTATATGTGGACCTATTTCTTTCATATTACAATAATCCGCCCAATGAGAACTCAAAATGCAATTCATTGGAATTGCAATCAGTGAAATACTGAATATAAAGGGTGCAAAATGGTAGAGCGAATTGGACATTTAGGGAAAAAAAAAAAACTTTCAAGATATCTTAAATCGCTTTTGCAGGTCACGATATATGACCCCCGGATAAGGGTACACTCCTTTTCAAGTATAGTTTACATTTTAACCATATTTTACTCATACGCATTTTAGCAAAAGTTGGTAATTTGAGACGAAACCATCCTCGCAAAAAATGATCACGTTTTGGTATAACCATTATATAATTTAAGCTATATTCGGGGTTTTCGACATTTTTCTTTCATTTTCAGGCCTTTATTTGGCATCTTTGTTTCTACGGGTGTAAAAAACCTCTTCTCATAATATTTTGACTTTTGAAGTAGAGTCCATCTTGGTCTTGATCACAATCATCAATTGATTTGGCTAAAAATTGTATTTAGGCTACTCTGGGATAGAGAATCGTCTTACAGATAATTGTCCACATAGGCATTTATTTGAGTATAGTTTCCACATTAGTGTACCCGCAAATCCACCTTCCTAACCAATGTTTGGTCAGAGAAAAAAAAATTGGTATACTATTGAATTTTTAACTCTCAAGAGAATATTGGCTGGGAACGTAGATGTGGGATGTACGTCTACATGCTTTGATCTCCGAAATATCAAATTGTGGCAGAAACATGAAAAAATCACGAATATTATTTTTTGGATCGTTATTGAATTATACTATGAAGAAAAATATGGACTTTATGGGTTTTGCAACACACAATTTAAATGACAAAAATAAATTAATTCCTATCTTAAGGTAATGGGTGTAAAAGACCAATTATCTTTGACTATTTTGAAATCATTCAGATCAGTGTTCTATAATGCTTTAAAAAATATGCATTAAAAACTAAAAGTAGGGGCCGGCAACGCGGACCGGTCCAGCTAGTATATCATATTTCAGGATTTTTGCTCTATTCCATCACCCTACACCAAATTTAGTACCATAGTACTTTTCGTAGAAATATAGGACGAATTTCCAAACCACCGTCAAATCTTAAACACTGATGCAATCAGTAATCTAAATATCACATTTCAGAATGTTATCTCCAAGCCTCCATCCAATACCAAATATAGCACCATTCGGAACCACCACCGTACAGGGTGAGATCAAAAAAGTGCAACAAAGCCAAACGTCATAATTTTTACATTTTTATATCCTCCACCATAGTATGGAGGGTATATTAGGGTTTTCATTCCGCAAAGTATAAATATTCTTGATCAGCATAAAATTCTAAGTCGATTTAGCGATGTCCGTTCGTCTATGCGTCTGTCCGTCTATGGAAATCACTCTAGCTTCTGAACGAGATGAAGTAGATTGATAAAATTTTACTCAAATTTATATTATGACTGCAGGACTATTGGTATTGAAAATGGGCCATGTAGGTCCACGTCTTCGTATAGCCCCCATATAACGGTACCTCCCGATATTCGGTACTTTGATGATTTTGGCGACATTATTCACCGGAATTGTTTAAAATTTGGTATTTGAAGTTCGTAGTGGATACTTCAGCCTATGACTGGAAATTGTCTGTGCAGGTCCACGTCTTCGTATAACCCCCATATAATGGTACCTCCCTATATTCGATATTTTGATGATTTAAGCTACATTATTCACCGATTTTCTTTCAAGTTTCACATTTGAATATTGAAATGGCTTATGACAAAAGTTGCCTTGCATGTCCACGTCGTCGTATAGACTATAATATAACGGCTACATTCGGTATTTTTGAGATTTTAACAGATTTTTAACGGATTTTATTTATTTATTTATTTTTTTTTTTGTGAAAATTGCCAACTTTGTTCCAAATGGTGGAGGGCATTCAATGTTCGACCCGGCAGAACTTACAGCTTTTTTACTTGTTTTTAATGAAACATACATTTTTATTATTTCCACCCTAATATACATTGTATATGCACAATTTATTTTCGTACAAAACCGCTTGTACTCTGAGGGTCAAACAGTGATTAATGAAGAACTGTTTTGATGATGACGTCTCTTTTGACATGTATGGACGTAGGCGTAGCATGTATTAGAGTGCAACACATTTCAAAATTACAAAAATAAAAATCATTTATTTATATTTGTAGTAAAAAATGGCTTAAACTTTATTGAGATTAGAAAATATAAATTATTATAAAAAATGTTTGCTTTTGTTCGTTAGGCACTTTTACTTTTTTTTTTACATTTTACAAAATAACCCACCCTAATGTATAAACAAGATTTTTATAAAAAATTAACTTATTTTATGTCGTCAGTTTAAGAAGACTTTTGCTTTATCATCCTTGACCTGAATGACCGCAAATGTCATTTTCTTTGTTGTTTTTGTTGTTGGGAAACTTAATTCTCTCAGACTTTTAAATGATTTCGTTTTCACAGCCAAACTACATGGAAGGTACTGGTATGACAGGCTGGAACAGATGTAACCGTGCATCGGCATGTCCCAATTTATTGGTGGCATTGCAATAATAATCACCAAAGTCTAGCTCATTAATGCTGTTGATGCGCAGTATTGAAGTAGTGGACTCATGCGATGAGGCGGTATTGGAAATTTTATAATTCGAACCAGATTGAAGTTTGCCTCCATTGCGATACCAAAAAACGGCAGGAGCAGGATACGCTTGTACAGTACACTCCAATTCGGCAGCATGACTAAGCATTTGGGCAATTTTAGGACGTTGTACGGATATTTGGGGACGGAATTCTACTTCCACCCGTATGAGACGACGATCAGGTTGGCCCACACCATTTGAGGCAATGCAATAGTAGCCACCACGATCTAAGCGATGTGCCTCTTTGATGCGCAATGTTTGGCCATCAAAACTGCTACCACCAGCTGGCATAATGGCACGATTTTCACGTTCCCACGAAATGGTGGGCTGAGGAAATCCATCAGCATGACAGCTTATTTCAAGATTTTGTCCCTCTGTAACCAGCATGGATTTGGGAGTATTTTCCTCGGATATTATGGCTGGATGTTTGATGGCCACATTAAGTTTTTTGGTAATTTTGTCGGTGGCCGTGAGTATGACTTGACATTCATAGGCACCCATGTCGGTGGCCTCAATTTTGGTAATCTTAAAGGTGTAAGTGGCCTTATTGGCCTTGTCATCGTTGGTCTCCACAATGGTGTAGCGAGGATCACTTAAACTTAGAATATTTCTCATGGAGAGGACCACCGAACCAATTTCACTGGTACGCTTGGCCCAGCTGACCGACATGCGACCCACATTTTCCACCGTACAATTAAATTCAATATCATCTCCCACACTGGCCACCAAATCGGGAGTTATATCACTAATCACAGGTGCCGAGGAAACGGCTGTTGATGCAGCAAGCACTCTACTTCGAAGCGATAGGCCGCACCACAACACCAAAAATATTTGGGAAAAATGCATTTTCTTTTCTATTTTTTTGGATGCGAAAGGCGAAAGAAAGCGCGCAAAATATCTTTGTCCCAACTCGCACAAACCTTGACTGGTGGCTGGTTGGTTAGCTTACAGTTCCTCAAAGCGAAATCTGTGATTGTTGTTTATCTGTTTTAGTTTTTTTTTTCTTATGCCTCTTCCTCTTCTTCTTTGTGGTGTTCTCAAGATTGAAATTATCGGTTAGGGTCGGTCGTTGTGCTGTTCTCTGTTGTTGGGAATATTATTTTTTGTACTTTTTCTCTCCCACACTCACCAGTCTCTTTTTGGTGATCTCAAATAACCGCTCAGGAAATCGATTTTGTACGCTCTCTTCCACTAACTGAGTGTGAGCCGAGAAGAAAGGGAGTCGTAATTATCAAGAAAAGACACTGGCGACTTTTGTTTTCCTCTCCCCAAGAATTGTGTTGTTGTTGTTACTGCATTCGTTTATCTTTTATTTCAAATGCGGGCTATGCGACGGCGGATATGGTCCAGAGCTCTGTAATCACACTTCATTTCACTTGGGTCAAGTTGATGCTGCCGCACAGCCAAAGAATTTCAGTTTGTTTTGATAGACGGAATCCCACCATCACCACCGCTCCACAGCAATTGTCGCCGTTATCTCTCCAGGCTCGCTGGTTTTAAATTGATTTGTTGTTGTTTTTATCAATTTAAACTTCTTTTGTTGTTGAGGCGACATTAATATTTCTTTTCCGCCATCAAGAATTATTTTGTCTTTTTTTATTTTCTTTTGAAAAAGTAACGATTTTTATTCCCAGAGTTCAAAAACTTTGTTTTATCACAGTAAGAGATTTGTTCTGCGCTCCATCGGCAAGTGTTACACGTTTGTGGTTTTTAAAGGTAATGAAATAAAAATCCCAACATTCGCCAGGTTATATAGGACCGGCACGGAGAAAACTCTTTCACAACACCCAGCCATTACGTCGTCGTGGTCGTCTACCACGGTAATTGTATATTAATAACCTTTAAAACTCTCAACTCTGTTAGAGAAACCAACCAACGTACACACATACATGTTTCCCCTTTAACCTTAACACCAAAACACCACAACGATTTTAAGCCAGACATTCAGGCCACTTGGTTAGAGAAATGAAAAACCCATTTGGAAAATTTTTCTTAGGAATTGTAGGTAGATGGAGAGAGAGAGTAGTTTCTCTTGCTCTCCATAGCCAGTCAAATTGCTTTTGATTTATGACCCTTGTTGTACGGTCTGCCTATATGTCTAACTGTGTTGCCACATTCATAGGTAAAAACAATAGAACAACAATAACAAAACAATTGTTGTCTGGCCAGAACTTTTAGAGGGAAATATCTATCAGGGTTATTCATAAAGACCAGATGGTTACTTTTCCAGCAGGACGTGATGATGTTTATGATGCTGGGGCGCAGTTTGATCGATTCGTAACTCCAACAAGTAAATTTTTGTGGAAAAGCTTTTTGAAATTGCCATAAAAAGCAATGCAATGGCAACAAAATTCTGTGACATTACTTTAATTAAATTAGACAATTAGGCGGTGATACAAAATGTAGGTTGGAAAGAGCAATGAAATCTTTGTCATATAATAGGATAACAATTCCTAGAGCTTATTTCATTATTAATTACTGTGCGATATCCCAATTAAGTAGAAATGATTTATAGTTTTACCGAGAGGAAGATTTCGTAAAACAACTTTCAAAATGATTTGCTGAGGGTTTTGCAACTTTGAATTGGCCGAAAAGTCTGTAACTCCTTGAAATATTGATCCTATGCCCATACTATAGTATACCGAATTTCAGATCTAGTCGATCTGAGTCGTTCTTCGAAATCAGGGTGAGGGTGACAATCAACAATTTCGAATTATCTGGGAATACTTTTAGACCACTTTAATTTACATTAAAACTGATATGGTTAATGTATATAGTCAGATATTTGAGATATATCTTTCTATATTTATAAACAAGTAAGTAAAGGCTATAGTCGTGCGGTCCGACCATGTGATACCCTACAATACTACAATATGGTAGATTTTGCTTTAAATTTAAATTATGTCATAGAGCACTGCCCAGATATTACCATTAGCATTTTTACGAGGGACATTTGCCCAATATTTACACACTCCGTCGTGCTGTTAGTTGTTGTGGTCTTTTTTACAGCTAAATATAATCTAATGTTCATTCAAAATGCTAGACTTCTTCCTGGTCCTTAACTCTCTTCTCATGCAAAATTCCACGTCGATTGGTTTCAATTGCGTGATCAGGAAAATTGTTCTGTTTTTGTTTCATTCGAAACCCTAAATATTTTGCAATCATCCCCAAAATATTTTGCAAAGCAAGAGGCCCCTCTATATCTACAAATTTAGACTCATCTATATGATTTGCTTGTCTACAATATTTGGCTATATTCGTCAACGAAATCAGCGTAAACAAGTAAAAAAGAAGTTAAGTTCGGCCGAGCGGAACTTTTAATACTCTCCACCCTTCCAAAGAAAATTAAAAAATTTCAAAAAAAAAAAAAAAAATAGAACTTACATGAAAACCTTTATATGAGGACTATATAAAGACCTGGACCTGTATACGATTTTTTTTTTTCATAGGCTGTAGTACCCATTACGAACTTCAAATACTAAGTTTGTTACAATTATGGTAAATAATCCCGCAAAAATCATGAAAATTCGGAGTATCGGGAGGTACCGAAGACGTGGACCTACACGGACAATTTTCTGTCTTAAGTTGTAGTACCCATTAGGATCTTCCAGTACGAAATTTGAAACAATTCCGGTGAATAATGTTGCTGAAATCATGAAAATACCGAATATCGGGGGGCTATACGAAGACGAGGACCTGCATACGAATATTTTTTCCATAGGTTGTAGTAACCATTACGAACTTCAAATACGAAATTCGAAATAATTCCGGTAAATAATGCGGCAAAAATCATGAAAATATGGAGCATCGGGAGGTACCGAAGACGTGGACCTGCACGTACAATTTTCTGTCTTAGGTTGTAGTACCTATTAGGAACTTGAAGTGCCAAATTTGAAACAATTCTGGTGAATAATATTGCTGAAATCATCAAAATACCGAATATCGGGAGGTACCGTTATATGGGGGCTATACGAAGATGCGGACCTGTATACGACATTTTTTCCATAGGTTGTAGCAACCCTTAACAACTTCAAATACGAAATTTGCAACGATTCTGGTAAATAATGTTGCTGAAATAATCAAAATACCTACTATCGGAAGCTACCGTTATATGGGGGCTATACGAAAACATAGCCCCTTTACGAACTTAACCTGCCTACTGGTAAACTATGCATGCATGCATGCAAAATTTTAGCCTCTATCTCAATTCGTTTAAAACAGACAGACAGACGGACATCGCTAGATCGTCTTAGAATTTTACGCTGATCCAGAATATATATACTTTGTAGGGTCTATTATAAACATTTCGAGGAGTTACAAACGGAATGACAAAGTTAATACACCCTCCATAGAATGGGGAGAGTATAAAAAGTGCAAGAACTTAAATCGCAACAGAAAGAAAATAGACTAAAAAGAGCTAAAGAGTTGCTTCGCTTGACCGAAAGTGGTGAACTGCCGAATTTGATTTTCTCCGATAAGAAAATAAGTTTAGATTTGTTCGAATTTGTCAACTTTGGCTCGAATTATGGCCTTCAAACGGCCAATGAAATCGTCACACGCTGCCCGAATTTTGCTCTGTGGTATTTTGGCCCATTCCCGGCGAAGCGCTTGCTTGAGGTGATCGACACTTTGGTATTTTATAGTGCCAACCTTGCTTTCCGAAATGCTCCAGAAACAATAGTCTAACGGATTGGTATCCGTAGATTTTGGTGGCCATTGGGCGCTCGAAATGAAGAGAGGAACCTCATTTTGTAACCAGTCTTGGGTGGCGCGTGCTGAATGCGATGGTGCTGAGTCCTGTTGGAATGTCCAAAGTCTGCGGCCAAAATGTTTGCTATAATATCTCCTCCAGAATATTTTCGCGATAATATTCGGCATTTATTCTGATGTCACGGTCCATTAATACGAGCGGAGAGCGACCATCGGCTGTTATGGCGGCCCACACTATCACCATGGCCGGCGCTTAACTTCAGGTGGCCAACTGCAGTTGCACATTTTCAGCTGACCTCTTTGACAAGTAAACACGATAATTTTGTTTGTTTAAAAACTGCTGGACAACGAATGTTCTCTCATCGGAAAAAACCAAATTCGGCAGTTCACCACTTTCGTCCAAGCGAAGCAACTCTTTAGCTCTTTTGAGTCTATTTTCTTTCTGTTGCGGTGTGAGTTCTTGCACTTTTTGGAATTTCAATGGCTTTACTCCGAGCTCATTTTTCAATATTTGGCGAATGGAATATTGCGATATGTTCAGCTCACGAGCCATTTTTCGGCCACTGCGACGCGGTTTCGAGCAAGTCTCTTCTTTACTTTTCGAACCATTTCTGCCGATGTTGCTGTTTTCTTCCGTACTTAAAGTATCACGGGAATCGAGCGATGGTACGAGACACAAAAGATTTATTCACATTCAAATGCTGAAGTGCTCTAACGATAGCCACTTGTGGTTTTCCAGCCAATATAAAGAAATCACACCATCACGCTAGAATTCCACCACGAATAACTTTTTTTCTGGAAAATTCACACCAAAATGCTTTCGTACGCTTGTAAACATATAATGAGCTGTCACTAGAATTATTTTAACGAGTGTCAGACGAGTGGCTTAGAAATGGCAGCAGTCTAAAGTTGGTTGCAGTGTTTTCATCTAACCCTGTAGTTCCATTTTAGAAGTTTAGTGCCATTTTAAAACTTTTCGTTGGAACATCTATCCTTCGGGCCATCAGTGACTCTCATTCCAAATTTCATTATTTTTCGTACCCTTTATATAGGTTTCAGCCGATTTTTAAAATTAAGGTTTTAATTTAAAAATATTACACCATGAATTTTGAACATAATTTACATCACCCAGTTTCATCACTTTAGTTTCAATATAATTTTCCTAGAATCCCATTTTGGCCAGAAAACTCTTAACTGTAATCATTACAGGAGTGCTTCACAAAAAAAATTGGTCTAAATCGACTATTTGCGTTTTTTCAGCCAAACTTTATTGATTGAACACCTTGTATTTCGTGATATTGTTAACAATTTGACTAATACATTGTAAAACATTGCAGCTGTATTTAAGCTTTGGAAATATTTCCTTAAATGATTTTTATTTTTAAACTTAAATTTTTCATAGAACTTATTCCCTTACCATTCGTGTAATACCTTCTGTGATTTTTCATTTTTAATTCCAACAGATATTACATTCCGATTGTAGAATTGTAACATCGAAGTTTTGGCGAAGTCGTTCTACAATCCATAACACATTTCCATTACAAATCTTAAAATCTTTGGAAATTTATATTCCTCTGCTAAGTCCAGTTGGTATCTAAGATTGTGCTAAGCGAGAGTGTGTGTGTGTGTTGGTGAGTCTGTGTGTAATTCTTATTTGCTTTCCTAAATGTTCTCTAAAAGACACTTAATTGTGAACTGCTGATGACGACAACGATAATGACGATGCGGCTGATGCAGGCAGAAGCTCTGTCTGCTGTGGAGGCAGATGGAAGGAAAATGGGCGAATGGACGGACCATGACAATGATCATCGTCTATTTGACTTTTAGATTTTGGATTATGTGTGGATATTGTGTGGCATGTTAGCTTTTGTCGGATTGTTTGTGTACCTCTTAATGGGCAAAGCAAAAGTCACTCCCCATATGAAAGGCAAGGCAAGACAAGACTTTTGCCAGGGTAATATAAACTTAACATAATAATAAGAAATCTTTTAATAGAAATCTCCTTAAATACACTTACAGTTCTGCATATACACACGCAGACAAACCATACTTTGCTTCATATTTTGGGATGTGTTATGTATGCACATATATTACTTTGAGATACGAGTTAAGTTCTCCACAGACTAACAAAGAAAGGACGAATATTTATATAGGATACACACGCAGCATCATCCCTGTTCAATGCCGCATTCTCACACATACAGACGTTAAAATACATATACATGCACACAGAGTAACACAATCATTACAAGAGATTCCCATACAACAAAGACAATGCGAACGAGCGAACAACTAAAGTCAGTAACAGAAACAGGATTCGAGCAATAAATTACAAAATTTGACATTTTTCAGTTTCAGATCCGTTTTTGGGTAGTGAACCACAGCGTGCAGTGTTCCCATGACCATGAAGTCTATTGTGTGTCCTTCACAAATTCGTGTCTGACTGTCCGTCTGTCTGCCTGCCTGCATGACTGCGTTAAGGAGATGGTCTCTACAGTAATCAACAACAATAGCAGCAAATTTAGTAGCTGCAACAAAGCAAAAGGCGCAATAATGCATGGCAGAAGCCGTCGCACCAGCTAGAACGCCAAAACAGAGACCGCCGCCTCAGTTAGCAGCTTTATCATTCTCGTCATCCAAGGATTCAAAAACATTCGCTCATTCATTCACTTTAAATGTCCAACACAAAAGTTTTGTGGACCAAATCTCATCACAAAAATGAAAATGCAACGGCCAATCGAGCACAGTGGTGTGTGGGCTTGGATATGGATGGTCCTTCAAAAATATTGTCAATAATATAACAATAATGGACAGAATATGTTCCAAATAATGTTGGTTCCGATTTAGCGATGTCCGCCCGTCTGTCCGTCTGTGGAAATCACTCTAGCTTCCGAACGAATTGAAGTAGATTGATAAAATTGTACTCAAATGTATATTATGTCTGCAGGACTTTTGGTATTGAAAATCGGCCATGTAGGTCCACGTTTTGGTATAGCCTCCATATAACGGTACCTCCCGATATTCGGTATTTTGATGATTTTAGCGACAATATTCATTAGAATTGTTTTAAATTTGGTATTTGGTGTTCGTAATAGGACAGAAGATTGTCTGTGCAGGTCCACGTCTTCGTATAGCCCCCATATAACGGTACCTCCCGATATTCTGTATTTTGATGATTTTAGCGACATTATTCACCGGAATTGTTTCAATTTTGGTATTTGATGTTCGTAGGGGACGCTACAGCCTATGATAGGAGATTGTCTGTGCAGGTCCCCGTCTTCTTATAGCCCCCATATAACTGTACCTTCCGATATTCGGTATTTTGATGATTTTAGCGACATTATTCACCGGAATTGTTTCAGATTTGGTATTTGAAGTTCGTAATGGATACTTCAGCCTAAGACAGAAAATTGTCTGTGCAGGTCCACGTCTTCGTATAACCCCACCAATTTTTTTTCTAAGTTTCGCATTTGAATATTGTAATGGCTTATGACAAAAGTTATTTATGCGACATATCGTCGTATAGAAGGCGATATAAGGGTTACATTCGGTATTTCTAAGACAGAATTTTTAAAGGAATTTATTTTTTTGAAAATTGCCAAGCTCGTTCCAAATGGTAATGTCCCTAAAATCATTAAAATACCAAATTTCGGGAGGTACCGTTATGTTTGGGCTATACAAAGACGTGGACCATCACACATTTTTTTTTGTAAAAAAAAATCACCAAAAGCTTCAAGATACCGAATATCAGGAGATGCCGTTACAAGGGTCTATACCAACACGTGGACCTACATGGTCCGTTTTCAAAACTAAAAGTCCTGCAGACTAATATACATTTCACTAAAATTTTATCAACCTACTTCACTTCGTTCGGAAGCTAGAATGATTTCACACAGACGCTGATCAAAAATATATATAACTTTGTGGGGTCTAAAATTTATACTTCGGGATGTTACAAACAGAATGACAAACTAAACATACCCCCCATACTGTGTTGGAAGGTATAAAAGCAAACACATAATTTTTATTTTTAGTGGATAAGTTTTGAATTTTTTTTTCATATAAACTATTGTACATATATATATGGTTTATTCTGAGATTTAAAATAATAAAAGTCATTAAGTGCTAGCAAGTGTCCGCTTCTTCCTCAGCGAAAAGTACACCTTCATATTTTAGATTCGTTCCAACTGTTCGTGTTAGGCCTTTATAATACTCAAAATGTTCAGTTTTCAAAATGTTTTAATCAATACCTTATACATCGTACTAAATTTTCAGACACATAAGTAACGCCATATTAAATTTCGGGATTTAAGCTCAAACCATTCATCCAATACCGAATTTATTAGCACTTACTTCTTTTCGTACAGTTAAAGTACGCATATTCCAAAAATCTTCATATCTCAACCTCAGGTTCCAACAGTGGCTTTAATGTAAAATTTCAAGATTTCAGCTTGTAATTTTCCCCATTACCAAATTTAGTTCTGTTATAGTATGCATATAAAAAATCAGCTCCTTCTCTCAACTACAGGCACCAACAGTGACATCCATATTACATACCAGGGTTCCAGTCCCCATTTCCAAAACCATCTCTATTTTTTAACTACAGGCATCAACAGTGACATATATATCATATTTCAGGATTTAAGCTCTATTCCTTTACCAAATATCAGATTTAGTACCATTTAGTGCTAATCAAACATCTATAGTACACATTTTCAAACCCACCTACTCAATTCCAGTTGCCAACAGAGACCTCAATATCAAATTTGAGGATTCCAGCCCGATCCCTTCACACAATGACACATATAGTGTATTAGCATAAATATGGGAGGCATTTCCAAGTCACCGTCAAATCTCAAGCACAGATACCAGCAGTAATCTAAATATCAAATATCAAAATTCCAGCCTTATCCCTTCACCCAATACCAAATATAGCACCATCTAATACTTTTCGTACAATTATAATATAAATTTCCGAAACCACCTCCCTATGAAACCATACATACCAAATTTCAGATTTCAAGCATTGGTTCACCCAATACCAAATTGCACCAAATATAGTACTTTTCCTGAAGTTGTAGTACACATATCTAAAGCCACTTCTTTATAACACACCTAATACCAATAGGGACCCCAATACGAGATTTTAGCTTCTTTCAAATCTTGATACCATTTCACGTTTTTAGCTACTATATCCGTTCGCATAATACTAAATGTTACCATTTTAGAAGTTTAGTGTCATTTTGGTAGCTTATTACCATTTTAAAAGTTTTCGTAACCATAAAGTTTAAATTTCAAACAAAAGTATCGGTCGGTTTTGCCGACAGATGTATACCTCAGCGAAAGTTCGATTATTTAATAATATTTTGACTTCTGTTATGATTATTCAAACTCTTTACTCTCTATGGAGTGGGTTTTGAAAGAATGGGCCGATATTGTCAATTTCGTATCGGACCTAACTAAATATGATATAAATATTGTAACGTGCCATGTTTGGACTATATTGGTAACTTCCTTCACTTTATATGAGATTTGTGCTAATTCTTAAAAAATGTTAACATATGTGTGAGTTACCAGATATAGTGACCGAAGTATTCCATTTTCGTACTTCATCTAATACAGATAAAAGTATTGGTATGGCCAAAATTATAAGAAAATCGAACATTTATATCCAAGTTATGGAAAATAATAAATTCCATATTCATCTCAGGTTTCTGATTGAGAGACATATATTTAGATAAAGCAAGATTTAAAGAATCTCTGAATTGTTTCGGAATTAATGACAGATAAAAGTATTACAAATTGTGACCCTTTTTAGGTGAGGTACCAGAAGGGGTTCGCAGATATATAGCATCTTCACAACATATCTTGTGTTAGGGCAAATGTTTGTATGTGTGAAATTTGAAGAGAGTTAGATGGAAATAATGAGATGTGCCAAGTCTGAATGGAATCGGATATTAATTTCGCGTTGTATGAGATTTGAGGGTATTCAAAGTTTGACACTTTGTGGGAAAGGTACCACAAGGTGTGGACCGATATATTCCATCTTCACACCAAGCCTTGGACCAAAAAAAAATATTGCGTTGTGTGTAAGTTGAAGACAATCGGACTCTTACATCACAAATTACAAGAGTTGTAATTATTCAAAATTTTGAACCTTTGTGAGGGTAAGTACCAATGGACCGATCTTGTCCATTTTCTCACCTGACTTAGCACTGACGCAAATATCAAGATTTGTAAAGTTGGAGCAAAATCGACTTATCGTTTCTCTTTCTGTGCAGAAAATATTTTTTTGTTGAGAATTTTGATCTTTTATGGGGGAGGTACCAGAAGTAGTGGACCGATATACTCCATATTAAAACCAGACCTTGGGCTAAGAAAATTATTGGGTTGTGTAATATTTGAAGACAATCAGACTCTTACATCACATTTTATACGAGTTGTAATTATTCAAAATTTTGGCCCTTTGTGGGGGAGGTACTTGATGGAGAGGACTGATATTGTCCATTTCACACCTAACCTAGCACTGCCGCAAATATTAGGATTTGCAAAGTTGGAGGAAAATCGGATTATCCTTTCTCTTTCTCTGCAGAAAATATTTTTTTTTGAACATTTATACTTTTTGTGGGGGAGGTACCAGAAGGTGTGGACCGATTTGCCCATCTCCGAACTCGATCTAAGTTTGAGAAAAATATTACGATGTACTAAGTTTGGACCAAATCGGATACTCCTTTCGAAAGTTATCGTGCGCACCAGCCAGCCAGACAGACAGGCGGACATCGCTAGATCGACTCCAAATGGATTTGGTACAAAGAAACCTAGGTTCCAAAACCGTTATTTTGACGAGGCACGTTTTGACCGTATCAAGTTATATATACCCTCTCTAGCCATATGGCTGAGGGTATAAATAAAATAGCCCAACCATACATTTTAGTACTTTTCGTATCCTTTTAGTACGAATTTCCAAAAACCCAGACTTATAACACACTTACGCAATAACACACTTACGCAAATTTCAAGATTTTAGCTAAGCCGTTTCGTCTGGGCGTTGATTCTCTGCCAGTCAGTTATTTCACTACTCTATATAGACAATACTTCTGGACCTTCGAAAAATATTTCTTGGAAAATCCCGCTATTAGTTAGTGTAAGTCCTTCAAAAATGTATTAAAAAATGTCCCATTGTTTTCCTGTATTTTTATCAGAACTGTGTGAATGTATGTTCTATATATTTTTGGCGATGTGATTTTACCCGAAGCAGGACAAACACCATTTTACACAAGAATGTAAAAGCGATGAAAGGCCATCAACGACAATAAATGAACGAACACATGCTGCGATCAAAATTGTTGGCCAGGCCAACTGCCAGGCATCGACGGATGTGCCGGCTGCTGACTGTGTGTGTGGCTATTTTGCTGGTCGGTTGCTTACTGTGCAGTTCCCTGAATAGCCTGGTTTCAAAGATACATTCATCCATTCATTTGGTATCACTTCGATATTTACAGCCACAGAAACGTTTTTATTTTACTATTGACTGGAGTTGGCTGTGATAGTTGTGTTGATGCCATGAGACTACATTCTAGTCCCAACACACTCGCGCTTGTACAATTGCCAACACATTTTTTCGGTTGTCCTTCGGTTGCACAAAGTTTTATTTCATTTTAAAATTGTTGGTATTTTATATAAAAACAACTGGGTAAGAAAGATGAGCAGAGGATGAGTGCATTTTTATGCGTGGTCATTCCAGGCGATTGTCTGCAATAGCACAGACACAACGGCCAAAATGTTTGAAGTAACAACTTTTTCAACTACACACCGATACTAGCTATGTACAAACGTGAGGTTGGCTTGTATTCGTGTGCATCGAAGGAATATTTGTATGTATTACTTAGTTATTTGTTGTACATGGCTTGTTTGTATGTAATATTTAATTTATTATTACTTTTTTTACGCAATCAGATGTTTCTACGTTTTGCTAGGATCATTGAAAGGGTGACGTTGTGCAGAATGATAATATTCAATTGGTTTGTCATTTTTGCCTAGTTAAGAAAGTTTTTCAATTAAATAAACTTGTTTTGTTCCTTTTTATACCCTCCACCATTCTATGGAGGGTATATTAGCTTTATCATTCCGTTTGTAACTCCTCGAAATATTCAGAAAAGACCCTACAAAGTATATATATTCGGGATTCTAAGACGATCTAGAGATGTCCGTCTGTCTGTAATAATCACGCTATCTTTCGAACGAATTGAAATAAAAGGCTAAAATTTTGCATACATGCATAGTTTAAGTTCGTAAATGGACCATTTCGGTCCAAGTTTTCGTATAGCCCCAATATAATGGTACATCCCGATATTCGATATTTTCATGATTTTAGCGACATTATTTACGGGAATTATTTCAAATTTTGTATTTAAAGTTCGTAATAGGTACTACAGCCTATGACAAAAAATTTTGAATGCAGGTCCACGTCTTCGTATAGCCCCCATATAACTCCCGATAGTCGGTATTTTGATGATCTCAACAACACTATTCTCCGGAATCGTTGCAAATTTCATATTGGAAGATCTTAATGGGTACTTCAACCTTTGGGAAAAAAATTGCATATGCAGTTCCACGTCTTCGTATAGCCCCCATATGACGGTACTTCCCGATATGCGATATTTTAATGATATTAGCGACGTTATTCACTGGAACTGTTTCAAATTTCGTATTTAAAGTTCGTAATGGGTACTGCAGCATATTACAAACGATTTCGTAAGCAGGACGACGTCTTCGTATAGTCCTCATATAACGGTTTTAAATTAAGTGGTAGTTTTCGGATTTTTTTTTGCAAAATATTCAAGTTCCGTGCAAATGGTGGTATTAAAAGTTAGGCCTGGCCGAACATAACTGCTTTTCTACTTGTTTGATTTTCTACTTGTTTGATTTTCTACTTGTTTGATTTTTTTGTATCATTCCAATAAACTCACTAGTTTTTGTCAGCATTCTCTTGGATACTCTCAGGATGTGGTCACGCCATTTAATTCATACGTATATGTATGTGCCTGTATTCATTACTGAATCAACACACGCACACACACACTAATGCATAGTGGTTAATTCAACCACTTCCGTGCAATGGGAAAGTAGGTGGAGTTTAAAAGGTCGCCATTGGCAGAATGATGAAAAAAATTTGTGTTACGAAAATTAGTATGGAACTCAATAGGAATTTATAAATATAGCATTTCTTGCTAAACCCGGTGCGTTGCGCTATCTCTTTTGATATTATATGCATTCAAAATTTAGTAATAATTTGTACAATTTGTTTTAAAAAAATAAAATAAAAAAATAAAAAAAAATTAAAAATTAAAAAAAACATTACTATTTTAATACTTTAATGCGTAAACAAACAAATAGCTCGGTCTACCAACATACCAGGAACAGCTGACCATGAGAAAACCAGGAACATGCCAAATTTAGTGCACATACACGAAGGGTTTGTCCTTCGGATTTATTAATTTCATAGCATGCAATGCAATATTTTCAAGTTGTAAATTAGTGAATTCTAAGTTGCAACATACTTCCCCGTAATAATCGTATCCTCAATTAAATGGGTGTGTATTTTTTACTGTTAGCTTAATACCATTGCAAAGACATGGTGTGTCAATGCTTCTTAATAAACTCATATCCCAATCTGAACCGATTTCAATATAATTTGATAAATTTACTTTTACACCAACTTCCGTCGCACCTTCAATATTTCATTGAAATTGGTGCGTCAACCTGAACCTTTGTTGGGGAGGTACTTGATGGAGTGGACCGATATTGTCCATTTTCGCACCTGACCTAGGATATGCAAAGTTGGACAAAATCGGATCATCCGTTCTCTATCTTTGCAGAAAATGTATATATTTTGTGGGGGAGGTACCAGAAGGAGTCAACCGATATTGCCCATCTCTGAACTCGATGTATGTTTTATAATAATATTACGATGTGTCAAGTTTGGACACACGTATTACCAGAATTATTTCAAATTCGGAACTTGGAGTTCGCAGTGGATGACAGAAAATTTTTATACCCTACACCACATAGTGGTAAGGGTATTATGCATTTGTGCGTTTGTTTGTAACATGGAGAAGAAAGCGAGATAGACCCACAGTTACTTTTGAAGATCTCCATAGAATCACTTTCTGAGTTGATTTATGCATGTTAGTCCGTCTGTCCGTCCGTCTGTCCATGTATTCTTGTGAACAAAATGCAGGTCGCATTTATTATCCGACAGAGATGAAATTTTGCAAACAATATTTGTTTGGCCCAAGGACGAACCCTATTGGAATTGGTTATAATCGGACCAGATTTAGATATAGCTCCCATATATATTTTAAACCGATTTCGGTTGAATTGTGCACCAAATTGCCAATATAAGTCGAAATTACCAGAATTTTGACACATCCAACCGAGTTCAATCTAGAAGCATGTACATCAAATTTGATGAAAATCGGTTGAGATATAGTTATAGCTCCCATATATATATATTTCATCCGATTTGGGGTCCCTCACATTCGTAATATCCATTGCTATATCGAAAGTACCTTTGGCAAATTATATTAAAATCGGCTTAGATTTGGACATAGCTCCTAAATATCCTTTATCCGATTTCGGGTTTATTGTGCAAATAATGGCTAATATGAACCCAAATGGAGCGAATTTCGGGACGTACATTTCCATTTTGTGGAACTCGGCTCCCATATATATTTTTATACACTCCACTTTTGATAGGAGGGTATATTAACTTTGTCATTCCGTTTGTGACAATCCCTAAAGCGAAACACGCTTCAATTCAGATACTATTATATAAAAATGTATCCTTCACCCTAAGGTGAATGTTCGTCCCGGCCGAAATTAATATTTTTTACTTGTATAATATAATCCTTCTCATGCACTCTATGTTATTTGGTATAAAAGATTAAAATGTCTCCGACAAATTTAGTGAAAATCGATTCAGAATTGGATATGCCTCCCGTAAATTAGTTCCCTCTGAAACACAACTATAACTGTTCTAAAGCAAACTCCACTCTAAAGCTAGGATTCCGTTTTAAAGAGGTTTTTAATTATATTTTCAAAGAAGGACCAAATATACGACATTGTTGACGTGCTTGACGGTTAAAAGTTTCCACCAAAATAATATTTCTATTTTTATCTGCTAATGACACCATATACCTAAAATGTAGGTTTCCAAGGAATCATAATCCAAAATTAAAAAAAAATGGATGAGGGGGGACTTGCCCCCTCAACTTCCAAAACGCCAATACACGTGTCTTCTATTTTTAATTCAACTTTCATAATCTGTTGTAATCCATGTAATTATTTTTTTGTGTTGCACAGTGTAATTGATGTTGTAGTCACAAGGCTGAATAAATGTTCAAATAATTTAAATTTATTTTCACGAATATATAGGAGACCCTTTTTTGTTGCTGTGTGCATTTGTGCTTGAATTACTATCACAGATCCTATCGCATTTTAACTTTGTCGGTAAATGTAACAAATCATTCAATAAACTTACATTTGCCATTTGTGCGAACAAAGTGCAGTTGCAGTTTTGTGATACGAATTTATCTTTATCGGAAATTACAAATTAAAATGCATCCATCATTCTCACTGTCTGACTGGCTGAATCTTTAAGTGAAATCTTTAGGAAAAAGTTGATTAAAGGCAGAACTATTCTTTAAATGTTTTTCCATTTCGGAGTGGAATTTTTGTTTTGTAACGAAACAACAATAACGGTATAAAGAGGCTGACAAGTTCGCCGTTAAGTGTTTTTGTTTGGTAAAAGTGTTTTGTTCTACCAGCAGCAATGAACATTCTTTTTGTCATTCATTTTCCTCATTAATCAGTTTTGGGCCAAACTAGAATCAGCCAACGACGGTGACGACGACGACGACATATCAGCCAACCCACAACCAGAAATCCATCAATCATCGACTCGTAACCTTTCGCAGACAGTACAAAATGATAAAGTCATCGTCTGGCAGCAGCTGCTGGAATTCACTCTCTCGCACAAGCTGTTTTGGTGAATGCAGGAGTGCATAGTTCACGTATTGTGTGTATCACAGCTACATAGATTGATATACATATTCTATGTGTATCTCCCAAGGGATGTGTTCTATTCATTCGATAAACCCAAATCTCTATATTCGAGGAGCTAGCTAATGCAGTGTATGGAGAGACCACTTAAAGAGTTTCGTTAACTTTTACATACAAATAAGAAATTCATATTTATTAAATCTGAAAAAAAAAAAAAATATTTATTTTTCGCTTAAGCTACATTCGAAAGGAATTGACTACATTAATTAGCTTCATTTGATAGAAAGTAAATTAGTTAAGTTGTGAGATTTAAATGAAATGAGTGAACTATAATAAATACTTTTACCAAAGTGGTATTTGAGTTTTGACATATTTTATTTTCAATAAGTATTAAATTTCACATGTTTTAGACATGAGAAATTACTACTTTTTTAAGTATTTCACTTTATTATTTCACAATTTTTCATCTCAAAATTTTCAGAGACAAAAGATTTGTTTAAAATAAAACTTGTTATAACGCACCAGTCGGATTCGCCAACTGCTTTTTACCTTCAGCCTATGACCATGTAAAAACCAGTAAAGTACGACTTAAAGTCGGGCGGGCCCGACTTTATGATACCCTACACCACTTTGCTAATTTAGTAGAGCTCCACATAACAATTAGTCGTTTTTATGGAAGAATTCAATCATACACGCTATGATTATAATTATAATTTAAAGTTCAAAAGGCTAAATATGCCGAAGCATTTGTATCTTTTAAATTCTGACTTGTATTGCCCATTAATCTGAACTAATCTTAATAAAATTTTGCAAAGATATTTCTGAGCTGTAAACTCTTACGTACAAATATCGTTGTTACGGAGTGCATATTACGGCTGTGGGTCACATATATAATAAATCGGATGAACAATATGTATGGGAGCTATAGCTATATCTGAGCCGATCTTCACCAAATTTGGCATACTAGCTTCTAGACTTAATTCGGTCGTATGTGCCAAATTCCATCCCATTTGGGCAAATATTAGACGTTTGGTGCACAATAAAAGGTAAATCGGACGAAGTTATATATGGGAGCTATATCCAAATCTGAACCGATCTCGATAAAATTTAGCAAAGATATTTCTGAGCTGTATTTGATATATTTCCCCAAATATTGTTGCTACAGAGTGTATATTACGGCTACGGAGGACAAAAATAACAAATCGGATGAACAATATATATGGGAGCTATAGCTATATCTGAACCGATTTCGATCAAATTTGGCATTCTTATTTTCAGGTCCAATGTGATACGTACGTGAAAAATTCCATACTATTCGGGCTGATATTACACGTTTGGTGCACAATAAAAGGCAAATCGGACGAAGATATATATGGGAGCTATATCTAAATTTTTACCGATTATCTTCAATTTCAATAGGGTTCGTCCTTGGGCCAAACAAATGATCTGTGCAAAATTTCATCTGGATCGGGTAATAAATGCGAACTGTACTTTGTTCACAAAAATACATGGACGGACGGACGGACATGCATAAATCGACTCAGAATATGATTCTATGCAGATTATAAAAAGGAACTAAGGGTCTATCTCGTTTCCTTTTGCCTGTTACAAACAAATGCACAAAGACATAATATCCAGACCACCTTGTGGTGTAGGGTGTAATAAACTTTGAGCCAGAGTTACGGATTCGAAGACGAGCTATTTATACTCTACACCACATAGTGGTAAGGGTATTATGTCTTTGTGCATTTGTTTGTAACATCGAGAAGGAAGCGAGATAGACCCTCAACTACTTTCTGAGTCGATTTAGATATGTCAGTCCGTCCATGTATTCTTGTGAACAAAATGCAGGCCGCATTTATTATCCGATTGAGATGAAGTTTTGTAAACAATATTTGTTTGGACCAAGGACGAACTCTATTGTGATAATCGGATCAGATTTAGATATAGCTCCCATATATCTTCAACCGATTTCGGGTTATTGTCCACCAAATAGCCAATATAAGTCCAAATGACCTATTTTTTGGTAAAAGCAAGTAAATCAAATTTGGAGAAAATCGGTTTAGACATAGCTATAGCTCCCATATATATGTTTCCTCCGATTTGGGGTGTTAAGTCCCTCACATGCGTAATATGTACTGCACAAGAATGATATTTGGCACTGGACATCAGATACCTCTGTGAATTGGATATCAAATACCTCTGTCAAATTTTAACAGAATCGGTTCAGATTTGGAAAGAGGTCCCTTATATATCTTCACCCGTTTTCGGGTTAATTGTGTACCAAATGATAAATATAAATTCAGATGACCTCAATTTTGGCATATCTGACCGGATTCAGTCTAGAAGCAAGTATATTAAATTAGGAGAAAATCGGTTCAGATATAGCTATGGCTCCCATATATATATTTCATCTGATTTTGTGTTTAAGTCCCTCACATTCGTATTATGCATTCGACAACAATTTTAAAATTTTATCGAGAACTGTTAAAATTTGGATGTACCTCCAATATATCCTTAATCCGATTTCAAATTTATTGTACAAATAATGGATAATATCAGCCCAAATGGTGTGAATTTCGGGATGTACGTTTCCATTGTGTGCAATCCCATATATTTGTTCCGATATATTTGTTTTTAATATAATCCTTCTCCAAGTGATATCATGCACTCTATAGCAATGTTATTTGGTATAAAAGATTAAAATGCCTCCGTCAAATTTAGTGAAAATTGATTCTGACTTGGATATGCCTCCCATATACTAGTTCCCTCTGAATCCAAGCCATAACTGCTCTAAAGCCAAATGTTGATAGGTGGTATGATCTACTTGAAATACATTTTTTGTTACGGCCCGTCCGACTTTTGACTTTTCCTCACTGGTTTTCTTAAATTGAAGTCCTATTTATAATCATACATGGTAAAGGTTTTTAGGTCTTTGTGCAATTTTTTGGAACAGAAAGAAGTAAAAAAGCACCTATGTTCTGCCGGGCCAAACTTTAAAGTAAGTAAAATACATTTTTTTTAAATAAAAGTAGTTGAATTCAACCGTGTTACTCTTTAATCTGGGAATAGATTAGATGGTTTGAAGTTTCAAAATACAATAAATTGGGTGGAACCGTTATATGGGGTTCATATTAAACGGGAACATTCTTTAACAAGGATTTTTATCTATTGCCAAATAAATAGCGAATTCAAACATCGTAGAAATATTTGGCTACGATCATCAAAATATCGGTGGGTATAGGAAAAGGGAAATCTTGGGCCAATATGGACAATGTTTTGACACAGATTGAAGAACCGTTTATGATATACCGATTTTAAAACACAATCGACAGAAAATGTGGCCTAAATCGTAAAATTTATACATTTATATGGGGGTATTATATATATAGACAATGATACATTAATTCCAAAAAAAAAAATTAGTGAACAAATATGACCAAAATGTTTAAAATACGTAATATCGGGAGGTTCCGTTATATGGTCCTATATATAATCTTCTGCCACCAGAGCTAGAACCCAAACTACAAATATCACATTTTACTAAAATTCGTAAGAAAATGTGACTTAAATCGTCAAAATACCGAAGTAGACATGTGTATCGGCGTGAGCGTTTGGGAATTTAACCTTCATGCAAGTTAACAAAGGTGTCTTTTTAGAAAATATTGTTCATAACTCCCTTTAAACGGTATCGTAGCAGGTCAAAATATTCTACAAAATTATTTGTTATTAAATTCTACCATAGGTTTTTGAAGACGTCGATGAAGAGTCTAAATCTTACCTATGCGCCAGAAATTCATATATGTTAATAACAAATTTTAAACCCGTACTTTATGTGATTTTATGGGAAAAACATGATTTTAGAAGGATATGTCATCCTATAAAGATAAAATAATATTCCTTAATAAATTTTTAAATAAGTTACCAAAGAAAAGAAATCTCTATTTCCATTGCATATAAAAAAATTTTTGATTCAATGAAAACAACAAAAATCCGAAAATATTTTCTAATTTTTGATCCATTTTTCCACGGACTGTTTTCTGTTAACGCCTGACAGTAACATTAAATTTAGTGTAAACAGAAAATGTCAAAAGAAGTGATTTTCTATTCCAAATTTCACAATTAATCTCAGAACAAAATCATGTATCTTGGTACAATGGTTTTATGAAAATAACAGTCAAAATTTATGTACTAAAGTGAACATTTGTGTTTGCTTTGGTTGGGCATATCAATGTTAAATCATCTAGCTCATCGATGATTATTTTTGCTATACGAAAAAGGATGATACTAGGCAACCGACTTGTCATCCTAGAAAATCTGGCCTCTAATTAAGATCAGGTATTTTTAGAGCAAAAAAATCTTGACAATAAAGATTTAATGGTGATATATTTACAAAAAGTTGCCGTTTAAAATATATGGTTGTTGTTGCAATATTCCATTTGCAAAATTGCAAGTCAGTAAGGATGTTTTTGTATTTTTTTTTCTTCTTAGAAACATCAAATAGCAATAAAAGATTTCAAAAGTTTATATTCGCCGAAATTATTTGATTTAACATCTGTTAACTATATTAAATCTATAGGACATGTGGAATAAATTTGAAAGTTGGACGATAAATCTTAAATAACATTTGCACCACCTGGCGGTGAGTAGATAATGATATAAGCATGGTGCAAGGCGAGGAAAAGTGTAAAAAATGATTTGTGGTAGTACCGTCTCAACGCACTGCATTATCAAAAGTGCTGTGGTAAGGCAGGAAACATCGAAATGGAGTTTAGTTATAATTTTTCACGCTTGGAGAAAAATGCAGATTATTGTAGTAATCATAAATGTCACGTTAATTAAATGTGTAAAAATCAAAAGTGCCCTGAGGAAAAGCGTTACATTGAGACGAATATTACATTACATTAAGATTATTAACAGATTTTAACAAAGAAATACGTATTGAATTACGACCACAAAAGCAAGTTATTGGACCGCAAGGAAATTTGTGCATAAGCGGACAAAAATGGAAATATGGATCCATCTCGTTTCCTTTTGTCATTTACCAACAAAAACATAATACGCTGTACCACAGGTATACAAATTGACGACACTGTAACTAAGCGATTGGTAAAAGATGGGGTTATATAAGGAGGGATTTTTGAAAAAGCATTCTTCAAGGGTATACTTAGAGTATGAAATATTTATACATTGCTATTAAGCGCTCGTTAAGATAATCCAAGGGCATAAAATGTATTAAAATGTTCAACATTGTATTGTTTTGAAAGACCAAGAATATAAAGGTCGCCGTTTTGGCGCGGGTGCGAAAGTTATAAAAGGTATAATAATCTTATAAGAGCTTTGATAAGAGCTTTGATTTTGAAATTTTAAACGTAGGCTAAAATAGAGCGGCATTCTTTAAAACTTCCACTTTAAGTACCAGAAGTTACAATATTGCTATTGAGCGATTGGTCATGGCGCAGGTGTAAAAAAGCCGGAATTATAAAACTTAAGAGTAGAAAAATTACTAATAGTACAAAAGACGATTTTTTCGAAATGCTTTCATTATGGATACGAAGATTACCCAAATGTATAACGTTGTTTTTATGCGACTGGTAAAATCGAGATCTTGGCCTGAGCGCCACTCTTGATTCAGTTGGTAATAATAATAAAATTACAAATAATACGAAAATGAAAAAAAATATTTTGTGATCCTCCTGCAAAGAATTAGAAAACAACCCTTCGTTTTTGGTAATTCGATCTTCAAGAGTACGAGATGTACCTAAATGTAGGAATAGGTACAACATTGGAAATTCATAATCCAAGGACATCAAATGTAGTACAATGGTCAACATTTTTATTATACTCTCCACCATACATAGTATGGAGGGTATATTAAGTTCGTCATTCCGTTTGTAACTCGTCGAAATAATCATTTCAGACCCAACAAAGTATATATATTCTTGATCAGCGTAAAATTCTAAGACGATTTAGCCCGCCCGTCCGACTGTCCGTCTGTTGTAATCACGCTACAGTCAAAGCGAATTAAGATAGGAAGCTAAAATTTTGCACAGATCTCTCTTTTGTCTGCAGGCAGGTTAAGTTCGAAGATGGGCTATATCGGTCCACGATATCGTATAGCTCCCATATAACGGTACCCCCCGATTTTCGGTATTTTGATGATTTTACCCACATCTCAACTGAATTGTCTGAAAATCCACATAAGGAGTTCCTTATGGGTACTTAATATCTCGGGATAGAATCATCTATATAGGTCGACGATATCGTATAGCCCCCATAATTCGGTATTTTGATGATTATAGCCACATTTTCTAATGGAATGGTCCGAAAATCCACACAAGGAGTTACTTGTGATTACTTCATCCCTTGAAAGAGATTTATCTATATAGGTCCACGATATCGAATAACCCCCATACAACGGTACCCCCCGATATTCGGTATTTTGATGATTTTAGCCACATTTTTCAATTGAATTGTCTGAAATTCCACACAAGGAGTCTCTTATGAGTATTTCACCCCCTGAAAGAGAATTGTCTATATAGGTCCACGATATCGTATATCCCCCATATAACGGCACCCCCCGATATTCGGTATTTTGATGATTTTACCCACATTTTTCAACGGAATTGTATGATAATCCACACAAGGGGTTTTTGTGAGTACTTTACTCCCTGAAATAGAGTTGTCTATATAGGTCCACGATATCGTATATCCCCCATATAACGGTACCCCCGTTATTCGGTATTTTGATTATTTTAGCTATATATTCCAATGGTATTCTCTGAAAATTCACACAAGGATTTCTTTGTGAGCACTTTAACCCCTGAAAGGTATTTGTCTATATAGGTCCACAAAATCGTATATCCCCCATATAACGGTACCCCCGAGATTCGGGATTTTGATGATTTTAGCCACATTTCCCAATGGAATTATCTGAAAATCCACACAAGGAGTTCCTTGTGAGTATTTTACCCCAGACATAGATTTGTCTATATAGTTCCACAATATCGTACATCCGCCCATATAACGGCACCTTCCGATATTAGGTATTTTAAAGATTTTAAAAGAATTTTCAATGGATTTTATTTTTTTGGAAAATATTCTAATTCGTTTCAAATGGTGGAGGTATTCAAAGTTCGGCCTAGCCGATCTTACTGCTTTTTTACTTGTTAAGGGTTTTGAAAGACCTAGAATATAAAGGTCGCCCTTGGTGATGAAATTTAGCATGAGGGTGATTCTTGGTGCAGGTGTAAAAAAAGCCAGAACTATAAAATTTAAGAGTACAGAGTATATAATTAATAATTTTGGAAATTTGTACATTAAGTTAACATTTTATTAGGCGATTGATAAAAGCTTTAATTTTGATATTTTTAACGAGAAATGAGTTTAGACAATTTTTTTCGAAATGCTTTCATTAAGGATACTAAGGTATAACGTTGTTAATATGCGACTGGTAAAATCTAGATCTGGGCCTGAGCGCCACTCTTGATGCAGTTGGCGAAGATAGACGGTTTTTTTTACTAAATTGTACAAACTACCACTACAGTGCAATAAAATATCACTTAGAACTTTAAAATGTTATAAAAAGGTGAAAAACTTACGACATCATTATTAAAATTACATATAACATTGAAATGTTGAATACGTTTTAATGGGTACAAAAGTTTAAAAAGTTACAAAATACTACGAACTGAATTTGTAGCAGGAACGGTTTAAGTTCTTTGTGAATCAAACCACAAAATTACAGTTATTTTTAGGAATTTTAATGCTTATCAGGGTCTCCGATGAATTTTATTGAGGTTTTGCAAACAGAATGAAACATTTAATTAAGTTAGTGTAAAATTTTCTATATAAATAAACAATCTTTTTGTGGATGTAAAATTGTTGTAAAGGAGCTATAACTGCCTAGAGCAATATTGAATATTCAATATGTGCCAAATTTTAGAATTTTATGCGGTTCGAAAATACTGATGAATGTAACACAACACATTGCACAATTAAAAAGCAAATTGCAAAGCTTTAAATAAAACATTAACATCCAGACCCTGCTCAATATACTTTGACAAAAGATTAGCACAACTCCCAAGTGTGTATGTATTCTACTTCTTCGCGTACATAATTATCACAGATTCCCTTTTCACACTTATTTTTATCGGTGCAGTGACATTTTGTCTCTATTAACGGCAGCTTGACTTAATCGACTCACTCTAACCTAACACAATGGGTTAGGTGAAAGGTATTGATCGATTCCATCGCTGTAACATTCAATAAACGCAAAAAAACGACAAACAGAGAAAGAACAAGAGAATTGAATAAAAATCGCGAAAATTTAAATATAAAGAAACAATAGGCTGAGAATTGAATTGATCTTCGTTTTTCTTTTACACCCAGCCAGCTCAGTTGGAATCGCGTCAATTAATTGCCCTCTCTTTCTGTTTGTTTGTGTTTATTTCAAATAGTTTAAAAAAAAAAGTGAAATAATTTGCTTATTTTTGAATATGTAAACAGGGATTGATAAAAGTTTAAAACGTAATCATAAATTAAACTTTGTGCTGTTCCTTTTAGAGTGTGCAAAAATTTATAAAATATTCTTGGTTTACATTCAAAACTTGTAACAAAAAAATCCAATAAGAAAGACTCATAGAAAAATACGATATCGAGAGAGTGATAGTTACAAACATAAAAATGGCGCAACCGCCACCTGATCAGAATTTCTATCATCCACACCCGCATCCACATGCGCATCCTCATCCCCATCCACAGTTGCAGTTGCCACCACAATTTCGGAATCCATTTGATTTGGTAGGTATCTAATATGCACCCCAATTCTTTTCTTGTAATTTTTCTTCACCGACGAAATTTTGAAACATGGAATTTTTATACGAAAATCTACGAAAACAAGTTAAAGAGTATCAGTCGCTTTTGCCCACATTTGTGTACTCTCAGCAGATGTTCGATTATATAAATGTATTTTAACTTGTGTTATTATTATCCAAATTGTTGACCCTCTATGGAGTAGATTCCGAAGAAATGGACCAATATTGTCCATTTCGCATCGGACCTAAATAAATATATTATAAATATTATGATGTGCCAGGTTTGGACTATATCGACTACTTCCTTCACTTTATATGAGATGTGTGATCATTTTATGAAAATGTTAATATGTGCCTGAGGTACCAGATATAGTTGATAGAGGTATTCCATTTTCACACTTCATCTAATACAGATAAAACTACTGGTATTTACAAAATTACAAGGCAATCGAACATTTTTATTCAATTTTATGCGAAATCATAAATTCTATATTCATCGCAGGTTTCTGGTTGAAAGAAATATATAGATATAGCTTGTTGTAAAGAATCGTTGACATGTTGTTATAACAGATAAAAGTATTGAAAATTGTGACCCTTTGTGGGTCAGTTACCAAAAGACAGATATTGTATTAGCAAAAATGTTTGTATGTGTGAAATTTGAAGAGTGTTGAATGCTTATTTCGCTTTCTTTGAGCGATTTGTTTTTCGAAAACTTGAAACCTATGTGGAGCAGGAAGCAAAATAAATGGTCCGAACTCTACCATCTTTTTAACATATCTTGTGTTGATGGAAATATTGAGATGTGCCATGTCTGGAATCGGATGTTGACTTCGATTTTATGAACTTCATGGATATTCAAATTGTTGAGCGTTTGTGGGGGAGGTACTAGAAGGAGTGGACCGATATATTCTGTCTTACTACCAGATCTAAGTTTCATAAAAATAGTAGGATGTGTGAAATTTGATAACAATCGGTCTCGGATGTGAAATTTGAATGCAATCGCACTCTTACATCACATTTTATAAGAGTTGTAATTATTCAAAATTTTTACACTTTTTTGGGGGAGGCACTTGATAGAGTGGACCGATACTATCCATTTCTACACCTGACCTAGAACTGACGCAAATATTAGGATTTGCAAAGTTGAAGCAAAATCGGATTGTCCTTTCTCTTTCTGTGCAAAAATATATTTTTTGAAAATTTCGACCTTTTGTGGGGGAGGTACCAGAAAGAGTGGGCCGATATATTCCATCTTAACACCAGACCTTGGGTTAACATAAATATTGGCATGTGTAAAATTTGAAGACAATCGGACTCTTACATCACATTTTGTGACAGTTGTAAGTGGGCCGATATTATCCGTTTTCACACCTGACCTAGCAAAATTTCGACCATTTGTGGGGGATGTACCAGGGTGAGTGGACCGATATATTCCATCTTAATACCAGACATTGAGCTAATAAAATTATTGGGATGTGTGAAATTTTTAAGACAATCGGACTCTAACATCTCATTTTATAAGAGTTGTCATTATTCAAAATTTTGACCCTTTGTGCGGGAGGTACTTGATGTTGTGGACCGATATTGTCCATTTTCACACCTGACCTAGCACTAACGCAAATATTAAGATTTGCAAAGTTGGAGCAAAATCGCATTGTCCTTTCTCTTTCTGTGCAAAAAATATATATTTTTGAAAATTGCGACCATTTGTGGGGGAGGTACCAGGGTGAGTGGACCGATATATTCCATCTTAACACCAGACATTGAGCTAATAAAATTATTGGGATATGTGAAATTTTGAAGACAATCGGACTCTAACATTGCATTTTATAAGAGTTGTTATTATTCAAAATGTTGACCCTTTGTGCGGGAGGTACTTGATGGTGTGGACCGATATTGTCCATTTTCACACCTCATCTAGCACTGACGCAAATATTAAGATTTGCAAAGTTGGGGCAAAATCGGATTATCCTTTCTCTTTCTGTGCAAAAAAAATATTTTTTTGAAAAGTTCGACCTTTTGTGGGGGAGGTATCAGAAGGAGTGGACCGATATTGCCTATCTCCGAACTAGATCTAAGTTTGACAAAGAATTCTGAAATTTGGAATCAGCGTAAGATCGATTTACCATTAGAAATTCCAACTACAGGTGCACAAAAAGTACTAAAAAGGCTGAAGCTGGAATATTGAAATTTTGCACAAGAGCCGGTCTTGGTGCGTAGGAGTCTGATAAGGCTGGTTTTATGAAAATTCGTACGTATTGTATTGGACAAACGGAATGAGCTAGAATGAAATTTGCAATGAGAGTCACTAATCGAGTGCAGTATAAATGTGCCATAGGGGTTTTGGAATCAGGGTTGGAAACAAATAGCCCGTTCACCAAACTTATTTTTCTTCCAATTGTAAGGCAAATGGCAGACAAATAGAATTTTTGGTTTCCGTACGTAAATAAATAAAAAGAGTTTTTTTTTATAGGCAAAATTTTGGATCACCTAACTCCAACACAAACAAAACGAAATGCCAAAGTAGACAATCAAAAAATATCAATCGTTCATTCACAAAATTTGAGAAAAGTAAAATATTGTGTTTGAAAATTGATATTTCACACAAAAGGTATGGTCTATTTCATCCGCTGTGTCGATCCTAATAGGTGCGCTTCTTCTCTGGTCTCAAGTCTAACCCCACGCAAAATTAGGCGAAAATTGACCTGAAAGACTACAAAATCGGAAAAATCTCTTGTTGGTCCATTGCAAGTCCTATAGGTATGTATTCTGAGGTTTGCGTCATAGTTGTGACGTGTAGCGTGACTACAAATAAAAAAGTGGCAGACGGACATATATAGCTAAATCGACCCAGAGATATAGGTAGATACATATGTAAAATCGTGGGTGTAGAACTAATATTTCGAGGTTTGTGGCATCACCTAACGTTTGGCGGATTAGGTTGATATTTCCGCCACCCCCATTTACATTTTTATTTGAAATGGAAAATTCAAAACCGGCACCCGGACATAATCCCCACGGTCTCAATCCCCATTGCAATTTTGGGGATTATGACCTTTTTTCGGTGATAATCCCTATAATCCAAATAATAAAGTATGACCATTTGCTGTGTGGACTACTCACAAAAATAATTAATTCTAGAAATCTTTGATTCGCGATAGCCGGTGCCAAACATATCCAGAGGGAAAGTCTTCGGACATATCCATTATTATGGGATTTATGTCCGCTAATTTCCAAAAAAAAAAAAAAAAAAAATTACCAAAAAAATGAGTTTTTCTTGCACCCAAAATTTCATAATTTTTGTAAGTAGCCGGCCTTTGGCCGGGGCTTGACATCTTCTCATCTGAACGTGTCCTGCACCGGCTCCCGCGAATCAAAGGTTTCTAAAATTAATTATTTTTGTAAGTATTCCACACAGCAAAAGGTCATACCAAAAACAAACCGGGCATAATCCCCATAGTTGCAATGGGGTTTATGTCTGTGAGGATTATGTTCGGGCACCGACACGCCACGTCTAAAACCAACGGACGTAATAATTTAAAAAAATAAATAAATAAATTTTATTTTTGGAAACATTAACCATATTTTTGGATAACATGTAAAAGCTCAGACGAAAAAAGTAAATGAAGTGAAATAAAACATGATTGTCTGGGTAGCCTTAAACAAAAGATCTGTGAACAGGCTATAAGTTTGATATATGAAGGTGGTTTTGAAAATATGTATTAAGTGTGCGAACTGTACCAAATGGAACTAAATTTGGATTAGTTTATAACTGGAGTATATATAACGTATAAGGCTGGAACGGAAGCGAGATAGACCCATAACTCTTTTGAGTATCTTCATAGAATTACTTTCAGAGTCGATTTATGCGTGTCAGTCCGTCCGTCCCTCCATGTATTATTGTGAACAAAAATGCTGGTCGCATTTATTATCCGATTGAGATGAAGTTTTGAAAACAATATTTGTTTGGCCCAAGGACGAACCCTATTGAAATTGGTGATAATCGAATTATATTTAGATACAGCTCCCATATATCTTCAACCGATTTCAGGTTAATTGGCTAATATAAGCCAAAATTACCTGTATTTTGGTACATTCCACCGAATCCAGTCTGGAAGCAGGTAAATCAAATTTGATGAAAATCGGTTCAGATAAAGCCATAGCTCTCATATATATGTTTCATCCGATTTGGGGTTTTAAGTCCCACACGTGCGTAATGTGCACTTCACAACAATAATAGTTGGTACCGGACATCAGATACTGCTCGAAAATAACTCTGTCGAGATCGGTATATATTAGGATATAGCTCCCATATTTCTTTATCAGATATCAGGTTTATTGTGCACCAAATGGCTAATGGACTGAATTTTGGCATATCCGAAAGAGTTCAGTCTAGAAGCAAGAACATTAAATTTGGTGAAAATGGGTTCAGATATAGATATAGCTCCCACATATATATATTTCATCTGATTTGGCGTTTAAGTCCCTCAAGTTCGTAATATGCATTCGAGAACTATGGTATTTGATACCAGATATTTTATAGAGCTCCGAAATACCTCTGCCAAATGTTACAAAGATCGCTTCAGATTTGGATATAGGTTCCATATATATCTTCAACCGATTTCGGGTTAATTGTGCACCAAATGGCCAATATTTGTCAAAAAGTCCTGGTACATTTGGTACATCCGACCGAATTCAGTCTAGAAAGAAGTACATAACATTTGGAGAAAATCGGTTTAGATATGGCTATAGCTCCCATATATATCTTTCATCCGATTTGTTGTTTAAGTTCCTCACATTCGTAATATGCATTCAACAATGATATTTGGTACCAGATATTTTATAAACCTCGGAAATACCTCGGCCAAATGTTATCAAGTTCGGTTCAGTTTTGGATATAGCTCCCATATATATCCTTAATCCCATTAATTATGAAGCAATCGACTTGGAAATTTGCATGGAGGTAGGGCAAAAGCCTACCAATTCGGGCGGACATCTGACAATATTTAGCGGGTAAAATAGACCTGTACTCTTCAATTAAGAAAATAGGAAAAATTCCACTAAAGCGCGAATATTTTTAATTCCAGCCAAATCACAAATACATTAAAAAAAGGTCCCTTCTGACCACTAAAGTGATGCTGATAGCCAAGAAATCGGATATATAGCATAGTAGGTACAGTATAGCGAAAAGAATATATATTATTTTATTGAGGATATTATATACATGTTGCAATTATCGTCCTATCCTTACGAAACTTTGGATGGGAGTAGGGTTAGGCTTAGAAAGGCTAGGCCTATTGTTTTCAAAGAGAAAAAATTTCCTGATCACACAAAAATCACTCACAAAATGTAAAAATTTTTAAAGAAAATAATGTGCCCTATTTTTACCAACCATAGATATGGAACTAATCTATGGAACCCACTCCTTCTAGATTGTTAATTGTTAAGGACATGGAAGAATTCTTGCATTTTGGGTGACCATTGAATTATAACAGCACGACGGACTGCGTAAATATTGGGCAAATGTCCCTGGTAATATCTGTGCAGTGCTCCATGACATTATTTCAAAAGCAAAATCTTCCAAAATGGATTTGGACATAAGGGGCTTCTAACATGTTGTAGTGTTGTAGGGTATCACATGGTAGGCACCGTACGACTATAGCCTTGCTTACTTGTTTAAATTTTTGAATATGTTTTTTTTTTTTTTTTTTTTTTTTTGTTTTAAACCAATAAATATCTGTATATAAAATTTTGAATGCATATAAAATTAAAAGGGGTTGAGAAGCGCACCGGGTTCAGCTAGTATCCATAAAAGAGGAAAATGTTTGCAAGTTTGTTTGTTTGTAATTTATGGACTCAAAAACTGCCGAACAGATTTTCCTGAAATTTTCCATATATAATACAGCTTCACCTGAAAGTAAATAGGTATTATAAATTTTAAAAATTCTACTTGGAACTTGATATATAGCGTAAGAATCGGAGGTATCCTTAGAAAATTTAGTTTTTGAATGCACATATCCATTGACCGGTTATAGATACAGTTTCAAAATTTAGAATGTGTAACGAAAATCGATACAAAAATAAATTAGCTAAATTTGCAATCGGTTCTGATTTGGATATAGCTACAATATATATTTCGACCGTTTATGTTTATTTGATGCGCCAAACACGCTATGTATGTATATATGTATCTTTTTAAACTTCGTGTATTGTAATTTTGTATTGTTTCCCAATTTATCCTCAAAAGGGAGATTTTTGTTTTTCGGCCCAGAGTACTATATCTTTGCAAAACTGAACATTTCTTAATTGTTTGTATACTTGTTTTCGTATTTGCATCTATAGTCTTTGGTTGCAGTAGTACCAGACTCTCTGGGGAACTAAAAACCAAAATTGTATTTAATATTTGGTCGATACTCCCAACATTTAACTACTCCAAAGGATATGTGATCAAAGTCGGAGGTTCTAGGAGGAGGTTCTAGAAGGAGTGGTTTCCATAGATTAGTTCCATATCTATGGTTGGTAAAAAATGGGGCATATTATTTTCTTTAAAATTTTTACATTTTGTGAGTGATTTTCCATCTAAGAACTCGATCAAGGATTGTTGGATCATGTTTGGACTAAATCGTATAGTGTTATCGTGCGCACAAGCCCACAAGACATCCGGACGGATATTTTAGATCGACTCCAAATGTCCTGAAACGGACTTCGTCCTAGTATGTACTTGGCATACAAGTTATTTTAGCCAGAGACTTTAATTATATTCTTCTCCAATTTTTAAATCTTTTCTTAATTTTATAATTTCAGCTATTTGACGAACGTACTGGTGCAATCAACTACAACTATATACGTCCATACATTCCTAACCAACTTCCCAAACCAGGTGAGACATTTTATATTTTTCTTGGAATTTTCTTGTGCTTTTTTAACATTTGCTTGTTTGTTTGTCTTTTTAAGATGATCTCTCCGATTCACTGGTTATGCGTCGTCCACGACGCACCCGTACAACATTTACCAGTGCTCAGATTGCCGAATTGGAACAACATTTCCTTCAAGGCCGATATCTGACATCATCACGGCTGGCTGAACTTTCAGCGAAGCTAACTTTGGGTACAGCTCAGGTCAAGATTTGGTTCAAAAATCGCAGACGACGTCACAAAATTCAATCGGATCAACAGAAGGAATTTTCATGTGACGGTATGCCCCTGTCACCATCACTTTCGACTACAATCAAATCGGAGCCCCAGGGTAGTGCCAGCAGCTGTGGCAGTAACAATAGCAACGGTTCGACATCTTCCTCCTCTTCGTCAGGTGGACCGCCCAGCTTACAGTCGTTGAGTATAAACGGTAATGGCGGCTCAACACCTAACCCATTGACACCATCACCGACGCCCACCACACCCACAACAAATCTCATGGATCATTACAGCGAGCCAGCGTTCAATCCCTACTATTACAATAATCATCATTCGACGCACCATCATCATCACCAGCCACCACATCATGCCACTCTCACTCATCCATATGGTTGTAGTGCAGGTGCTACCGGGGGCCAGTATTATCCCCCACCACCACCACCCTCAAGCCTGCAGCACCATCACAGCCAACATCAACAACAATATCACAGTCCGCATCCCCATCAATTTCAGATGGAACATAAACCTCATGCCGCGGTCATCAAAGAAGATCCGGATTATAATTTCAACAACCCGTACTATATGCGCATGCCACCCACAGCGGGGAGTAATCCTTCGGGTGTGACCACAGTGGAGCCATCTAGTGCAATGTCACCGAACTCAGAAGTCTATGAACCGTTGACACCGAAAAATGACGATAATTCGAGTCTGTGCAATGGCGCCGGCGGTAATGTCGATGTTGGTGATAATTTAGATGAAACCAAGGCCAAATTACGGGTAAGCACTTTTCGTAATTTTATATATATAATACTAAATTTCATTTATATACTAGTAAAATAAATATATTAAATTTCAACATTCCACTTTTATCCAGTCACCCAAAACCGCATTGTACCAAAACCACCTCTCTAGGTTGTTTTGGAAATGTGTACTACAAGGACACGAAAAGTACTACATAGTACTGTATTTGGTGCAATTTGCATTGGGTTAACATATAGTGTTGTATTGTGTTGTTGGTACTTAGGGTCACCGAACATATGGAGGTTGATTCGGAAATGTGTACTATAACTGTACGAAAAATACTAAATAGTACTAAATAGTACTAAATTTGGTATTGGGTAAATGGATAGAGATAACGTTCTGAATTTTGATATATCTTTATTTATTCATATTTTTATACCCTACAACACTATGTGTTGGGGGTATTATAAGTTTGATTGGGGCAAAAATTATGTAACACCTCGAAAAATTGGTTTCCCCCATAGAAAAGTATATATGGATCTTCCTATCTCTTCCTAGAACCCTATTTCTTTTGGAGATGATCCCATAATATTTAGGGGTTGAAATGGACCAAAAACTGAAAAATTTGCTGATTTTGCAATTGCTCCACAGGTCGCATTTATAGACCAATCAAAATCGAAGTTAGTATGGGGCTAGAGCTTAGGGCTGGGCAGAAGTCTTCCAATTTTGATGGTCATTGGATAATATTTAGTGGGTGAAGTAGACCATAACATTTGTGTTAAATAAAAGTCAAATTTTCCATTAAACCGCGAATATTTTTAATCCTGGCGAAATCACAAATAGACGAAGAGGTCAATTCTGACCGTTACGTACATACCGATAGTAAATATATCGGATATATAGCGAAATATATACAATGTTTATATACAAAGGCAAATGATGTTAGCTAGAATGCATATAGCTCATGAATGGCTGGACAGATTTTGACAAATTTTGTCAATTCAGAGTGCCCTCTTGGAATAAAAGAATAAAATCTAAAAAAATCGCATAAAAAGGTGTAAATAATGATGTTAATATAGATTTTGTAGTATTTTGTGACACTATTTTTTTCCATAATTTTTATCGCATGCAATTTTTTTTTTTTGACTTATAATATTGAAGAATACATTTTGTAATATTTTTTCACCTTACAACACAGGTTGGGGTTATTCTGTACAGATTGCAATTATCGTCCGATCCTCACGAAATTTTTACAAGGGTAGGGTTAGGCTCAGAAGAGCTAGGCCTATTGTTTCCAAAGATATCCGCAACATATTTAGAGGTTGAAATGGATCAACAACAAAAAATTTTCCTGATTTTTCAGCCGTTATAAAGGTCACAATTAGAAACCAAAGGACACGAAATTTCGCATGAATGGACCACTAATTTTGTGTGAAAAAATACTAGCATTACTTACAGGCGATATTCAATCGACACGCCTGAGAAGAGAGTTAGGGACAGGGAAGAATTCTAGCACTTTGGATGACCATTGGATTATAATAATAAACCACAAAAACTAACTGCACGACGGAGTGCGTAAATATTGGGCAAATATCCCTCGTCAATATGCTACGGTTAATACCTGGGCAGTGATCCGTGGCATAATTTCAAAAGCGAAATCTTCCAAAACGGATTTGGACATAAGGAGGCTTGAAATATATTGTAGTGTTGTAGGGTATCACATAGTGCGTAAATATTGGGCAAATATCCCTCGTCAATATGCTAAGGTTAATACCTGGGCAGTGATCCGTGGCATAATTTCAAAAGCGAAATCTTCCAAAACGGATTTGGACATAAGGAGGCTTGAAATATATTGTAGTGTTGTAGGGTATCACATAGTCGGCCCCGCACGACTATAGCCTTTGCTTACTTGTTTATTAAGAAAATGTTTCAGAACATTATTATTTACATACCCTCCACCACAGTATGGAGTATACATACATTTTAGACCCCACAAAGTATATACATTCTTGATCAGCATTAAATTCTATGTCGATTTAGCGATGTCCGCCCGTCTGTGGAAATCACTCTAGCTTTTGAACGAAATGAAGTAGGTCGATAAGATTTTACCCAAATGTTATGTCTGCAGGACTTTTTGTATTGAAAATGGTCCACGTTTTGGTATAGCTCCCATATAATGGCACCTCGCGATATTCGATATTTTGATGATTTTAACTCATTATTCACCGGAATTGTTTCAAAATTGGTATTTGAAGTTCGTAATGGATCCTACAGCCTATGACAGAAAATTGTCTGTGCAGGTCCACGTTTTGGTTCAGCACTCATATAATGGTACCTTCCTATATTCGCTATTTTGCTGATTTTAGCTACATTATTCACTCATTATTTTAAGTTTCGTATTTGAATATTGTAATGGCTAATGGCAAATGTTGCCTATGCAGGTCCACGTCTTCGTATAGACACTAATATAACGGCTGCATTCGGATTTTTTAAGATTTTAACAGAGTTTATTGTTAGAATTGCCAAATTCATTCCAAATGGTGGAGCTCGGCCAGTCGAACTTACGGCTTTTTTACTAGTTTTTTTTTTTTTTATTTTCTAGTTCCTTCCAGATTATGGAGGGATTAAAAGTTCGGCCGGGCGAACTTAGCTGCTTTGTTACTTGTTATACCCTCAAAGTATAAAGTATATATATCCATAATCAGCATAAAATTCTATGTCGATTTAGCGATGTCCGTATGTATGTATGTCTGTCCGTCCGTCTGTCTGCTGAAATCACGATACGGCCCACTATATTTGACGTAGAACGTCAAAATTTAGCAGAATAATTTGTATTGCGCCTAGGATGGTTGGTATTGAAAATGAGATATATCGGTCCTCGTTTTGGTAGAGTTCCCATATAACGGTACCTCCCAATATTCGGTATTTCGATGATTTTTGCCACATTTTTTCACGGATTTGTCTAAAAATTGTTATTTGTTAGTCATAATGGGTTCTAGCTCCTGTGGCGAAACATTGTAGATATAGGTCCACGTTTTTGTATAGCTCCGTATAGCGGTACCTCCCGTTGTTTGGAATTTTGATGATTTTTGCCACATTTTCGCATGAATTTGTCTAAAAATTGGTATTTTTGGGTCACAATGGGTCCTAATGTTTCCTTTACTCTAAGTTGGAGGGTGTTAAAAGTTTGGCCCGGCCGAACTTAATGTTTTTTTACTAGTTTTTAAATAAAATTCTTAATTTTATTTCCGATTAATGTCTGACCTTCCTTTCTAGGTGATTGTGTCCAGCAATGCCAACCGAACTGACGATACTTGCAGCAACACCAATGCAATTGGAAATGAGGGTTCTGGCACACCGGCCATCAACATCATGGAAGAGTGTACGGGTGCATTTGCCAAATACCAAAAGATGACAACCGCTGATCCGAATGATCCGAACTATCAGTGTACGATGGATACGATAATGCACGCGTATAACAATCATCGTAATACATCGGCCAACAATCAACAATTCGCCTATTGTTTCAATTGATCGGAAGATCGATGCGAGTGAATGTTCGCCAATAATTGGCGACCAACTGGCTGGCTGTGATGTACACAAAAAACGAAAGAAAGAAACAAAGAAAGAGAATGCAAATTCAACCAAAAAAAATATAGAATAAAATAAAACCCCCCTTTATCCGTTGTTCCTTGATTGTATAAAGATTCAAATTATAAAATTGTTATATAGAATTTTTTCTTGTTAATTTCATTTATTTGTCTAGACTTAAGTATAGTTTTGATTTTAAGTTAAAAATTTAAGATTTATATTAAGTATATGTCACTTGAAAAAAGTAATCTCGAAAATTATGCATTTTGTTTAGGATAATAATCGCAATTTTCTATGATATCCATTATTTGTGTATGTGTGTATTTAGGTTAAGTTTTATTCTAAGTTTTATAAAATATTTTAAGTTTTATTTGAATAACTTCTCTAATTTCGATTCGTTATTCATTCGGCATAGCTGCAAATTCTAGAGCCCATGAATTTGCACCGCTGCCCACAATGAATACATGGGCTCGGAGAGAAATTACAGAAGTTGTCGATATTCTAAGTTTCTAAGCTAAGCTTTTTCGAAAAATACTTTCTTTGAATCGCTGGCGACTACTGCCACCTGTCTGCGATTGCCAATTTTTGTGATAGAGAAATGCTCTGAAACTGCAAATTCACCATTAAGTGTAAAATGTGGCTCATAGTAAAAACGAATATTTCGCTGCCAACAACGGCTTGGTTTTTAACTACACAGAGCCAACATTTGGACAACAAATATTCAATTCACTAACTGAGTATTTTTCAAAAGAGAGACATTTCTGGGGCATCTGTTTGCGGTCCATGAAATGGCCCAAAAGAGGCAAAATGAATTCTTTTGTTCCTGGTAATTGCATTTGTCTGCTACAGCCCGAAATGTGCAGAAAATGGAGATTGTTTGGAGCCAGAGAAGAACTCAAACTTTGCCTTCTTTAGAGATGTTTTATTATTAGTTTGGCGGCACGCCCAGGAGAATGGGTAATTCAAAGAGATATATTTTTCGCTTCGATTATTTTTCTAAACAAAATGCTTATCGAAATTGGCTTTTTTTCCCAGTGTCATTAAAAATTCTCTTTGTTCTGTCCTTCTTTGTCAATATCTGTAACTTTTCCACAAACCTTGTTCTATTTTTATTCCTTTTCCTTCCATTTCGAACAAATTTAAATTAAATTGTAACTCTTAGTTTATATTTTTAATAAAGTTTATCCTGTCTAACTATTTATGGTTTTTCTAGTGTTTCATCATCTTTTTAAGCGATTTCAACGAAAAATTCACTGTAAAGCACAGAAAATAATTACAGGGAAAGTCCACATGTTATAAAAGTAGAGCCAACAAGTAAAAAAGCAGCTTAGTTCGGCCGGGTCGAACTTTTTGAACCCTCCGGCATTTGGAAGAAACCTGAACAATTTTAAGAAAAATTCCCTAGAAAAATATCGCTCTAATGAAAACCGTTATATGGGGACTATACGAAAATGTACTTCTGCATAAGTAATTTTTGTCGTAGGCTATAGTAACGATTCCAAACTTCAAATACGAAATTTGACGCAATTCAGGAGAGTAATATCGCGAAAATCCTGGAAGTACCGAATATTCTAAGGGTAGCGTTATATGGAAGCTATACTAAAACGTGGGCCTATGTAGACAATTCTCTTCTAGGGAATAAAGTACTCCGAAGGAACCCCTTGTGTGGATTTTAAGACAATTACATTGAAAATGTTGGCTAAAATCATCAAAATATTATCGGGAGGTACAGTTATATGGAAGATATACGATATCATGGACCTGTATAGACAATTCTCTTCTAGGGAATAGAGTACTGACAAAGAAGTCCTTGTGTAGAATTTCAGACAATTCCTTTGAAAAATGTGGCTAAAATAAAAAAAAAAAACAAGAAAGCAAAGGCTACAGTCGAGCGGGGCCGACCGTTGAATACCCTACAACACTATAATAAACCATACAGATTATATAGGCGAGATACTCGAAAGAATTCCACAAGATATTGTGACAAATAATAAAAAAAAACCATCAGGTTCCGTTCTCTAATTTTCGAATAATAGCAACTTAAACTAATTTGCTCATTTCCAACTTATTGGTAGATGTTGCACGTAAATGGTCTTCCTAGATCTGGAACCAATATTTCCCAAAGACCTATAATCTCTCAGAAGTGGCAAAAGATTAATATTTATTATTGGTTTTTGACTGAAACGCATCTATATGAGATACAGACATTTGACTATATTATTCAACGAAATCAGCGTTAACGAAATAGTCAGAAGTGCGCCTTTCCACTACAAAAGTTGGCAAACTATTTCACACATTGAATATTTTTGGATGGCCATCCAAAACTGCTTGGCTTTTGTAATGTCCGGTAACACCCATTAAAATGTGCGTGAGGATCGGGCGATAATTACGACCTGCAGACAATTTTGCAGTTTTTTGGTCCATTTCAACCCTTAAATATATGGCGATCATATCCAAAAAGAGTAGGCTTCTATTCTGACCCTCATCTTATCCCCATGCAAAATTTTGTAAGGATCGGGCCATAAATGTGATCCGTATATGATATCCTGATATCCTAACTACTTTGTTTTGTTAGCTGCAGAAATATTACCAAATGTTTAATTCAAAATGAAAATATGCCAAAAATATGACAAAATTGAAAAAAATATGAGAAAATTTTACAAAATCAATATTTTCATCTTTAGAGAGATATTTTTATGCGATTTTTTTAGACGTTTTTTCTTTCCTGCCATGAGGCCATTCTGAATTAATGAGAATTGTCGAAATCAATTCAGCCGTTCTCGACATATAAGAGATCTTTCAAGCATATCTTCTTTGATAGACATATATATGGCATATATTTTGCTATATATCCGATTTGATGGATGTTTACATCAATGTAAGATCAGAAGTAACCTTGTCATGGCTTTGTGATTTCGCCGGGATTTAAAATATTCGCGGTTTAATATAAATTTTTGAATTTTTTCAACACAAAAGATATGGTCTATTTTACCCGCTAAATATTATCCGATGACCACCCAAATTGGTAGGCTTCTTCCTCGCCCTAAACTCTAGCTACATGCGAAATTCCGCGTCGATTGGTCTATAATTGCGACCTGTATAGCTACTGCAAAATCCGACATTTTTCAGTATTTGGTCCATTTCAACCCCTAAATGTCATGCAATCATCTCCAAAAGAAATAGGGTTCTATTCTGACCCCAGTCCCACCTCCAATCTAAATTTCGTGAAGATCGGGCCATAATTGCGACCTGTAGAGTGATTACAAATTAACATGGACAGACGGACGGACGGACATACATAGCTAGATCGACTCAGCTCGGCGAGCTAGGAAGATCCATATATACTTTCCTATGTGGGAAACCAATATTTCGAGGTGTTACATAATTTTTGGGCCAATCAAACTTATAATACCCCCAACACATAGTGTTGTAGGGTATAATTACCGAATATCGGGGGGTACCGTTATATGGGGGCTATACGATATCGTGGACTGATATAGCCGACTGATATAGCCGAACTTGAACTGCCTGCAGACAAAAGACAAATCTGTGCAAAATTGTAGCTTCCTATCTTAATTCGTTTTGACAGACGGACAGGCAATGCTAAATCGTCTAAGAATTCTACGCTGATCAAGAATATATATACATTGTTGGGTCTAAAATTATTATTTTGATGAGTTACAAACGGAATGACGAACTTTATATACCCTCATACTATGTATGGTGGATGGTATAAAATAGGATATATGTATATTGCTGTTTTAATTTCGCCATATTTTGGAATTTTGGGTGCCTTAATTTTTTCCCTGGAATTTATCCCTTTAAAATGATGCTTTGTAGGAGATTTTTGCATAATCTCACATAAAGTGTGGCTTTAACCCTAAAGTGTGTTTTATACCCACAGCCATATGGCTACAGAGGGTATATTTCATTTAATACCGACAGAACTTGCTTCATCGAAATAAAGGTTCTAGACCCTAAGTCTCTTTGAACCAATCAGTTTGGAGGATATTTGGAGTCAATCTAGGGGTGGCCGTTCATCCGTATCTGATTTGGTTCAAACTTGGTACATCGTAATATTATTATCAAACTTAGGTCAAGTTTGGATATGGACAATATCGTCACACTCCATCAAAAACCACCCCGCACAAAAGCTAAATATTTTAAATAATTAAAACTATTATAAAATGTGAAATAAGGGTCCGATTGGTGTAAAATTAGAAGGAAGGACGAAATGGGCAATATGGACCACTTTTTCGGAACCACCCAAATTAATAGTCAACATTTGAACAATCATAGGACAATGCAGTTAGAGTTAAAAAAAACTCAGTAAGGAAAAGTAAAAGTCGGGCGGGGCCGACTATATGATACCCTACACCACTATGCATATTTAGTAGATCATACCACCTATCAACATTTGGCTTTAGAGCAGCTATAGTTTGGTTTCAGAGGGAACTAATATATCTCATTCTAAATCGATTTTCACTAAACTTGACGGAGATATATTAATCTTTTATACCTCCGAGAAAAATTATATTAAAAGCAGTAAAGAAAGTCTTAAAGTCGGGCGGGGTCGACTTTATGATACCCTACACCACTTTCCTAATTTAGTTGAGCTCCGCATAACATTAAAAGTTTTTATGTGAGAATTCAATCATACACGCTATGATTATAATTATAATTTAAAGTTCAAATGACTAAATGTGCCGAAGCATTTGCATCTTTTAAATTCGGACTTGTATTGCCCATTTGGTCCACAATTATATGGGAGCTATAAACAAATCTGAACCGATCTCCATAAAATTTGGCAAAGATGAGCTGTATTTGATATATTTCCCTGAATATCGTTGTTACGGAGTACATATTACGGCTGCGGAGGACTAAAATAACAAATCGGTTGAACAATATATATTGGAGCTATAGCTGTATCTGAACCGATCTTCACCAAATTTGACATACTAGCTTCTAGACTCAATTCCAAGTGCCAAATTCCATCCTATTTGGACAAATATTAGACGTTTGGTGCACAATAAAAAGTAAATCGGACGAAGTTATATATGGGAGCTATATCCAAATCTGAACCGATCACGATAAAATTTAGCTGAGCTGTATTTGCTATATTTCCCCAAATATTGTTGTTACAGAGTGCATATTACGGCTGCGGAGAACAAAAATGAAAAATCGGATGAATAATATATATGGGAGCTATAGCTATATCTGAACCGATTTTGACTATTCGGGCTGATATTATACGTTTGGTGCACAATAAAAGGCAAATCGGACGATGATATGTATGGGAGCTATATCTAAATTTTTACCGATTATCTCCAATTTCAATAGGTTAGTCCTTGGGCCAAACAAATGATCTGTGCAAAATTTCATCTGGATAGGGTAATAAATGCGACCTGTACTTTGTTTACAAAAATACATGGACAGACGGACGGACGGATCGACTCAGAATGCGATTCTATGCAGATCATCAAAAAGAACTGTGGGTCTATCTCGTTTTCTTTTGCCTGTTACAAACAAATGCACAAACCCATAATACGCTGATCCATAGTACGCTGACCTTGTGGTGTAGGGTATAAAAATATATATTGGGGACGAGTTCCACAAAATGGAAACGTACGTCCCAAAATTCACTCCATTTGGGCTGATATTGGCCATTATTTGCACAATAAACTTGAAATCGGATTAAGGATATATAGGAGCTATATCCAAAAGTATTTCTGAGCTCCATAAGATATCTTGTACAAATATCATGTTGTCGAAATATGAGGGACTTAAACACCAAAACGGATGAAACATATATATGGGAGCTATAGCTATATCTGAACCTTGACAGATATTGGCCATTTAGTGCACAATCAACCCGAAATCGGTTGATGATATATATGGGAGCTATATCCAAATCTGAACCAACCTTGATAATATGTGGCAGAGGTATTTCTGGGATGTTCATTTGGTACCAAATATTATTGTTCTGGAGTGCGTATTACGCATGTGAGGGACTTAAACCCCCAAATCGGATGAAACATTTATATGAGAGCTATATCTGAACTGATTTTCTCCAAATTTGATATACTTGTTTCTAGACTGAATTCGGTGGGATATACCAAAATTCATGTCATCAGAACTAATATTGACCATTTGGTGCACAATTAACTCGAAATCGGTTGAAGATATATGGGAACTATATCTAAATCTGATACGATTATCACCAATTCCAATAGGGTTCGTCCTTGTGCCAAACAAATATTTTTTGCAAAAATTTGCCACCTGCATTTTGTTCACAAGAATATATGGACGAACTGATATACATAAGTCGACTCAGAAAGATATTTTATGAATATCCTCAGAAGAAAATATGGGTCTATCTCGCTTCCTTCTCCCTGTTACAAACAAATGCACAATGACATAATACCCTTACCACTATGTGGTGTGGGCTAAAAAATATAGCACCCATATAACGGCACCTCCCTATATTCGGTATTTTGATGATTTTTGTCACTTTTTCCCACAGATTTGTCTGAAAATTGGTATTTGTAGTTCATAATGGGTTATAGATCCGGTGGAATTTAAGAAGATTTGGTAGATGACAATCCTTGAAGTATAAAATTGTCTATGGAGGTTTCCGTTTTGGTATGGTCCCCATACGTCCTCACCCACTTTGGTTTTTTGGAAAGATTGACAGCATTATCCAAACGATCTTACTGGTATTACTATATTAAAGGGGAACACGTGGGAATTCAGATACTTTTATATACAAATGTTTTCTTTACCCAAATGTGAAGGGTATTAAAAGTTCGGTCCCGCCGAACTTAATGCTTTTTTACTTGTTTTTCCATTCACACACTTTCATGGCAACCTTCATGTTATCTACATTAGTCCTTGAGAATAACAGATCTAAATCTACTTGTCTATTATTGTGCGTACCACACTCTCTGTGTATGAGTCCTTTGATCAATCTTATTTGCCTTTCGAATTGTCAAACAAAACAGAAAAAGACGAACAAGTTATATTTACACACATGCATATATATGTGTAGGTGTATTTGTGTGCGGAGAACAATAATTACAAAAACAGCACCAACAACAAAACAATTACAATATTTACATAATTAGTTGTTTGTTGATTTAACAATGGAAAGCCAAACAATAGATGGAAATGCCAGGGAAAGTAATCAAATCAAGAGAGAAGACCTGCCGACAGACCGAACCACAACAAGTGTGGAAAATACGACATTAACAGCAACAATGGGTAATGTTGTTTTCCATTTTCTTTTACAAGCGCCTTTAGCTGTCAATGATGTGGAAACGATATAAAGAGCTCAGGACATATTGAAGCTTCAGATGAATAATTTATTGTTTAAATTCTATGGAATTGAAAATGAAAACGATATTGGGTAACAAATGTCAAAATACCTTTGTCTGAATTTAATGAAAAAGGGTCGTCATTAATATTATTGCTTAGAAGTTATTTAATTTAAATGGTAAATTCTTCTCAATGAATGATTGATGTATAGGAATTCTTTAGAATATAAAATATTAAAAACTTATGTAATTTTTTAAGGTGACCCTTATCAATTTCATTTAAGCATCCCTAATTAAATAAGCAAAAATTGAAGAAATCATTTTAAGCGGTTAATATGATATACAAAATAAAATTTTTGCAATCGAGTAGTAGTTGATAAACATATGTATGTTGATATTTTATACATGGAATGCACTTCGGTTTGACCCAATGATTTTCCGTGTCGTGGGTGTATATCTTGTGTACTATACAGGGTGAGATAAAACAAGTAAAAAAGCAGTAAGTTCGGCCGGGCCGAACTTTGAATACCCTCCACCATTTGGAACGAATTAGAAAATATTCAAAAAAAATAAAATCCATTGAAATTCTTTTAAATCTTTAAAATACCTAATATCGGAAGGTGCCGATATATGGGGGGATATACGCTATTGTGGGCCTATATAGACAAATCTATGTCTGGGGGTAAAGTACTCACAAGGAACTCCTTGTGTGGATTTTCAGATAATTCCATTGGGAAATGTGGCTAAAATCATCAAAAACCCGAATATCGGGGGTACAGTTATAAGGGGGATATACGATATCGTGGACCTATATAGACAATTCTCTCTCAGGGGGTAAAGTACTCACAAGGAACTACTTGTGTGGATTTTAAGACATTCCATTGAAAAATGTGGATAAAATTATCAAAATACCAAATATCGGGGGTACCGTTATATGGGGGCTATACGATATCGTCGACCTATATAGGCAATTCTCTCTCAGGGAGTAAAGTACTCACAAGGAACTACTTGTGTAGATTTTAAGACAATTCCATTGAAAAATGTGGATAAAATCATCAAAATACCAAATATCGGGGGGACCGTTATATGGGGGCTATACGATATCGTGGACCCTATATAGATAATTCTCTGCCGAGGTATAAAAGTACCCACAAGGAATTCCTTGTGTGGATTTTTCAGACAATTCCGTTGAAAGATGTGGGTAAAATCATTAAAATACCGAATATCGGGGGGGGGGGGGGGGGGGGGGTACAGTTATATGGGGGATATACGATATCGTGGGCCGATATAACCCATCTTCGAACTTGACCTGCCTGCAGACAAAAGAGAGATCTGTGCAAAATTTTAGCTTCCTATCTTAATTCGTTTAGACTGTAGCGTGATTACAACAGACGGACAGACGACGGATCGTCTTAGAATTTTACGCTGATCAAGAATATATATACTTTGTTGAGTCTAAAATGATTATTTCGATGAGTTACAAACGGAATGACGAACTTAATATACCCTCCATACCTTTTTTGGTGGAGGGTATAAAAACTGCAACAAAGTCAAACGCCATAATTTTTAGATTTTTTAAATTTTATGAATAAAAGCAAAAATGTCGGAAATAGCATCAAATTTTAGAATAAGTTTAGATTTGTTCAAATATGTGACCTTTGGCCCGAATTATGGCCTTCAAACCACCAATGAAACCGTCGCATGCTACCCGAATGTTGGTCTGTGGTATTTGACCCATTCCCGGCGAAACGCTTGCTTGAGGTGACCGAAAACCTTGCTTTCCACAAAACTTCCAGACACAATAATCCAACGGATTGCTATCCGGAGATTTCGGTGGCCATTGTGCGTTGGAAATGAAGCGAGGAACCTAATTTTGTAACCATTCTTGGGTGATGCATGCTGTGTGCAATGGTTGGAATGTCCAAGGTTTGCGGCCCAAATGTTTGCGTGTCCAAGGTTTTAATACACCCTCCAGAATATTTTTGCGATAATATTCGGCATTTATTCGGATGCCGGGGTTGGTTAATACGGGAGGAGAACGACCATCGGCTGTTATGGTGGACCACACTATCACCATGGCCGGCGCTTGAGTTCTGGTGGCCAACCGAAGGTGCACATTTTCAGCTGACCTCTTTGGCAAGTAAACACGAACATTTTGTTTATTTACAAACTGCTGGACAACGAATGTTTTCTCATCGGTAAAAAATAAATTCGCCAGTTCAACACTTTCGGTCAAGCTTTTGCTCTTTTGAGTCTATTTTCATTCTGTTGCCGTGTGAATTCTTGCACTTTTTGGAATTTCAATGGCTTTACCCCGAGCTCATTTTTAAATAATTGCAGAATGGAATATTGCGATATGTTCAGCTCACGAATCATTTTTCGGCCACTGCGGCGCGGCTTTCGATCAAGTCGCTTCTTTATTTTTCGAACCATTTCTGCTGATGTTGCTGTTTTCTTCCTTCCATTATCTTGACGTCGGGCTAAGCTACCAGTATGATACTTTCTATTTTGTTTTTAATTAAATTCACTATACATTATGCATATAATACATATCGTCATTGAAATAACAAAATTAAATTCTAAAACGTGTATAGGTGTGCTTGAAACACATATATTTACAATTTTAATTACTCCCAAAATAAAGTGTGTGTAGATATTGGATTTGAAGGAATTTTCATAAGCATTTCCTCTAAACGCATTCCTTGAAGACAACCGCACATATTTCAATGTCGCAAACATTTTTACCTAAGCCACGTGTATTTTGAAACAAATAGAAGTGAAAGTAGAAAGTTCTTTCAGTCATGTTAAGCGGAGAAAATTCTTTAGATTATTATGTTTTTAAAAAATTGAAGGAGATATTTATTATTTCACCAAAAAAGATATAAATTATACCAATATATCTTGGAAACTTACTTTGTCATAATTGAAAAATATGAAAAAAAAACGGGATTAAATATTGGGTCCACTTTTATTTTGCTAGTAAAATCGTTTGCTAAAAAATCTTAAAAAAAACCTTAAAGTCGATGCTAAAGTGGTTGTTAAAGTGTCAAATACCAAATTAAACAAGTAAAAAAGCAGCCGTTATATGGGGGCTATGCGATATCGTGAATCTACACACACAATTCTCTTCTAAGGAATAAAGTACTAACAAGGAACTCCTTGTGTGGAATTTTACACAAGTCCGTTGAAAAATGTGACTAAAATCATCAACATTTCGAGATCGGGAGGAAATGTTATATAGGAGATACATGGGGTCCAGAGGGGTAATGTACTCACAAGGAACTCCTTGGGTGAATTTTCAGACTATTCCGTTGAAAAATGTGCCTAAAATAATCAAAATACCAAATATCGGGAGGTATCGTTATATGGAGGCTATACGATATCGTTTTAACCGTAGCGTGATTGCAAAACGGGGACGCGTCTAAATCGTCTTAGAATTTTACGCTGATCAAGAATATATACACTTTGTTAGGTCTAAAATTATTATTTCGATAAGTTACAAACAGAATGGCGAACTTAATATACTCTCAATATACCCTCCATATGGTAGAGTATGGTAGGTATGGTAGAGGGTATAAAAATATCTGCAAAAAATGTGGCTAAATCACCAAAATACCAAATATTTTGACTGAACGCCTATAATGGCATCAGTCATCTGTCCCAGATTCCTGAAACTGTGACTGGAATCATCAGACTACCAAAAATAAGAAAGTACTGAGAAATGGGGCGATATAGCAAAATGTGAGTCTATATAAGCAATGATCTGCCACAAGGAGTAGAATCTATTAGGAACCATAAGTACGGAATTTAAAACAATTATGTTTGAAAATGTTTCTGAAATCGTGAAAATACAGAATATTCGGAGGTACAGTTATATGAAGGTACAGCGTTTTGGTTATTAAAAATCTGACCCTTTGTGAGGGAGGATCCAAAAGGAATGGACAAATACATTCTATCTTCAGACTAGGTCATGTGTTAATGAAAATATTGGGATGTGTGAAATTTGAAGAGAATCGGATGCTAATTTCACAAATTATTAGAGAAATAATTTTTCAAAATTTCGACCCTATGTGGATCCCCCCACATCCCAGAAGTAGTAGACAGAGACATGGGGGTCTGTGAATCTATGTAAGCAATGATCTGCCACAAGAAGTCGAATCTATTACGAACCATAAGTACCGAATTTAAAACAATTCTGTTTGAAAATGTTGCTGAAATCCTAAGCAGTGTTTTAAGTTATTCAAAATGCTGACCCTTTAAGAGGGAGGATCCAGAAGGAATGGACAAATACATTCTATCTTCACACCAGGTCATGTATTAATGGAAATATTAGGATGTGTGAAATTCGAAGAGAATCGGATGCTAGTTTCACAAACTATTAGAGATATAATTATTCAAAATTTTGACTCTATGTGGCTCCCCCACATCCCAGAAGTAGTAGACCGATATATCCCATCTTCACACATGATTATGTGCTGATGGATATGTTGGGATGTGTGAAATGTGATGATTGTAGCCAAATCCCAAAAGAAGTTCTTTCTAAGTACTTTACTCCCTGGAAGAGAATTGTCTGTATAGGTCTACGATATCGTATATCATCCATACAACAGTACAACAATACCCCCCCCCCCCCCTCCCCCACCCCGTCCTGCTATATTCGCTATTTTATGATTTTATCGACATTATTCACCGAAATTGTTTCAAATATCGCATTTTAAATTTCTTTAAGGGTACTTCATTCTATGACAGAAAATTGTCTATGCAAGTCCATGTCTTCATATACCCCCTATCGGTACTTCCCCATATTCGGTATATTGATGATTTTAGGTACAATATTCACAGGAATTGTTTCAAATTTTGTATTTCATTTTGAGGTTAACCGAGTTACAGACGTTTGACCAGCAGAAATCACTGTTCACCATTTTACTTGTAATTTTGGCGAATATATGACCTTATCTATCTAGAGGTCTATTCTTTAAAAACTTCCCATGGAGAATTATATATATAAAATAAAAACGCCCGACGGCGTTATTATACCCATTAAACCTTTTCTGTAAAAAATACAAGGAAAAATTCATTGATAATTCACTTTAAACAAATGCATACCCGTTGTGCCTTGGCTTTCTCGCTTTTGAATATTTTCCATGATTTAAATTTCTGTGAAAGGACATAATGGAGAACAAAGAGGGGAAAGTTCGAACAGTTCAATATCGATGATGAGTTCGATGTAATCCATTTATATTTTGCAAAGTGGATTTCATGTTGCTGTTGTTGTTTTTTTGTTTTCGTTGCTTTTGTCTCCCTCCGCTTGTATGGATTTCACATCTAAATTCAGACAAAATCTCATTTCGTTTATTCTGCTTTGCATTTGCGGTAATGGCAGTCAAGGCGAACCTTTTATCTTTGTGCGGTTTATTTGATCGAAGAAAGAAATAATGTATATTCCAAATTCAGTTGAGAATGCAGCACAAATACATATTTCGATGGTGGTAGTGTTTGGGGGTGAATGCCAAGAATATTGCCTTAAACACGTTTGCCATAGAAAAGTTTTCTGGATGTCTACGACATGGCTTTCTTCAATATCTGGCATAAATATGTACTAAGGTATCCTTCACACACACACAAACATACACATACCCTGCATGCATAAACACACTTACCTATATTTCGGTATATAAACAAGTGCCGTGAAGGGAAAACATTTGTTTCAGTTTCTTTGTCGTCTGGGATTTGCATACATTTGGTTGGAAAAACAAAATCAGCTCTCTATGAGATATGATAAAAAAAAATGAATACAAAAACAATATATTTTCCCATTGGAAAACACATCAGACAAAGTTTTGATGTTTTGATTCAAAATAGTATGAGTGTATATAGCATTGTGTTTTTAATGTAAGCACAGTCTTTGGTTAAGTAATTATGACAAAAAATCGTAACAGTTTTAGAGGGTTTACGATATTGCTTCCATAAAGTCAATTTCTGGTGAAACTCATTAAAAATTTTAAATACTTATTTGAAGGAATTTCGAAAAATAATGTGGCAAAAATCATCAAAATGACGAATATTTTTATAATATAGCCCTCATTGTGAACCGATATACCTCATTTTCAATATCTTAGACACAACAAAATATGTTAAATAATGTAGGCGGGATCGTGATTTCAATATGCAGACAGGCGGATGTGCTTAAATCAACTTTCAATTTTATGCTGACCATGAATATATACAGGGTGAGATAAAAACCTACATCAAAGTCAAACGTCATAATTTTTTTTTTTAAATTTCATTGAACGAAAGCAAAAAATGTCGGAAAAGCATCAAATTTTAGAATAAGTTTAAATTTGCTCGAATCGGTCACCTTTGGCACGAATTATGGTCTTCAAACGGCCAATGAAACCGTCACACGCTGCCCGAGTGTTGCTCTGCAGTATTTTGGCCCGGGAATGGGCTCTTGCTTGAGGTGATCGACACTTTGGTATCATTTAGTGCCAACCTTGCTTTCTAAAATACTCCAGACTCAATAGTCCAACGGATTGGTATCCGGAGATTTTGGTGGCCATTGTGCGCTGGAAATGAAGCAAGGAACCTCATTGTGTAACCATTCATGGGTGGCGCGTGCTGAGTGAGATGGTACTGAGTCCTGTTGGAATGTCTAAGGTCTGTGGCCAAATGTTTGCATGCCCGAGGCATGTTTCAGAATTTATTCTGATGCCACGGTCGATTAATGCGAGCGGAGAGCGACCATCGGCTGTTATGGCGGCCCACGCCATCACCATGGCCGGCGCTTGAGTTCTGGTGGCCATCCGAAGGTGCACATTTGCAGCTGACCTCTTTGGCTGGAAACTGCAGGACAACGAATGCTGAACAACGAAATCGGAGAAAACCAAATTCGGCAGTTCGCCACTTTCGGCCAAGCGAAGCAACTCTTTAGCTCTTTTGAGTCTATTTTCTTTCTGTTGCGTGGTAAGTTCTCGTACTTTTTGATATTTAAATGGCTTTACCCCGAGCTCATTTTTCAATATTTGTTCGAATGGAATAATGCGATATGTTCAGCTCACGAGTCATTTTTCGGCCACTGCGACGCAGGTTTCGATCAAGTCGCTTCTTTACTTTTCGAACCATTTCTGCTAATGTTGCTGTTTTCTTCCGTCCACTTCTTTGATGTCGGGCTACGTTATCACTGTAACGAGCGATAGTTCGAAACACAAAAGATTTATTCACATTTAAATGCTGGAGTGCTCTAACGATAGCCACTTGTGGTTTTCCAGCCAAATATAAAGAAATAAAACTATAACGCTTGAATTCCATCACGAATAACTTTATTTCAGGAATAGCCTCACCAAAAATGATTTTGTACGCTTGTAAATAATATAATGAGCTGTCACTGGAATAATTTTAACGGCCATCGGACAAGGGGCTTAGAAATCACAGCAGTCTGAGGTTGGTTGCAGTTTTTTGCATCTCACCCTGTATTTACTTTAGGGGTCTACGACGAATATTTAAGAATATTAGAAACGGTATGACAAATACAAAATATTTTCCTTTCCATGGTGGAGGGTATAAACGACTTTGTTTCTTTCTACTTCCAACAAGTAAAGTAGCAGTAAGTTCCTCCGGGCCGAACTTTAATTACCATACTACCACCATTGGGAACGAATTTGGAAATTTTCAAAGAAAAAAAGGTAAATCCGTTTAAAATTCTGTTAAATCTTAATAATGCCGAATTTAGCCGTTATATTGGGGTTTATACGAAGACATGGATCTGCATAGACAACTTTTGTCATAAGACATTACAATATTCAAATACTAAATGTAGCTAAAATCATCAAAATACCGTTATCGGGGATATACGAAGTCCTTGACCTGCATAGACAATTTTCTGTCACAGGCTGTAGGCTATTGGGAACTCGAAATACGAAATATCAAACAATTTCGGTGAATATCGTACCTAAAATCGTCAAACTACCGAATATGGTACTGAGTACCCATTACGAATTCTAAATACGAAATTTGAAACAACTCCGGTGAATAATGTCCCTAAAATGTCAAAATATCGAATATCGGGAGGTACCGTTGTATGTGGGCTATACGATATCGTGGACCTATATAAACAATTCTCTTCCAAGGGGTAAAGTACTCAGAAGGAACTCCTTTTGTGGATTTTCACACAATTTCATTGAAAAATTTCGCTACAATAATCAAAATATCGAATATCTAGAGGTACCGATATATGGGGTCTATACGACAAAAGGCTGATCTGTGCAACATTTTTGCTTCCTATCTTTATTCGTTTTGACTCTAGCGTGATTACAAAGGACGGTCGGGCGGACAGGTCTAAATCGTCTTAGAATTATGCTCAATCAATTACATTTATATATATGTCTAAAATTATTATTTCGATGAGTAACAACCGGAATGACGGACTCGCACTCTCCTACTATGTATGGTGGAGGGTATGATAAAAATTAATTCTTGTGACAACTTTGGCCCTAGTTGAACATATCTAGCTCTAAAGTAAGGCCACACAATCATTCACTTCTCATGAAACTTTTAATCTAATGCCATCTTCAGCGGATACAAAATTACGAAATTCCAGCTTTCTATTTAAATAAAAGGGAACTAATGAATCCCATAAGGTGTTAAATTCGTTACTGTCTCTGTATTTTGGTGGTAATTCCCATCAAAAGGATAAAAAGGATTAATTAGAAGCATGATGAAAAACAAATGTAATAAAAAATATATGTTGGGTATAAAAACGCTGTTCTGTTTTAACACATTTTCACACGAAAAGTTTTACGGCAATAATCCGAAAAAGTTAGAAACATATTTGTTATACATGAGTTGGAATTTTCATGAATTTTAATGAACAGAGCAAAATAAACATTATATTGTCATATTTTTTTGTCTATATTTAAGCAACAGTTTTTCGTGTATTGTGCAGATGTTTTTGTACGGCCCTTCGGCAAGTGAAGAGTTGTTGAATATAAAAATTAAAAAAAGAACTTTATAATAGACGCTAATTTTTGGGGAATAAAGAATAATTATGTTTCGTAATCTAGTCTGAGAAGGCTAATTTCGGTCTTCTTGTCCATAGATAACAGCAAGGGACCTCACACACACGCAACCGAATAAAATAATTCGCACCGAGCATTATATAATGCACATTTATCCGACCCTCAGTTTTGTCCAGGGAAGGGGTCTTGCAACTGTAAGAGGTCTCTTTCCATTTTTATACCCTACGCTACACTTTGTTTCAGGGTATAATGTCGTTATGCATTTGTTTGTAACAGACAAAAGGAAACGAGAGAGACCCATAGTTCCTAAAATTTGATAAATTGTTACCACATAGGATCGAATTTAGGCCATGAGAATGTATGTTAACTTGGGTAAAAAATTGAGATACAGCTATGGCTCCCATATATATGTTTCATCCGATTTGGTGTTAAAGTCCTTGAAATTCGTAACATGCACTCAACAACAATGGTATTTGATACCAGATACCTCTGCCAAATTTTATCGATTCAGATTTGAAACAGTGTGGCTTGTTTGTTCGGGATATTGAGCTTACGATCTCGTCACTTGGGTAAAAAATGTTTTTTGTCATAGAAGTTATTTTTAAAATAACTTCTGGGGAGAATATCCCAGACAAAAAAACAAGGGAACTGATGAGGATTGGTGGCTCTTTCCGAAACCTAGGTATTCCCTGTCTTACCCCCTGGTAAACATTACCATCGTTCTCCACTAATAAATAAATGTTGTTTTATAAAAAAAACAATAATGGGATTTAGCCTGACGATTTTTGCAACAACAAGATTCAGATTTGGCTATAGCTCCCATATATAACTTTACCCGATCTCAAGTACAGGGTGAGATGAAAAAAATGCAACCAAGTTCAGACTGCTGTCATTTCTAAGCCAGATGTTAAAATTATTCCAGTGACGGCTCATTATATTCTTTACAAGCGTACAAAAGAATTTTGGTGAGAATTTTCCAGAAAAAAAGTTATTCGTGATGGAATTCAAGAGTAATAGTGTGATTTCTTTATATTTGACTGGAAAATCACACGTGGCTATCGTTAGAGCACTCCAGCCTTTAAATGTGAATAAATCTCTTGTGTCTCGTACCATTGCTCGTTACCGTGATACTGGTAGCGCAGCCCGACGTCAAAGAAGTGGACGGAACAAAACAGCAACATCAGCAGAAATGGTTCGAAAAGTAAAGAAGCGATTTGATCGAAATCCGCGACGCAGTGGTCGAAAAAAGGCTCGTGAGTTGAACAAGTCGCAATATTATATTCGCAAATATTGAAAAATGAGCTCGGGGTAAAGGCATTGAAATTCCAAAAAGTGCAAGAACTTACACCGAAAGTTGTGAAATGGCGAATTTGGTTTTTTCCGGTGAGAAAAATTTGATGTCCAGCAGTTTGTAAACAAACAAATGATCGTGTTTACTTGCCAAAGATGTCAGCTGAACATGTGCACCTTCGGTTGGCCACCAGAATTCAAGCACCGGCCATGGTGATGGTATGGGCCGCCATAACAGCCGATGGTCGCTCTCCGCTTGTATTAATCGATGCCGCGTATTATCGGGAAAATATTCTGGAGGGTGTATTGAAGCCTTGGGCACAACACTCAGCACAATCGCACTCAGCACGACGCACCCAAGAATGGTTACAAAATTAGGTTTCTCGCATCGTTTCCAGCGCGCCATGGCCGCCAGAATCTCCAGATACCAATGCGTTGGACTATTGTGTCTGGAGTATTTTGGAAAGCAAGGTTGGTACTCAAAAATACCAAAGTGTCGATCACCTCAAGCTAGCGCTTCGCCGGAATGGGCCAAATACTGCAGAGCAACATTCGGGTAGCGTGTGACTGTTTCATTGGTGGTTTGACAGCCGTGAAGGCTATCAGTCCCCCACAGAGACATACTTTGATATTCACTTCCATAATAAGAGTTTTCCGCTTTTTGGCACAAAACATGACTTTAAAATTCTGTTTGTGTTTCGTAATGACTAGTATCTCAAGTCTACTCATAAGACCTCATCTTGAGCAAAAATTTTTTTCGGCAAAGATGATTCATCAAGCAGAATTTTCCCATCTGGGCCTGGCGGACATACTTTTTTTGGCTTCCCTAAACACAAAAGAGAACATGTTTCTCAAGTTTTGTGTACCACTAAGCTTGGCTTAGAACATTTAAATAGCTATAGTACTCCAGTGGAGGGAATCCTAATTATGTCTTCATGGCATGTGTTCATCATCGGTATCTCTATTTGCTTAAAAAAACTGCGTGGGCTATAATCAATATTAATAAAAGAGTACAGTTGTTGGTGAGACTGACTGACTGACCTTAACGACTCATCAACGCTCAGACGAAACGACTAAAGCTCGAATCATAAAATTTTGATCCTTGGGACCAAGATTAGAGTGGGTTTTTGGAAATTTGTACTAGTACTACAAAGGTACTAAATATGGTACCCATTGTGTTTAAGGATCCAGAAGAGCTAGAAAATTGGAATGAGGGTCACTGATGAAGTATTCGATGCATGTACCAAAGGGTTTTTGAAAATTCGCCCTATAAGTGCAGGAAAAGTACTAAAATTTATTACATTTGGTACCATTTCGTATTATGTGAACGGTTAGAGCTAAAAATTTGGTTGAGGAGTAGGGTCAATGTAAGGAGGTAGTTTTGGATGTAAATACTTATGTACACAAAAAGTACTAAACTGTACTAAAAATAGTACAATTTCGATTCGGGTAAACTGATAGAGCTGGTATATGGAGGCAGTTTTCGAAATTTATACTTATGTGCACCAAAAGTACTAAATGATAGTAAATTTTGGCAGAACCTGATAAGGATGGAATCCTAAAATTTGGAAATAAGATTTCTATTGGATTGTATGATGTTGATAGTTATGGAAATTTGTACTGATATGTACTAAATAGTACTAAATTTGGTACAGATTGAAATTGTGTTGAACCGATGGAGCTGGTATTCTAAAATGGGAAATAAGATTTCTATGGGGTTGTATGACGAAGGTTGTTATGACAACTTGTACTTATGTTTACTAAATCGTACTAAATTTTGTATAATTTCAATTGTGTGGTTGGCATGTTATCGAGAAATTTAGAATTAAGATTACTGTTGGAGTAAATGATTGGGTTATGTAGGAACTTTTGGAAATTCAATGGTATTATTTGGTACAAATTGGATTTGGGTGAATCTATAGAACTGGAGTCTTAAAATTCGGTTTATTTTTGGAATTAAGTACTACACGAGAAACAGGTAGTAAATGGTTCAAAAATTTAGCATTTATTTTATTTTTATTTATTTTACGGATAGTGTCAGATTTCTGAATGTTAGTGTTGCAGAATGAATTGGTGTGTATGATTGAGATAGGAAAGGTACTCAAATTTGATATATCGTCGATTGAGATATGAAGTGGTTTTGGAAATGAATACTTAATTAATACTTTTAATGTGAAATGCACATTTGCTCAAATAACGAAAGTATTCGCATAATTAGATGGGACCATAAAATCTGGTATAAATATTTATCTCATGAATGGGATTTGGTACGACATGTTTATAATGTGTGACCGTTGATATCTTTTCTCTTCGGATTCATAATATACTGACTCAAGAATCTAAGCTCCATGTTCAAAGAATATCAGACAGTAAGGATTATGTCCCTGTCGGAAGACTGTTAAAATAATAGCTCAAAACTTCTACATATCTTGTCATAGCATTGAGCTGCCACTAAATTATACGTGCTGTTTGACTGACACAAAGCCTCTTTGCCGTTGATGAATGTGAAACAAAAATAATACGGATGGGATGAAAGCATTTTGCTTTCAAGCAAACCAGAATAATCGAACAACAACTAAAAGGAAAATAGAAAGAAAATTTGGAAAAAAAAGGAACTCTATTCAAAGCATCCTTTTGACTTGTTCGTTTATTTCGTGGTAAAAGGGAAAGAACGTCAGTCAGTCAGTGAGACAGTTTTTTTTTGTCTATTCCATTTGTGTAGAAAATGATAAATAAGTGATGACATTGGCATTGGAAATTAACTGTAACGTAGAAGTGAAAAATTACATTAAGCGCAGAAATATGTCACTTTTCGTGCTAGGTTGCTTCGATGGAAGAGGACAGAGACAGACTGTCGCAGCAACAACGTATATGAAGTGTGAAAAAAATAAATGAGTTTTTTTACTTGTCTTTGTGAGACTGCAATAATTTTTACCATATCGATGAACAAAGTAATAGAAAGATATATAAATTACACAAAACATTAATTCGGGAAATTTGAGAGAATAAATAAAAATATTTGCAAAATAGCCAACATTCGGGGTATGGGCACTCTATTACAATACAATTTAATCAAATTTTCTTAATTTTTCGATGCTAATATCGAGAAAAAGTAATTGTATTTACTGCATTTTCGTCCCAATAAAGTTTTCTCCGGGAAAATGGCTTTAAGATCAAGTTGAGTTTAAAGTTGATGGAATGATAGAAATCTGAAATATGTTCGGATGCACGCATAATAGTACCTCATAATTTTAAATATTGAAAAGGTTTCAGACACAGTAAAAAGTGGCTGAAACGATCACGTACATAATAAGAACTCCCTAACAGCCAAAAACACTCAATAAAGAAGACGTGGCCTGCACAGACAATTTTCAATCATAGGCTGTATTACTCATTACAAACTTCAAATACATAATTTGAAATAATTCCGTTAAATAATGTCGCTAAAATCATTAAAATACCGAATATCGGGTGGAACCGTTATATGGGGGCTATACGAAGACGTGGACCTACATGAATAATTTTCTTTCTTATACTGTAGTATCCATTACGAACTTCAAATACCAAAGTTAAAATAGTTCCTGTAAATAATCTCTCTAAAATCATCAAAATACCAAATATCGGGAGGGTACCGTTATATGGGGGCTATACGAAGACGTGGACCTACATGGATCATTTTCTGTCTTAGGTTGTAGTATCCATTACGAACTTCAAACACCAAATTTGAAACAATTTCGGTAAATAATGTCGTTAAAATCGTCAAAATACCGAATATCGGGAATTATCGTTATATGGGGCTATACGAATACGTGGACCTAAATAGCCCATTCCCTGTCTTATGCTGTAGTATCCATTACGAACTTTGAATACCAAATTTGAAACAATTTCGGTAAATAATGTCGTTAAAATCGTCAAAATACCGAATATCGGGAATTACCGTTATATGGGGGCTTTACGAATACGTGGACCTGGGCATGACCCATTTTCAATACCAAATGTCCTACATAATAACATAATATACATTTGAGTAAATTTTTATCAATCTACTTCATTTCGTTCGGATGCTAGAGTGATTTCCACAGACGGGCAGACATCGCTAAATCGACATAGAATTTTATGCTGATCAAGAATATATATATACTTTGTGGGGTCTTAAATGTATATTTCGAGGTGTTACAAACGTTACCATACTATGGTGGAGGGTATAAAAAGGATGTAGTCCAGCGGAGCCGACCATATGATACCCTACAACATTACTATATATTGGAAGCCCCCTTTATGTACAAATCCATTTTGGAAGATTTCGTTTTAGAAGTAATATCAGGGCTCTGCCAAGAGTTTACCCTTTGGGTTTTGACCCAATATTTACGCAATCCGTCGTGTTGTTAGGTATTCGAAACAGTTTCACACGAAAATTTACAGCTAAATAGTAATACATGATCATCCAAAATGTTTGGTGTAACGGGGTGTAGAAATTTAGAAAATATACAAGTCAAAATTGTAAATTGTAATTGTGGCCTGTAGAGCAATAGCAAAATCAGGAAAATTTTCCGATTTTGGTCCATTTCAACCGGTAAAAACTGTGATGCAAAAAAAACAAAAAAAACACTTAATATCTGGTGGTACAATTATAAATAGTGCCAGATTTGGAATATATAAACTACTTCCTTCACATTTTATGTAATGTGTAATCAATATTGAAAATGTGTGAAATTTGAAAAGAATCAGATGCTTATTTCGCATTTTTCCCCATTTTGTTTTGTAGTCCGATACATCCCATCTTCACATTAGATTTTTCATTAATAAAATTATTGGGATGTGTGAAATTTGAGGACAATCGGACTCTTATATCACATTTTATAAGAGTTTATATTATTCAAACTTTTGACCAGTTTTGTGGGAGATACCACAAAGAGTGGGCCGATATTATCCATATTCGAATTTTATCTATCTTTATCTTTTATTTTATCTTGTTTTATGAGGAACATTTTTTTCTATCAAGATTTGAACATTTTGTGTGAGAGGTACCAGATGGATTGGATCAATATTGTCCATCTCCGAACTTGACCTAAGTTTGATAGTTTCCAATTGATGTGACTGTGAACCATAGATAGACCGACCATTATCCTTTGCAAGATTCAGAGTCGATTGGTGATAATGAAAGGCGGGATAATGAAAATTCCGAATCACTCTGCAGTGATTACAAATTAACATGGACAAACATACGACAATATAGAAAGATATTTGGTCTAATCAAAGTTATAATATCCCCTCAATATACAGGGTGATATGAAAAAACTGCATCCAACTTTAGACTGCTGTCATTTCTAAGCCACTTGTCTGAAAGCTGTTGAAATTATTCCAGTGACAGCTCATTATATTGTTTACAAGCGTACAAAAGCATTTTGGTGAGAATTGTCCAGAAAAAAGTTATTCGTGATGGAATTCAAGCGTGATAGGGTCATTTCTTTATATTTGGCTGGAAAACCACAAGTGGCTATCGTAAGAGATAGAAACCCGCGTCGCAGTGGCCGAAAAATAGCTCGTGAGCTGAATATATCGCAATATTCCATTCGGCAAAATATTGAAAAATGAGTTAGTGGTAAAGCCATTGAAATTCCAAAAAGTGCATAAACTTACACCGCAACAGAAAGAAAATAGACTCAAAAGAGCTTAAGAGTTGCTTCGCTTGGCCGAAAGTGGTGAACTGCCGAATTTGGTTTTCGTTGTCCAGCAGTTTGTAAACAAACAAAATAATCGTGTTTACTTGCCAAAGAGGTCAGCGAAATGTGCACCTTCGGTTGGCCACCAGAACTCAAGCGCCGGCCATGGTGATGGTATGGGCCGCCATAAAAGCCGAAGGTCGCTCTCCGCTCGTTTAAATCGACCGTGACATCAGAATAAATGCCGTATGTTATTGCGAAAATATTCTGGAGGAAAATGAGGTTACTCGCTTCATTTCCAGCGCACAATGGCCACCAAAATCTCCGGATACCAATCCGTTGGACTATTGTATCTGAAGTACATTGGAAAACAAGGTTGACACACAAAATTACGAAAGTGTCGATCACTTCAAGCAAGCACTTCACCGGGCCAAAATACCGCAGATCAACATTCGGGCAGCGTGTGATGGTTTCATTGGCCGTTCGAAGGCCGTAATTCGTGCCAAGGTGACCAATTCGAACAAATCTAGACTTATTCTAAAATCTAATGATATTTCCAAAATTTTTTTTCTCAACATTCAAAAAAAATAAAAAACAAGTAAAAAAACTGTAAGTTCGGCCGGTCCGAACTTTTAATTTGGTACAAATTTGGCAATTTCCAAAAAAAAAAAAATAAAATAAAATCCGTTAAAAATTCTGTAAAAATTTTAAAAATGCCGAATGCCTATTCGACGACTTGGACCTGCGTAGGCAACTTTTGTCATAAGTTATTACAATATTTAAATGCGAAACTTGAAGAAAAATCTGTTTATAATGTAGCTAAAATCATCAAAATACCGAATATGGGAGGTACCGTTATGTGGGGGCTATACGAAGACGTGGACCAGCACAGGCAATTTTTTGGCATGGACTGAAGTATCCATTACGAACTTCAAATACCAAATTTGAAAAAATCCCGGTAAATAATGTCGCTAAAATCATCAAAATACCGAATATCGGGAGGTACCGTTATATGGGGGCTATATGATAACTTGGACCTACATAGCCCATTTACGAACTTAACCTGCATACTGGCGAATTATCATGTGTGCAAAATTTTAGCTTTCTATATCAATTTGTTCGAAAGATAGCGTGATTACAACAGACAGACAGACGGACATGACTAGAATTTTACGCTGATCAAGAATATATATACTTTGAAGGGGTCTGACATGAGTATTTCGAGGAGTTACAAACGGAATGACAAAATTAATATACCCTCCATAGTATGGTGGAGGGTATAAAAATGTCAAAATTATGGCGTTTGACTTTGTTGTTGTTTATAGTTGACAGGATTTACTTTGCCCAATTTGGAACCACATTTGAAAATTTGATAGGGAAACTACTAAACATGTAAAATTGTGTAGATTATCACATAGTCGACATCATTCGACTACTGCCGTGTCCATTGATGCCAGTTTGGTAAACACTTAACATGTCCATCAACAGGTAATGAGATTTTTGGCATGGCTACTAGAAATCAGTTTAATTTCATATCTACATAGGAAGAATAACTTCTAAAAATAACATCTTGAAGCCCTGATTTTTTTCGAGAATATTAAAAAAGTTATGTCCTTTCACTATTCTCCCAGAAAATAAAACTCATAGCGTTTCATTTTGTAGAGTACAATATGCAAATTTAAAAACAAGTATGTCCGAACCACGTTGTCTGGGTTTTAAGATAGACAGAAAGAGTTTGCTAAAATAAAGTTTTTCAATAAAATCGTTTTTTGTTGTTTTTTGTTTTTTAGTTTGAAAAAAAAAACAGGTCTTGTT